>NC_061510.1:297161459-297218604 GCF_022539505.1 Lolium rigidum | reverse complement strand
AATTCCGAGGTTTTTCCCCGAAAGTTGGATTTCCGCACAAAAACGAGACACCAGAACAGTTCTACTGAAAACAGCGTTAGTCCGTGTTAGTTGCATCCAAAACACACAAATTAGAGGCAAAACAATAGCAAAAGTGTTCGGGAAAGTAGATACGTTTTGGACGTATCAGCCGGCCACCTTAGGTGGAGTCCACCTGGGACTCCACCCCTCTAGGGTTGGCCGGCCATAGGTGGTGGAGTCCCTCCGGGACTCCGCCTTCCAAAGTGATTTCTTTCGGACTTTTCTAGAACCTTCCATAAATGCACCGGATCATTTTCAAACTTATAAAATGACTTCCTATATATGAATCTTATTCTCCGGACCATTCCGGAACTCCTCGTGATGTTCGGGATCCCATCCGAGACTTCGAACAAAACTTCGAACTCCATTCCATATTCCATATCTACTTAAGCGACATCAAACCTTAAGTGTGTCACCCTACGGTTCGCGAACTATGTAGACATGGTTGAGAACTCTCTCCGACCAATAACCAATAGCGGGATCTGGAGATCCATAATGGCTCCCACATATTCAACGATGACTTAGTGATCGAATGAACCATTCACATACGATACCAATTCCCTTTGTCACGCGATATTTTACTTGTCCGAGGTTTGATCATCGGTATCTCTCTATACCTTGTTCAACCTCGTCTCCTGACAAGTACTCTTTACTCGTAGCGTGGTATGTGGTCTCTTATAAACTACTCATATGCTTGCAAGCTATTTAGATGACATTCCACTGAGAGGGCCCAGAGTATATCTATCCGTCATCGGGATGGACAAATCCCACTGTTGATCCATATGCCTCAACTCATACTTTCCGGATACTTAATCCCACCTTTATAACCACCCATTTACGCAGTGGCGTTTGATGTAATCAAAGTACCTTTCCGGTATAAGTGATTTACATGATCTCATGGTCGAAAGGACTAGGTAACTATGTATCGAAAGCTTATAGCAAATAACTTAATGACGTGATCTTATGCTACGCTTAATTGGGTGTGTCCATTACATCATTCATATAATGATATAACCTTGTTATTATTAACATCCAATGTTCATGATTATGAAACTAATCATCTATTAATCAACAAGCTAGTTAAGAGGCTTACTAGGGACTCATTGTTGTTTACATAACACACATGTATCAATGTTTCGGTTAATACAATTATAGCATGGTATATAAACATTTATCATAAACATAAAGATATATAATAACCACTTTTATTATTGCCTCTTGGGCATATCTCCAATAATATTATAATGTAAATCCAATCAAATATGATATAGTGACTCATCCACAATAATAAAAACATCCACAAGATATTTAGTAACAAATGCCACTTGGCTATCCAAAGATAAATCATGTAAGAGGATAATAATCATGCCACATAGGATGAAAATATCTACATGACTTGCATTCCAAGCTATGCCACCTCATGCTCAAAGGATTGCTATGGATGAGGGCATTACAACCAAGCACCTTACTATGTCAACCACCTATGTGTCATGATACTAGAGCTTGCCCAAGCCTATAAAAGGAGTCACACCCTTCATCCATTTGATCATCTAGTACCATGCTACAAGGAAACCAAAACATTGAGACCACCCATACATTAGCTAGGATCAAGATGAAGAAGCTAGGAGGTGGAGGCATACCACAAGATGCAGGTTTATCAGATTTCCTAAAGAACAAGATGCAGGTTTATCAGATTTCCTAAAGAACAAGCTACAGAATATACCAAGGTAGAATTCCTAGGCAAACCATATATTTAGATGATTATATCATCATCCCTGGGGTAGGACCTTAGGATATTCCAAGACATTTAGAAGTGAGAGAGATTATAGATGCTAACCATAGCCATGTCTATCCTAAAGAATACTATAGTAGTATTAAATCCTACTTGTTCAAACCAACCTTTAATCTTGGAGGTGAGAGCCATATTATATTAGTGAAACATATATAACCAGAACCCTAGACCACTTTCCTATTTCCTTACTGCCTCAATTGATAAGTATAAGGGAAACCCTAGATCTTACCCACATAGAACCTATGCCTAAACCCTAACATGTGTATCACAAGTAAACCCTAAGACCATACCCTAAACTCAAGTACTAGTACATAATTAGTTGATCAATCAATAACCAGGATTTTAAAGTAAACCTAAATAAATTTCCATGCCCTTAGAAATAATTTGGCACATGAAATCATGACCCTAACACCATGCATCCTCATTACCACCTATTTTAAATTCTAGCCATAATTAAAATGCATATGAACAACCAATGTTGCAAAGCACATTAACAAAACCTAATAATATGTTCACCCTGAAAATATTATAAATTTCAAATCACTTAAATGGATTTGGTTCCTAAATAAAAAAGGAATTGAAATAAACACAACAATTCATGTCTATTTTAAATGACCCTCACATAAATACAAATTTAATTAAAAATTTATTTTGAACAACAAAAGGGTGCAGTAATCATTATTATCAAATCTTAGTACAATTCAAATAGTTAAGAACCTGCAAGTATAACCAAAATTCAAATAAGAATTCAAACAACACGAAGGAGGGACTGGGTCGTCGTCTTCTTCTCTCCAGTCGACAGCGCGGCGCAGCCAGTAGGCCACGACCTCGTCGTCAATAAGCATGCCCCGGACGCTGCAGATGAACTCAAAACCCCGTACAAACCTCTCTGTTCTATGTCTGATCCACAATCATCAAGATTCATGCCTAGAACCAACACTGACATCACCGTGCATCTCCGTCGGTCGTCGTCGCCGTGTCACTGTTGCCGACCGCCCCAAGCCCTATAAATGCACGTGGAGATACGCGGGAACCCTAGCTACCTGCGCCACCCTTCCATTTTCTCTCTCACTCTCTCAATCTTCCGAAATCATCCGAGAGCTGTCGCCGATGACCACCATGGAGCCGATGACTGGAGCCACCCCGGAGCTTGTAGCATGGACAAGGAGGAGCGCCTAGTCGTGTAGATCATCTGGGAGGAGCCCAGCATCAAGGGGAGGTTCAAATCGCCGGAATCAAGTCGTTCCCTTCCGCCAGTGATCATCGGAATTCATGTCGATTCGCTTGTCTCCGACCATCTCCTTCGCCTCCGACCACGGCGATCGACTCAAGGTGAAAAGGCGCACCTCTGGACCCCTTATTTGCATCATTTTGTCGATCGTAGCCCACGCTAGTATTTTGGCCGAAGCCCGCCGCTGGAGATGTGCTCGCCGGAGCAGCTCCGGTGACATTCAGGTGGTGGCGTTGATGCTCGCTCTCTCAGCATCGCGTCACAATTCGAATGCACCTAACCTCGTAGCCTCTAGTGCCATGTATCGTCGTCGCCGTCGCTCGCCGGCGTTCTCTCCGGCAAGATGACGTGGCTGGCGGGACCCGTTGACCAACTTGACTCGGTCAACTACCAACGAGGCAGCTGACCTGGACCAGACCCCACCAGTAAGTGACCATGGTTAGGTTTAGCCCGGTATGTTTACTATTTGTTCTTTAATTCAAAATCCAGAATATTACTCAAATTTTGCAAGAATATATAAAATTCATTTTAGCTCAGAAAAATATAAATGAGACATCAAAATGCTCACAAAAATAACCTCTATCCAATAAAAATATAACATGAAAATGTTTGTCAAAATAAAAATTCAATTATTTTAACCTTTATTAATTATGCCTTTTCTTTTATCCAAAATGCAATTAGAATTCAATAATTAGTTAAGTTTCAAAAATAAATAATAACTATTCCGTAAGTGAAGAAAATATTAAGATTAATTTTCTTTATCATATTTTCATTAACTTAAAAATATTAGTGATATTTTGAAAACCCTAAATTGCAAATTACCATTTACCATTTCCTTTAAACAGTAACAAAGCAAGAAAATATTAAAACTAATATTATTTTTGTAATCAATAGTTGTTTATTTACTTAAAACTTTTTTGTAAACAAGATATGATTTTAAAATTTAATAAAAACTATAAAAACATAATTCCTGAATTAGACCCTAAATAGTATTTATCTTAATTATTAAATCTTTTAAAATAATAACATGCTAAGACCCTTATTAATTTTACTTCAAAGTAATGAGTAACTTCAACTCTATTGCCAATTATTATTTTAGGAATTGTATCACAATTTAGAAACCTAGTTCTAATATAAGTAGGAACTTGATCTTATTATTTTATGTGCTCATACCAAATTGTTTTCAACTCTAAAACCCTAGTTATTTATAACATGTGATCATATGCCAATTAACCTTAGTCATAGTACTAAACAAAGCAAATAAAAACATGCTAATATTTTATTAAAACCTTATCAACTCAAATGCAAATGAAGTTATCACTTCATGCTTTCATCTTTGAATAATATCTTATGTAACCAATTAGTGCCACCTAGGTGTAAACCCTAACTTGTTAGTCTCATATTAGCACCATTGATCACCATTCCTAAATACCACACCATTGGAATCAACCTTAACCATCATTACTTTGTAGAACCATGGTGATCAACCATAATACCAACCTTAGATAGCAATTCACCTTACATGCTCCTACTCAACTAAACCTTACTTGAAGATAGTAAACCACCTAGTTTAGTAACCCATTATTGATTATTTAGTGAAGAAAGTGAGAAGTCATAGTAACCCTAATGTTTAACTCATGGCACCACTTTGATAGCCATCCTTTGATATGATACATATGATCAACCATAGTAATAAACCTACCAATACTTGAAGCATATGGACCCATTCTACCTAAGAACCAACTAGTCCCTATTAGTGAACAAAATGAATCCAATAGTAAACCCTAGAAGCACATAGCTCCTATTTGTGGTAGATCCTTTTCTTTATTAAGCATGTTCTTCAAAAGTTATTCTTTTGAAGTAAATATCAAGCAAACCATGGAAACAAATAGTTCTTACTTGTAACACTTATTATTTCTTAAATAACATGTTCTTCAAGAGTAGTTCTTTTGAAGTACATAATAAGTAATTATCAACCATGCATTATAAGACTTAAAACTACAACTACTCTTTACATGCTATGCAACCACTATTCCTTGTGTGTATGATTTCTATGATGCCTTATACCACTTGTATATGATACTACGGTAACCAACCTTAATAAGAACCTTATTTGAGAACCACTCTAAAAGTGTAACACATCTTAAAGAAATCTTTAAAACTCACCCAATCCTAAATCATCGGGGTTAGGTTATGCTCGGGGCGATTGCATCTCATACTATGCATTATAGCATCTTTGCCAGTTCTTTAAACATTGTCCTTACCGGACGATCATGGTATTTCAGAATTTGGAGTTATCATGTATCGAAGCTTTTGCCTGCATAATCTTGCAGTCAAGAAAGGCAAGTTCATTGCTTGCACATGCCATTTCATTATTTTTATCAAACTATATGCACAGTACCATACTTATCACTCTTGCATTGAAAAGCAAATATTATTTTACAATTATGAATATGACTATGTGGTGGGAAATGGAACCATGGTATGTGTTGTTGGTGGAGGTTCCATTGCAAGGGTACTACTCATCTAAGACTAATCACCAATGCCGTCTAGTGATTATAGCGCCGTACATATCGGGTTAACCATAAGATCTATAATGGCTCTGGGGAAGTCAGCTGTATCTTTTTCAACGGACTTGATAGAGCCTGCCTAAGTGTTGTGATAACACCGCAGTAGGTTGGGAAATCCTTTTAAATCCCCATCCGTGTGGATGAGAGCGCTCTACCGTCTATGATGGATTGTCCATAGTACATCGGGGGTAAAGCCGTATGATCGGGAGAAGTCTACCGGGGATGTACGGATGGACAAAAGGGTGGGTATGCATGGTTGCAGAGAAGGCGGTGATTGGCTTGGTTCTTATACCTGGCCTCACACCAAGGAAGTGTGGACGGGAAAGTATACGCCTGGTTGGCAACAAGGATAAGTTCTGTTATGGGAAAAGTAACGCACCTATGCAGAGTGTATGAAATTGTGGTTGTCACTCCCTGTTCCGGGGAGGGAACTACGAACGCGGCAGGAAAGGAACTCCATGAAGTTCTGGTCAACCTGTGAAGACAGACGGGCATAGTTTTCAGAATAAAATAAACATTTTGAAGAAATGTTTACGAAAACTTGCATTGGCCTATGACTTTCTGGTCTATGGCTATAGCTAGTGCATGATACACCTATTTCCTATAATGAACTTGTTGAGTACGCTCGTACTCATCCCTCTTTGAATCCTCTGCTTAGTTATGGAGTCACCGAAGGAGAAACTACCGTGAAACTCGAAAACAAATGAGTCAACTGCAACCAGATGGAGAATCCAATCAATGAAGTCAATGGAGTCAGCTTCTGCATCAGCTAAAGTTGAAAACCTAGACTATTCTTAGAAGGGAATCATTTCCCTAATACTAGCACCTAAGTAGTTAGAGTACTATAGCAGGTCAGGTATCTGTAGAGCTAGAGTTAGAAATATGTTAGGCTCCAAGTCGTTCTTTTGGAGCTTTATTTGAAGTTTTACCTCACTGTAAAGTAGGAGGCTATGTTGATCTTCTGTAAACAGTTCGTGTATCCTTCTATAGACATGCGTTGAACTTGCATATGTTTCTGTTATACCACTCTGAGGGATGTAATATGAGTGGAGCGGTGTTTTACTTGTGTTATATTAATGATTTGTGTACTACACCATGCAGTGGTATGCTGGATCACCGCACAAACCCGGGATGTTGCAACCGTTTTGAAACGGAGATTCCACAATTGTATTATCATCTTGTATGAGCTTACCTAGAAACTACGAGGGAGAAAGGGACTAAGGGTGGGGAAGTTCCATCAAATGTTCAACTGAGAATGACATGTTCTACGTTGACAACTTATTTATTTTTATAGTTGCACATCAGGTGCAATTGTGGAAATAAAATCGCGTGCAACTCCAAAGATCAGAATGTGCAACCAAAGGTAAATGACAAAATCCAAAAATCAAGATTACGCATAATTTTTGTTCTAATTGTTCTTCCATATTTTTTCTCAAAAAGCTAATCTACACCCTTGTCTACATGATGGTTCTTCCATAAATTTTTATGGATTGTCCATGAATACATGTTCAAAACTGATTGTTCACTAGACACATGACATAATCACAAATTTTTCAGTTGCTAACAGGATTTGTTTTCCACAATTTGTAATCATCATTTGTCAACATGATTATTAATATATTGAAACCGCTAGCATTTTGTATGTGCATACAAAATTGAGAGATACTATGGGAAGGGTGCTTTCCCTAGAAGGTCATTCATACGCGGATCAGTGGGCGCCACATGGAACGGGAGCTACATCCCACCTTGATCTTATGCCTTTTTTGATGTTTTTTGTCAGTTTTTTCTTCATCTTGTGTTTTTTGCATGGCTTTTATGTTTACTATTATAGTACAAATAGAAAGGTAGGAAAACAAAAGACAACACATTAGGTGCAAAATACTAAGTGCTAGACATCTTAAACGTTGCAAGAAAAAAAGATGGTGTCAGACATACATTTAGTGTGGAACAAAAGGAGGTAGCACATCAAAACACAGTGCATCGGAAGACATGATATAACATGCACTCATTATAGAATATCCAATCGCGGTGCATCGGATGGCAATACATAACATGCACTCAGGGCTAGACATCCAGAAGTACCGCAGAAGGCAGGACACAAAGTGCATTTGGACAAAACATCCGAAAGTAGTGGAGCTAAAGAGAGCTCAAAACAAGCGTTCAGGGAGGGACATCAAAATGCAATGCAGAGGAGGGCATGCCACAAAGGGAGGACAACCGACGTAGTGCAAGTTGTAGACAGTACAAGGCATGCATGACTGAAGGTAGGATCATAGCCCGGACATACAGCTTGGAGCTCGAGCACCATCTTCGAACCATAACTCGCAAGACAGTCTGCAACCTTATTACAAGCCCTCTTGCAATAATTCAGAGAAAATAAACTAAAGTTTGGCCTAGCGAAAGCTTTAATCTCTCCGAATAACACACCATTGAGTGCCATTATGTACATTTCCATCTATCGATTGCTTGAGCAACTGTGCATACGTCTCAATTGTAATACCCCATTCTCTTGCCCACATCATAGCCTGAATACATGCTTCTACTTCTGCCTGTAAAGGATTTTGAAGATGGTGAAGCCTACCAGCACCAGAGCCAACCACATCACCCTCTGCATCTCAAAAAATGAAACCCCATCCTCCTAATTTATTCTATTGATGAAAGCTGCCATCAATATCGATTTTTAGCATATCTCCTACTGGTGGCATCCATGTTTGCACGGGTGTTGTCTGTTTACTTTCCTCCTTCACAAAGAAAACATTGAACTCCTGCGCAGATTTGCGTATTTGGAAGAGAATGGACCCTAAATTGAGGGTAGCACCCTCTGCACTCACCTTGTTTCTTGCCTGCACCAAGTCCATAACAAGGAGATTTCCAACGGTTTCAGTTCAGTCGGGGCTGCAAAAATGGCTTCAATAAGATCCTGAGGCAAACTACTGTCAACAAGGTTTATATGCATGTCTTGCATGCCTACCTCGCTCCATAGTTTCTGGACATATTTACACTTCAGAAAAAGGTGTGCTCCATCCTCAGTCTTGGCAAGCTAGAAAACCAAATCCGCCCTCAGAAAATATCCTTTAAACAAGGTAAGACGCCCTTTCTCAAGCAATTCCAAATAATTTCCTGAGGGTGCATTTGAGACATCTGATGTGGGCATTTTTGAAGCTCTGATGGAGTTAGCTGTGTTGCATTCAACGAGGCCCAGTCTGTTAGATTTGGGTGAAAAGTAAAGCCCAACGTGAAATAGCGAAGGGCTCCGGCGAACACTCAACCTCCTTTGTGAGGCCCCTCTCGAGGTCTGCAACCGCATACTACGGCTGCGTAGAAGCAAGTGGCTCCATCCCCGCCTCTGCGCATGATGGCGGCGTCGCTGACCTCCGGCTCGGCGGTGGAGCAAGAGAAGGATCAGATTGCTTTTTTCTATTTCTTAGTGAGGTCTTTTCTGCAAATACTGGGGATCTATATGTTTTTTCTGATCTTATGGGGTCCTTTGTAATAACTTGTACCTCCACCGTTTGGTTTTAGTGAGAAGCTTCCGGACCCTTTGGGGCACTCATTGTTCAAAAAAAAAAAATAGATCGGAAATGGAGGCACGAATCAGACGGTAATGCGGTTGACTAAAATTAGGTAAAACCTCAGTCGAGGTCTACGCTTTAAAAAACAAAAGAGTTCCCATCGTCGATGCCAAGAACCAGACTATCCGGATCGCCGGCGTCCCCCATCTATGTCGATCCGAATTCAGAGATGTGGTACGGGTCAGCCCTCGCCATGGACATCAGCGCCCAGTTCGTGATAACGCAAAACGGCGGCGCTCACTGCGCCGCCGGCAAGCCTGATGATAGCGATACCGCCGAGGAGGACCGGCTGGCACATCGCTGGGTCGCAGCTCTAGCTCTCGGCGTCCTGTCTGTTCTGTACGCTGTCCTGACGCCAATGTCTCTGCGGCTGTACGCCGACCAGCCGACGGCAGCCGTATGGGCGTTCGCAGCCATTGTCTGCTCGTACCTCTCCCCGTGGGCCGTCTTCCTCACGCTGACGATGCGCGCGCCAACAGTGCTCGGCTCCATATCGTGCATAGGTCTGTCCGCTGCCCTCATCGCACTTCTGAGCCCCTTCATCGGCATGTTCGTTGCGCTGCACGGCATGGCATACGCCGCCGGGCTGTTCGGGTACGCGCTTGCCGAGCGCCGGCAGCACGAAAACGCCGGCGCCGCCGTCTACATTCCCTCGCCGCCACCATTCCAGAGCGAGGAGGACCTGGATAGGGAGAGGCTCGCTACGATCTGGGGCGCGATCTGCTCCGCCGTCATGTCACTCGCATGCACGGCGGCCGGGATATGGGTGGCATGGCGGCAGGGTGTGTTCGAGGGCTTGGTAGTCCAGGAGCTGTGTGTACTGATCAGTGTGAGTCTCGAAATGTGGACCGTCACCGTGACCTTGCACATGCCGCACGGAGTCTTCATGGTTGGCACCCATATGTTGGCCGTCTTCCTCGGCGCCGGGCTGCTCATGTTGCCGGAGCTCGCCGTCGAGTTCCTGTTCGGCCAGGCCGTCGGAGCGTTGGTGCACCCGCTCTTTGTGATGTACTTGGGAGGACTGCTTGGGTATAACCTCGCCTTGTACGCCATGGGCTACAAAGAGGCTAAATGCGTTGCACTGGATGAGATCGTTCTCAGCTGATTTTATTTAGGATGAGATTGTAGGCAGTCAAGAATTGGAGTTGAAGTAAGATCACTGAATGAGTTAGCTGTAAATTAACTGAATAATAAGTTGGTAAGGTATATTTACTGAGCGTGCTAGAGGATTTTTGACCCGTAGGGTTGTCTCGAGAGTGAGCACTCAGAGAAACTAGTGGTTTTCTGTTAGTGCCTCAATTCGCTGCCTTCTTTTCCTTCTCATTTTCCTTGTAACAAACTGGTTATTTCCGTTAAATATTTAATGGAAAGGGGTTAGCTGTCTTGAAATATGATGAGCGACGTATATCGTTGAAAGCAAATGGTGATAGTATAATCAAGATTTTCATGGAGTTACAAGCATAAAAGAGATTTGATTAAGAGCATCTCCAGTCGCGTCCCCCAAACCGTCCCCCAAACCCCGCCGGATCGAGCGTTTGGGGGACGTGTTTCGTTCGTGCCGCGTTTGGGGGACGTCGCTCCCCAGCCGCGTCCCCCAAACGCCGCCCCCAAACATTTAAAATAATTTTTCTTGGCATTTTTATTTCAATTTCCACAAACTAATACATAATTGGGAACGTGGTTTACACGAAGACATAGTTTGGAACATGGTTTTCCACAAACTAATACATAGTTTGAACCATGGTGGACACAAATATAAAATATTGCAAAAAAACTAAACCTAACTAGGCCGTGCATCGAAGGTTTCCTGTGTTCGCTGCTAAGAAAGAACACTCGAGGGCACACCCAGTCACCTAAACTGGAAAATCCAGCGGGAGGATGGTGTCCTTGTTGGTTCTACCGATGAGGCGAACAGGCAGAAACCTCCGTGCACGTATTCGCTGCGAAGAAACAACACTCAGTCGTCCTCCTCGTCGGTGCTGTCGTCGTGGGAGTCCCTGTCGCCGTGGTAGTCCCGGAGGCAGCGCCTCTCGTCGAAGACCTTGACGCTCATGTCCCTGTTGCCGAAGTAGGAGAACACGAGGACGAAGCCGGCTTCGAGGCTGTGGTGGCGCGCGAACTTCTCCCAGCCGATGTTGAGGTACATCTTGCCGCGCGCGTCGTAGATCGTGTCGACGATCCACCGGCAGTAGCCGCACGAATGCTCCCGCAGATGCATCTTGCGCGGGCGTACGCCGCCGACGTACTCGGCGAAGGAGTCCGGCAGCCTCTGGATGTCGCGCGGGTCGCCCTTGAGGATGTGGACGAACTCGAACAGGACGTCCGGCTCCACGTCCATCTCCGACGATGAAGACGACGGCGTGGGAGGCGACGGCGAGCGTTCAGCTATGACGCGGCCACGACCACGACCACGACCACGACCACGGCCGCGGCCGCGAGGTCGGCCTCTGCCTCTACCAGACATAGCGTTGAGTCTTGTTGAGAGATGGTGGCGGCTAGGGTTTGGGAGAGAGGTGCTAGGGTTTGTGTGTGAGAGGGACGATGAGAGGCGCCCCTTTTTATAGGCCGGAGGGAGGCGGAGGAGCGGTGGCGCTCATTAACGCCGGCACGCAGAGCTAGGCGCGACGGGACGCGTCGCTGCACCTGACAAGGGATTAACTTATCAATGCCTATGGATTGTAGGCTAGGGTTTAGTTAGAAGTAGAGGGCAAGTAGATCTCGAAGGTTTCAGCCGAAAAGTACTCGACGATTATGAAAACTAGGGTTTGTAGACAATGATTCGATGATCTCCTCGTCCCTCGACTCCCCCTTTATATAAGAGGTGGAGCCGAGGGTTTCGTTTTGTACAAGTTACATAGTCCGGGACGGTTTCTAACTCATCCCGCCAGATTTACAAACAATACTTCCTATTACAATTCTACTTTCCTTAACATATCTTGGACTCTCGATCCTTCTTATTCTTCGGGTAGTGGGCCTTCGATAAACCCCGGGTACTATCTTTGGCAGGCCCATTTGGGATGCCTATGTCAGCACCCTCTGCGGGAACTGCACTGTCGCTGCGCGCCAATAACTTCCGTCGCGAGGTAGGCGACGGTTAGGTTTAAATTAATTGTGCCGCTGACGGGTCGGCCCCGCCACTCCCCGCCTCGCTTTTCGTTGTGTCCGGCGTCCCCGGTGCGTCCCCTGTGGGACGGGGACGGGCTCGGAGCGCCGGACACCATATAGGAGCGCGCCGGACAAAAAAGGGCTTTGGGGGACGCGGGTGGAACACTGTAATGTCCACATATCCCATCTTTCAGTAAATTTATACAGCTCGTAGAGTCGGCTGTTGCGTTGAATGGTCAAAGCTTGAAGTTTTCAGATGCCAATATGTAAGCTGTGTGATTGTTTGCTTCAATGAAAACTGAGACGGGAAACAGTCGGGTCGGCGAACTCATTACTCTGGCTTCTTTTGAGCTTCATCGTGCCTCCAAACGAGAAATACCCCTGGGATAGAACTGTCATTTCTACCTTTATCAGGCAACAAAATCTGCCGGATGGTTTTAGTTCTTAACGAATTTAGCCAATTATAATTACCACATGGTAAAATCGCTTTCAAAATTGCACAATCATATGCTTCTGCAACAAGTGATTGGTCTGTTCTTAGCCAATTTCGGGTTTTTTCTCACTTGGGTTACTTTATACTCACTTGGAGTACTACTCTAAGCCAAAGATATACTTACACGCATTGACGGAAAGGTGTCCAAAGACCAGCGAGGAGAGGTTGTCACGACACATAATGCATAGCATAAGTAAACTTCCACCATGTTCTATACAGAAGCTCAAGGATGCAGAAGTTAGCTTCATGTTGCAGTGAATTACTATATGCATGCAAATGCAATCCAGCTGATAAGAATAACGTGATATAACTGAGTTTCATGATCCATTATAAGTTACATGGTATGTACTGAAAAGCAAAGCAGGCACTGGGAGAAAGGCCACAATTTCGCTTCAGTAGCAGTGTCCATGACCGGAAGTCTGAAAATGCATTAGACCACCAACAGAACTGCCAGCGGACTTGTAACATATTCCCCAAACATCAATCACATTCACATGATACTGCAAGAAATAAGTGGCCAAACGAATCCAGGCTCTAATATCAGAACAAAGCCGTCAACCTAAATATTAGGGTGTGTTCGGTTTTGGAATACAGGGATGTGTTCGGTTCCAGAACGAGGAGGAATGGAATGGAATGGTTCCGTTCCGAGGTCATGGGACGATTCCGACCCGTATTCGGTTCAGAAAAAAAACGAGGAATGGAATGGTTCCATATTATGTTCGGTTGGAGGAATTGAGAGCGGAACGGAATAACCACAATGGTACTTAAAATGCTAATAATTGTAATTAACAGGCTATTTTGGCTCAAAATATTTAAAAAAAATTCCAAAATCAAATTACAGAGGTCAAATCTAAAATTACTTAGGCATAATCCCCAAAATTGGGGCCAAATGGCCCAAATCAGAGCCAGCCGTCGGAGGGCCCGTGGATGGAGGCGAGGAGCCAGCCGGAGGGCCCACGCACGCCGCCGCAGCGCCGGCCGCCGGAGGGCCCCGCACGCCGCCGCTTGTGCCGGGGCCGGCCGCCGGAGGGCCACGCACGCCGCCGCTTGTGCCCGGGGCCAGCCGCCGGAGGGCCACGCTGCGCAGTGCAGCACGGCGCGCGCGCGTCCCGGACGGCGACGCGGCTGTGGCGGTCGCCGGCGGGCGGAGCGAGCGGTGGTCGTCGGCGTCCTCGTGGCCGCCCCCGCCTCCCAGCTTGCTCGCGATGGTAGGTGCAGCACGGCGCGCGCGCGTCCCAGACGGCGATGCGGCCGTGGCGGTCGCCGGCGGCGAGCGGAGCGGGTGGTGGTCGTCGGCGTCCTCGTGGCCGCCCCCGCCTCCCAGCGTGCTCGCGATGGTTACGATTATTTGATGCAGTGGTTAGCGAGCCGTTCCTCGCGGTCCGCCCGATTTGGTGGAACGAGGCAATTCCGCATCTAGCAGGAATATTCGCTTCGGGGGAACCAGTTGGTTCCGTTCCATGACCCAACCGAACACTAGAATGACCTCCGGGTGCGAACGATTCCATCCTATTCCTCCAGAGTGCGGAATTGCCTCGTTCCACCAAATCGGGCGGACCGCGAGGAACGGCTCGCTAACCACCGCATCAAATAATCGTAACCATCGCGAGCACGCCGGGAGGCGGGGGCGGCCACGAGGACGCCGACGACCACCACCCGCTCCGCCGCGCCGGCGACCGCCACGGCCGCATCGCCGCCTCGGGACGCGCGCGCGCGTGCTGCACCTACCATCGCGAGCAAGCCGGGAGGCGGGGCGGCCACGAGGACGCCGACGACCACCGCCCGCTCGCGCTCGCCGCCGGCGACCGCCACGCGCTCGCGTCGCTGCCCGGGACGCGCGCGCGCCATGCCGCACCTGCGCAGCGTGGCCCCCTCCGGCGGCTGGCCCCGGGCACAAGCGGCGGCGTGCAGGGCCCTCCGGCGGCTGGCGCCTGCGGCGGCGTGCAGGGCCCTCCGGCTGGCTCCTCGCCTCCATCCACGGGCCCTCCGACGGCTGGCTCTGATTTGGGCCATTTGGCCCCAATTTTGGGGATTATGCCTAAGTAATTTTAGATTTGACCTCTGTAATTTGATTTTGGAATTTTTTTTTAAATATTTTGAGCCAAAATAGCCTGTTAATTACAATTATTAGCATTTTAAGCACGATTGTGGCTATTCCGTTCCGTTCCCAATTCCTCCAACCGAACACAATATGGAACCATTCCATTCCTCGTTTTTTTCTGAACCGAACACGGGGTCGGAACCGTCCCATGACCTCGGAACGGAACCATTCCATTCCATTCCTCCTCGTTCTGGAACCGAACACATCCTTAATCTCAACATTTTCTCATCAGCAAACAACAAATAGGATGGTAATGTATATCGACTCAAGGCCAGTTGACATAAAACACCGAGTTTTCAACAGTAAAGCCAGCGGTTTGCTGAGCCACGACTACAGCTGTTTTACACACTGCACGGTGGAATGCAATCAGAACAGATACATACACACTGATTTACCACCACCATAAGCAACCCACACAGCATGTTCGAACTATAGTGATCCCTGAGAGGTAGCAACACATATTGGCATGCCTACAACCTAGTTGTGAAATGCTCATGAAACAAGATAAATCAGAGCATAGCCAGTTCATGCCAGCGAACATAATGCTCATGTTGCACCAAAATCGAACCTTCTAGGTTCAGATATTCTCTGGAGTAGCTTCATATTTCAGTAAATCTAACATCACCTACTAAACAATAGAACACTTGTTTCTAAAGGAGAATTCAACATTGCATTGCATTGAGAATACAGTATATCTGATGCATCTTCGCATACAAAAATGTCCATTTCATCATACTGACATGCAACAACAACAACAATCCCAAGCAAGTTGGGCTAGGCTAGATATGAAACCCAGCAGAAATAAAAGGAAGCCAAAGAACTTCCTTTCACCATACTGACATGCTAACAAAATAAATTGGCCGGATCTTGATGTTCTCATTTCTTAATTTTACTTACCACTCTTCCTATCTAGGGACCATTAACATGTAAGATGTAACAAATATTTCACAGTAAAAAACTTCCAGAAAAGCAAGGACTTTCCTTCTCTACTTTTTAAATTTAACTAATCTTCTACCAATTTGTACGGCTTTATTTAATAAAATAAAAATATCACATTTACACTTGATTATACGATAATATGACTTTTCTAGTTCTTGTTGTGACTAAGTGTCCACCATTTATCAGTAAAAATATCACCTTTACACTTGATTATATGATAATGCGAGTCACTAAGTGGGGGATGTCTTTGAAAACTTTGGGACAAATGAATCCACAATGTGGTATGCTACTTCCATCAAATAGCAGAAGTAATACTGTAATAAAATCATATTTTCATCAAAATACTATGCACTCCATAAAATACATGAACAGACAAACTAAAATTGACACTACAGTAAAAGCCCATTAAGGAGACACTACAGCAATCACCAAATGCAATATGTGAAGATTGAGTTGTAAACTAAATGGAACGAGTAACGTAAGGCAACTAACATAAAATACAGACCTTGCAACATACTAAACCAATGGTTCCAATCTGCATATGCAATACGCGAAGATCAAGTTGTGAACTATATGGAATAACATGCTCCAACATTACCTAGTATATCCTGACATCATAAAAACCAGATCTTGTTATGAATTTGTGATGATATCCACTTCAAAAGAAAGCAGAAACATAGAGGACCAGAACCAAGTTCAGATCATAAGCCATGCGCCTGGAATGCATAGAGGACTAGCAAGTAGCAACATCAATCAAAAATTAAGTTGCAACTTGCATGCATAACATCCACACACTGAAACAAAATACATGGACAAAGAGAATCAAATTGACATTACGACAATAACAGTCAAGATAGTATATTCATTCCAACAGAATCTCCTCACGAACCCACAAAGCAGAATAACAAAATATATTGATTTGTAAACTATATGCAACAAGTAAAATATTAAGTACATAAGGCACATCAACATACAATACAGAGTTGGCAACATACCAAAGCAGCAGTTTTTGAGCCGTAACAGACAAACTCCCCGCATTGCAAGGTATACTAGGCTTTGTCGACATCTCAGTGACAAGCTGATCAGAGATAGACAGTTTACCACATCCACAACCAATTTCACAAACAAAATACAGAACTATTGACCTCATTTGGACAGGAGCAGCATGTCAGGCTTACGCTGCTTGCTCGGTGTGTTTGGCTTGGAACTTGGCCTGGAACTCGACGCAGTGCTTCCAGATGTGCCAGACGTTACCATTATCCCCGACGCCGCTATAGCTGCTGCCTTGGCAGCCTTGCGCGCGCTTTTGTCGAGCTCGATAAGGCTCCGGGATGCCAAGATTGCCTGCGGCACGAGGTCATGACATGCCCGGGCATAGACAACCCGTACAGCTTCTGCGGCCGCATCCCGCACCTCCACTGGGTTGAGTGGGGCGAGCAGGCAGTGCCCAAGAACCCTCATCACTGGCTGCAGCAGCTCCCACGGGAGCTGCACCCTTGCCTCCCTTGCCTCCTCTTTACCACAATTCCGGCCATTGCTGTCTCCGTTGATACGCATCTTGGCCAATTCCTCCTCCAAGACCTTCCCGTTCCCATTGTCAGCCTCAGTGGACAAGGGCGACATGGACCCCGCTGAATCCACCTCCTCTACCTCCAGCAGCTCATCCTCGTCAAGCTCAAAACGGCACCTGCAGTACTGCCCGGCCCACGCCGCCACGGCATTACAAGCATCCACCTTGGATGCGGGGGGCATCTGCGAGATCTTGGCGTAGTAGGCCTCAAAGGCGACCCCGATGATCCCAGCGCGCTTGGTGGACTTGACCGCCGCCTGTGGCTCGAGCGGCGGGGACAGCACGCCGACCACCACATTCGCCTGAGGAGGGGGGATCGGCGGCGGGTGCGGCCGGCGGGGCGATTTGGAGCTGGGGGTGGACTGCGGAGTGTGGTAGAGGGAGGGGACGGAGAGGTCGGGCACCCGGACGAGGACGGGCTTCCCCTGGCGGTTCTTGGCCTCGGAGGAGTAGAGGGCGAGGAGGACGGCCTCGAAGCCGGAGAGCGAGGAGGGGAGGCGGAGGAGGTAGAGCGAGGAGAGGAGCGGGAGGAAGGCGAGCGCGGCGAGGCGGAGGTCGGGGTCCGGGGAGTGGAGCGTGTCGTAGAGCCAGTTGCAGGCGGGGTCGTCGGCGCCGCCGCCGGCGCGGAGCGCCCCGGAGAGCGCGTCGTAGGCGGCGGCGGAGCGGAGGAGCGCGCGGGCGGGGCGGTCGGAGTCGGCGAGCGCGGCGACGTCCGGGGAGGCCTGGGGCGGGAGGATGGAGGCGAGGGCCAGGATGCGGGAGCGCGCCTGGGAGACGGACTCCCACCAGGACGGGGTGGTGTGGTCGGCGGCGGCGGAGGCGGAGGCCGGGGAGGATCCGGAGGGGGAAGCGGCTGCGGCGGCGGAGGGGGCCGGAGAGGGAGGCATGGCTGGGCTGGCTGGGTGAGTTGCCGGCCGGCGGCGGGGAAGACGAGATGAGATTTGGAGTCGTCTCTGTGTCTCCCCTTGTGTTTACTTTCAGCTGTGGAATGGGCCTCTTGGTGGTTGAACAATTTGGCAGGGGCCGTTTTGTAAGTTGGAACAAGCTGTTGGCAGAGTTGTGCTTGTGGGGAAGGGACAGCTCACGGAGCCGGTGCTCCTCAGCACCCGCGAAGTCCAATGAACATTGACCAACTTCCCTATTATAGAGCGCCAGTTGATGTTTGTTGCATGGGTAAATTTGATCATTTTCCTATCCTGTTTAAAGCCTCTAAGAGATGGACAAATTATCACATTTAGCAACAAGGATCACCACAAAGTCAACAAGTTTGCCGCATTACAAGTGCCCACATGCATTGTGGCTCGTTTCCGACAAGAATTTACCATTTTGTCATACCGATAACATTTGTGAAGACCTGAACGCATATCTGGTGCAGGGATTACCCGGAACGCGAAACCAACCTGCGGGAGGCTATAAAAGGAGATGGGAACCCTAGCCACCATGAACAATCTTATTAACATCTTGGTATGGTGGAGCCCTGCCACCGTGCCGCCACCATAGATCTTAACCAACACCACCATCACACCATTGAAGGAAGAAGAGAATCAGACTTGGGAGAAGGGGGCACCGGCATCAATCTCCATCAACACCATCATCATTCACGCGGCCATCATCGATTCTTCCATTCATCTTGTTGTAATCCAGAACTTGATTATGGATTTGCATTTGTATTCACGCGTACATTCATACGCCTTTCATCTCATTATCATGACTGTATCTATATGTGACTAGTCTCTTGGTTCATGGGGTAGCACTTATATGATTCAAAATAAAGATTTATGTTGATTAGTTGCAATATTGTGAAAGTGGTGGTTGTCTTTGGTGATGTTGTATGTTGTGACCATGCGATATTTTTCCATTAGGGGCATTGAAGGCAATCATCGTTAACGTGGTTGGAGGTGTGTGGGCGTACAAGTGACAACAATCCACCGCCTCTTTTAGTCAGGTCTTAACGAGCAGTAAGAGGTACAAGAGCTTGTGACCATAGCCACATGGAGACCCTTAATTATTGGACCAGCGCGACATGTGAAGGGACGAGGTAGTGGTTATGAGAGGTCTGAAACAATGCTTACGATCGGGCCTCTCCTCACTTCACTAACATATTGTAACTAGCACATTAAGTTCTAATTAACATGGTACGCGTGCTAGTGGTGAATCTGTTGTTCCCAAGAGCGCATTTTATTTCTTTATAGTTCATCTTAATATCATTCACATGTTTTTAATTTACTTATAGCAATAATTTAACACCCTTGAATATTTTCCAATTTCCCGAGCTGAACTTTTGGCACACTATTAGAACCAGTTTTCTCACAAGCTCATGAATATATCAGGGAAGAAGTGTATTATCATTAGAGATACATGGAAGAGATTTGGTGCACATGACCACCAGTGATCACTTTTCAGAAAAGTAATTAAAATTATATTTCTAAGTTTCAAAAAAATCTGAAAAAAAATCATGATGTAGCCAATATTGTATCCCACAAACATGTAAATTTTCAACTGGAAATAATGCGTATTTTGAGCTGCACAAAAATAACAAATATGTGGATCTGAGTATAGTGATTCAAATCTCCAAAAAATTCAGACTTTATCATTTTTGTGTAGTTCAGAAAACAAAACATTTGTAATTTTAGTGGAATACATCATTAGCTACTTTTAGAATTTTGTTACATAATTTTTTGAAATATATAAATATTATTTTCGAATTTTTTAATACAATGAAGCACCGGTGCCCATTATCCAAAAGGAATTTTCGCATTATATTTGGAAAAAGAAATCTGGAAACTGTAATAGAAATAGAAATTAAAAGAAAAGGATTATGTTGATAACAAAATTTCGTGCAAGAAACATGAGAATAAAAGATGAAAACATAACCCTAAAATGAAAATAGATCCTTACTTTCGAGATTATTCTGTGAAATAAATAAAAAACAATTATCCATGAAGCTACAGGTGAAACAGAAATAAATCAGAAAGGGTTCCGTTACAGGATTGACCTTTTTTGCTAACAATCCTATTCAAGAAACAACACAAATAAATAAATAAAAATCAGAAAAAGAGGGATGGTCCTCACTTTGAACTTGTTTTCAAAAACAAAACAAAAAAAAAACCTATTAACTGAAATATGCAATACACGATGGAATAAGCCAACAGAAGTAGAACTGAACTTAGGTCCAAATAGTAGTTTTAGAAGAGCAGCCATGAAGGCACCAAACCAGAAACCACACCATACTAGGTGATGGAAGACTCTTATGGACCAAACAGGTAGAACAAAGACTACTAAACCAAGCAAATTCTTGAAGTGCCGAACCAACAAACGTCACAAAGAAAAACAGTACACATGCTGATTATACAAAGAACATCTGCATCATCCATTTGAGAAGACTAACCTCTACATATACCCATGCACTTTCTACTCCATCACTAGTGAAATACAACAGAGAGGGGCTAGACCATGCTACTGGTGATTATGCCTACCGGATAGTGTACAAGTTAACCCACAAAGAATAAACAAAACAGGTACACATGATGATACCTTCCAAAAAAGCATTGGTGAAAATGCTGTTGTACCAGTGCACTTTTCGCTTGGAAATTTGTCCATGTGGGTGCTGACAGATAACCGTCAAAACTTCGACTGCTGGTCAGGCTCCAAAATAGTAGCAAACTGTTCCAAGCTCTAACTCATGACTCGCAGCAACTCACATGCAATGTCATGGGTATGACAAAATCAATGAATGGAAGCATTCAATCTGATTTCTAAACAAGGAGAAAACTGAGAATTAGCAAGCTTCAACCAGCAACCTAGAATGTGGTCAGCAACTACTGATCAAGATCCATGCAGTGTGTACTTTGAATGCAAATGGTGTGCTTGGTACTGTCGTACTTGGTCGCACTTTGTCCCAGACGGTTGCCCAAAAATCTGAATTCTGTCTCTTCCTCGTCATCACTATCTATCTTCTTTGGTGTAATCCTATTCTGGTAGCACCTCCGTCTAAGAAGAAAACAATTAAAATAATAGCTCACGAGTTCTTTCTTTCGCTTTAAGCGAAAGGATAAGTGGAGACGGTTCCATAAATTCCTTCCTGGAGATGGAGCATACATTTGCATTACAGCCTTGAAATTTGCCTCCTCTTCATCTGTCCAAGAAAGTGCAATTTCCTCACCCATACGATCAAATCCCCACACGTAGAAAGCAGAACCAAGTTCACGTCTCAGCTGAAGCCGCCTTTCTGCAATATGAAACCTAACACATTCTACTGATCGTGGAAAATTGCAGCTGCAAATATCTTCTCTGCCTTTGCCAATTGGGTCACGGTAAAATGGTGCTATTTTGTTCTCATTTTCCAGAGGCCAGAGTTTTGTGCCCAACCATTTCAAGGTTTCTGGATCACCATAATTTTCAGGCAGAATATTCGTCCACTGTGGCACATGTGCTTGATAACTGGGGCCAACTGGTGTAAAATGCCAACCATCAGACGAGCTTAGCTGCTTCTTGCACTCGTGTTTCCATTGTCCATTCAAATCGCTCTCCTCTTCTATGACCATTGAGGACCCGTTCATATTTTCAACAACTTTTGTCAGCTTATTAGTATCTGAACCAGCATGCTGCACTAGAAGCTTTTTAGTACATTGGACATCTATTTTGGCACTGGTGATACTCCCACAGCACTTGCAACCCACTTCCTGCAGCAGCAGAAAAAGAATAGTTCAGCAATACGAATGAGAAATGTATCAAATCATCCTCTGGAGTAATGCTATGCATATGCGATCACAATCAGAATATTTTCATGTGGAGCAACACCAATTGTAGCCGAAGGAAGCAAGCCCTCTCGGTTGGTTCAGCTAATTTTGGATTGGTTTAGATAGAAAGATACGATTTCGTAGCTCTAGTTAAAGAGGACTATCGTGTTTAAAGAAATAAAGCAAATAAATCATTTCTAAACCCTCCACTCTATATATCTCTCCCTTCTGACCCCCTCCAGCAACCAGAGCACCTAACAAGCAATACCCGGAACAGAGCCTCCCACCTCCCACTTCAACTGTTATGCAACAATCATCAGGTAGGCAGCAAGGTTGCTAAGGCTTGTATGTGTGTGTGTGAGTGGTCAAAGATTTGTTCAAGAGAAGGATAAGTTCTCAGTTTCCATATTCATCAGGCCATCAAAATATATGTCAACCCAACGACGATTGTTAAAAATATAGATGAGATCAACCTCTAAATACGGAAAAAAATACTTATTTAGATTTTTTTGCCTTTTATGAAGGAGAGCCTTGGCGCAGTGATAAAGCTGTTGCGTCGTGACCAGGAGGTCACGGGTTCAAGTTGTGGAAACAGCCTCTTGCAAAAAAAATGCAAGGAAAGGCTGCGTACAATGACCCAATGTGGTCCAACCCTTCCCCGGACCCGCGCAAAGCGGGAGCTTCATGCACCGGGCTGCCCTTTTAGATTTCTGGCTTTTATCAATTACTCACTTAGTGTTCATCATTCTGATGATTCATGGGTCAAACATCAGGTAGTGAGCCCATTTTTAAGGATTTTTTGATCTAAGAATGAATTAATGTATTTAGCGTCTAGATACATCCAAATTTAGACAAAGTTAAGACATGTTTCATGGGACGGAGCGAGTACTATTGTTTTCACTTGTCTACAGTGTAATACATAAGGAGGGTTAGGCCAGATTTTACCCTTTGCTAGCATACACATAACCCTCAAGAAGTTCTAACTTGTCGAGATGGCAATGGAACAAGTTTTACGCATTTCGCTCTATCCATATACTACTATACAGCCAAAAATGAAAAGTTAAGTAGTTAGTTTCATACAAAAAACTAAATGCTTGTGTACTACCATCCAACCAGCACCAACAAAATTAGAAAGAGAAGGAATGGCAACTGTTCATTTGCAGGGTTTAAAAACTGGTCAAGCAAATAAGTTGCCTTAATGCATGATTTAATGACTAGCGAAGCCTGAGGCACGAATGAACAAACAATGATACTTTGTAACTTTGGCATGAAGGAGTGAATAGACTACAATGATCATAAGTGTCCTGTTCTGACTACAAAACTGAAGTGTCTCGCTATCACTTAGAAGCAGTGCCACGCGGTGCAACACACATTACCATTTACTAATTGTACATGAGTAAACATGTGAATAGTTTCAATGCTCCAGGCTTTGCAATGATTCAATGTTACGATGAGTAATCTAACACCCAGTATAGTTACTTATATTTTAAAAGATTCAATATCAAGATGGCAAGCATCTTCGGCAAGTTCATCAAAGGTATCGGAATCACCTGCAAGAGTGTGTCATTTGTCACGCTTGCGCGGCGAGCCCTCTTCCTGGACACCGCCTCGCGCACCGCCAACGCCACCGGGAAGTATTCATCCGCCAATCCGGCAGCTATGGCGTCCTCCTCCGAGACGCTCTCGGCGAGCCCCCTCACCCATTCCAGCATCCCGGCCATGTCCTCCCTCTTCCTCTTTAACACCACATCCTGCTGCCCCCTCCCATTGCAGTACAGGGACGGCTCTTCCTTCTTCTCCGACGGCGGCTGAGCTTCCAAGAGCCTCTGGATCCAGCGATCTAGCGCGCCGAGGTACTTGGCGTAGAGTATCTTCACGGGCGCGGCGAGGGCTGCGGATTCGGCGGCGGCGGCCCAGGCGCCGGCGGAGCACGACGCGTAGCCGCCGCCTGCCTGGACGGCGGCGAAGAGGCGGAGGAGGTCGACGCGACGCCCGTCGCCTAGGGTCGCCGGGAGCGGGCGCGCGTCGCGCTTGCCGGGGTAGACCTCGCGCAGGAACGCGGCGAGGACGGCGTCGAACACCTCGGAGGGGCGGGAAGATGCGGGGTCGGGGATCTTGATACCGGAGCAGAAGCCGAGGAACTGTAGCTTGCTGAGGATGTCGAGGGCGTCGGCGGCGGCCTCCATGGGCACGGGGAGGCAGGCCTCGCCGGCGGCGAGGTCACCACGGTTGGCCGCGGTGGCGCATTCCTCTCTCTTCTTTGCTCATTTTTTCTGGCTCCGTCTCCTTTTTTTCCCCACTTCGGTGGATGTGAAGGAGAGCTTAAGTGTATGTGCTTAATCCCTAAAAAAGTGTATGTTCTTAAATTTAGAACTGTTCAAATATTGAAGATATTATAGATTCTAGGCAGATGTGAGATCAAATGTGGTGAAAGGAATCTTTTATCTTGTTGTGTATTTTAATTAAGATATTTTTTTTACAGATGTAGACGTTTACAACTATGCACATACATTCACCCCTATAAACACACACATCCTACCCTATGAGAACCTCCAAGAGACAGAGTTCAAAAAACTGATGATCCGGATGGTCTAGAGGTTGATAAAGACGCCAGAAACGTCTCGCCATCGATGAAAATATCGCCTCCCACTGAATATTCCATCTTTATGAGACATCAAAATGACAAACCTATAATTCGAACTATGATGATTTGGGGGCACTACCCTCCTAACCATTGGTCTCATTTAGAATATACTATACTCTCACGTCTCAAAATACAAACTACAGTTTGAGGCACGACTTTAACCACTTATATATATCAAATTATATAAGTTTATAATGTATAAATGGTATCGGTATATTCCTCTTACAAATCTCTTTTATTTTGTATATGTTAATATAAATTTTATGATTATATCATGAGTAAAAATTATAGTAAAATTGAAAATTATTAACCAATAAAATTTAAGAACATGCTATGCTTTGAGACTGAGGAAATACTAGTTATGCTAGAATTAAAAACTAGAACCTCTGTTGTAAAATATAAAACGTTTGAGAAGTTGAGGTTGAACTTCCAAAATGTCTTATATTTGGGAAATGGTAGTATCATATATGTGTGTTACGTTGAATAAGAACTATCCGATGAGAGACGAAAGTAAATCCCTATGTGCTGAATGCGTAAGTGCCAGCTTAGAAATGACTATTCAATCTGCTAAATAAGGAAGACGAACTTTCTATGTTAAAAAAAAGAAAGACGTACTTTCTCTATCAAGAAATAAAAGCTTCAGAATTAACCATAAAATAGTGTATTTCTCTTTTTTAGAAAAAATACTTCTCTCATTGCACGAGAATCAAGCTCAATAACATTTTACACATAGCCTATTTTCTATGCACTTAGCTCATTAAAGATGGGCGAATTAAAGAGAGGAGAGATGATGGATGAAAGATTTCCAATGCAAAGTTACAAATCTGAGTACCAATAACGAACATCTCTCCCCGCCCCGACTCCTCTCGCCTCGCGCGGCGGCACCACACCTGAACGGCCACCGGTGGCACCCCTTGATGGTCCCCGCCCATGTGTTCTCCGTCCCTGCCGCCGCCCTAGGCATTGTCGGGCAAAGTCTGGTGGCGTGGCAGCCCTACCTCGATTGTTGACCGGAGAACATGGCGAGGCCGGCTAGGCCTCCTGCAAGATGGCAGTGGCAGGATGGCGACGACCAGGATGCGCTGCTATGTGGCGGCTGTCGGGCGACGGCGGCTTGGCGGGCCTAGGCGGGCTTCGCATGCTGGTCTCCTATCAATACTCCGTCTACGGTAGTGGCTCTCCTGGGATTCTCCTGCGTCATGAGGAGCACGGGGCAGCAACTCCAGGCATGGTGGTGGTGGCCATCTCCTTCACCCGAGGTCGTCGGCATGAGGTTGGGTTGTCGGATCGCGAGATCCATCTTCTAGTCTCGGATGCGAGTCGAGGAGACATAGTTGCCGGTGAAAACCAAACTGATTGGTGGGCGATGGCGGCGTTCTGCATCGTTACCTTCATGAACGCATCGCTAAGCAATGACTATCAACCTACTCTTGCTGCTCTGGGTACGATCTGGTCTTCCATACCGGACGATGGTGGGCACTGTGGTGTCGTTTTCTCTCTTGGGAGCATCATTTGTGGAGCATCGCTAGATGACAGAGGCTCGAGGAGGAGGAGATGTCAAGTCATGCATGGCTGACAGAGGCTACGATTGAGTCATCCCTAGCTGTCAGAGGCTACGCTGAGTCATGCCTGTTCGGCAGGTGCTACGCACGTCAAATCTTCCATGAATGGCGGCATCGACAATAGGCCTAACAAGGGCTAAGCGGATCTCTGCCCAGAAGATGGATCATCGGTTAGAAGGTGCTGACGACTTCTGAAGAGAGGTCGCCAAAGGTCTACTAAACCGGTTGTGAGCTCCTATTTTCGCCATAAGGTGACTCAGGGATGTCCCCGGTATTTACTTGGTGGGTGGTTGTTTCTGTTTTTAGGGCGACATGTTACTTCACCCATTGTCGCGTTTTTAGGTGTTGAGTGGTGTCTTCGGATTTTATGGTGTATGACCTTAACAAATCCATGTTGAATAAAGTTTAAATAAAAACCATATGCATTACTTTAATACAGAGGCTGGAGCTTCATCTCCATTTCGAAAAAAATGCATTGGAAAACCTAGGCGTCCACCTTTTTTCATGGACCGAGGGAGTAGGCAAGAGCTTCAATGAAATAACATTTCCACATCAATACTTTTGCTTAAAAGGTTACACACGACTAAGGGGTTTTTTTTTTTCAAGGACGTTTAAATTCAGGGACTATACCAATTCGTTTTGGAAGACCAGACTATGAGTGATTCCTCTTAATGAGCAATGAGCAGTACCATCTTTCCATAACATTGTAATCCCTTCGAGTTTTTTAATTGACTCAAATTTATTACAAATTTGTACTAAATTCGAGTCAATTAAAAGAGATCGGAGGGAATAGAATATAAACATGCTTCTGCGACAGATGAGTTGGGCGGGGTTCCGTTGAACATTAGGTTAACATGTCACATGAACCAGATGTGTTCCACTAGAAATTGCACGAGTCGGGGGTGTTTTCAGTCAATTCCATATATGTTGATTTGGTGAAAAGCAGAATTATCATTGGATATTCATTTGGAAACTCATGGACCCATTTTAAATCAAAAATCTTTGTCTGGCGTATGTAAAGGAGTAATTCCAACAAAAGATAAATTGGCTCGTGATAGTTCAAATGGTGCAAAATGTGTTATTTATATGATCACGGGTATTATAACATGTCCTTTTGCATTTTTGGTGTGGCAAAGTGTGCATGCTGCCTTAAATTTATCTTCGTCGACTAGTATATCAGATGTGTTTGGGAGCGGACTTCTGGTAGTACGGGAGATAAAAGTTCAAATTCGGGTATGGATTTGTGTCTTATGTTCTGGGTTTATAACAATGTTAGTGTCATATTTTTTTATGCAGGTCATATATATTGCTAGGCATTGGATTTGTATGTGGCCATCACTTTAGTGTGTGGAAAGTGCTTTTGGAGTATGGGTGCAGCCACTTGGAGATGGTAGCATGGGGTTTGTTCAACCGATATGGATGTTGGTCCAGTAATAGGATATGTGTGTCATATGTGTTCAATGTTATCTCTATTTGCAACTAGGTGAGCTAGTGATCCATTTTGTTTTTTCCTTCGATACTTGTGTAATTAGTTTAAATTAGAAAATGCAACACAATATCGACGCCATCCTCAATCCATACATAGGCAACGGGCTATCCTCCACTCTAGAGAAAATATAACAATTCTCAAGCTAAAACTATGGATACCAATGGAAATACGTATAGAAATAAACAACTTTGATTTGCAAGAAGCATGGATTGACAAACACTTAATATTGTCTCAAAGCAGATATAAATATTCCACGAGAGTATAAGAAAAGTTATCGTGATTTGAAATCCTACAAACTAAAATTCCGGAATCCTCAATTTTTGTAAAATTATGTTGAACCAATGATATCACAATGTGATAGATGAGACATGTATGCAAGTTGGAACTTGAGTTATTAACTTACAATCATTAATAGTTCGTTAATCCTTCAAAAAGAGAAAAAATAATAGCATTTTTATAATATCTAGTGACAACTTACACAAATATGTGTTTTAAAAATCATTTAAAGTCATGTCGGGATTGGAGATGGCATGGTAAGGAACACTGGCGTAGCTATGTAGAAGCCAGGGGGCCACCCCCTCCCCAAACTTTTAGAAAATTAGTGAAGAAAAAAACTGTATAAGGCTTATAGTAGATTTTATTGAGCTTTTTGCCCCACCAGATCATAATTTTTTCTAGGTTGCCCCCCAGATTTCCTGACAAGCTCCGCCACAAGAAATAATGCTTTTCTAACTATATTATCTTCATGGAGTAATCAGGGTCGGCTCCATGGATCCCTTTGTTCTCATGGCTCATCTTTTTATGTTTTCTTCTTCTTTCTTGATGCCTTGATGCAAGTTTTACTGGTATTTATTGGTGGTATCTATTTCAAGTATTTCAATTAATTGGTTTGTTTTTAATGAATCAATAAGGCATATTGTTGTTTTCAAAAAAAAAGTGTACATGTATGTCCACCCTCAAATGCACAACTTGCAAGGTCAATATTCATAATTTTTTTATCTAAATAAACTTCCGAAGACTCCTTCTCAGATCGTAGGCACTTCCATTCCTCCAAGTGCAATCTCCTTCTCAGATTGCCGCCTTATTATCATCAATGATGCTCCCCTACCTCGTATTTTTTCATGCTTCTTTTTTTGGCAGTATTATCATATTCCATATGATTGAGTAAAAGCATGCACTAGTACACAAGGTTGCCGGTGGGGTGGGGATGGAGCTCATGGAAACCAAATTACTGATTTTAAGTATTTGTTATTATTGTGTGTAGTTTTCTTCTTGAGTGTGTTGGTTCTAAAAACTGATGACTTGGTCCTAGATTCATAGGTTTTTTTTTTCTATATCATACTTTGCCACTTAACTGTGCTTTTTTTTTTTGTATGTGGATGTTTCGGGCTTAAACATTTTCAATGATAAAATTGCTTATGTTCCTATACATTTCACATATGTATACTTCAGCCCTATAAACTAGTACCGCTCAAATATCCTAAATTTTGCCGGTCCAGACTCCACCTTTTTTTATCGTTCTATTGAAATATAATGATGGTTATATCCAAAATGTCACTTATACCCACTTATTTGCGAACTTGAGAGTATTGTTTTGCCAGTGATCCTGATTACATAATACATACATCACAAATTCAAAAAAATAATTTAATCGAACTGGCAATGATTGTATGACTGAACATCAGGTCATCAGCAGCAAAGAAGAAACGGAACAGATTTATCGCCGTTTACGTCATCTGATGAATAAATAAGTTGGTAAATTTTGCGTCCAAACTAATTAAACCAGTTTCCGTCCTACGTTAACATGCAAAATGATGAAGCCTTCCTCCTAGCTCGTCCCATCTTGCTCATGGAAAGAATGGTCTTTCACATAGATATCTTTCTTCATGTCGCTGCACCGAGCGGTCGCAAGCGCACCCACGCCGCGCTGCTGGGCACGCCGGCGTGCACCACGAACCAGAGGTAGTACCCCGGCGGCGCCACCCCGGGCGACGGCGGCGCCGCCACCTCCACCTCGTACACCCCGATGTCCAGCTGCGACACCCTCGCCACGGACAGCCCCACTACTCTCTGGTTCATCCCGAACGAATGCGTCGCGAACGCCGGCGCCACCGCGGTCACGCGCACCACCTGATCCTCGGGTCCCCCTCCCGCCAGCGCGCCGCCGGGCACCTCGAACCGTACAGCCGTCGTCTCCCCGTACCCGACCTCCGAAGGCGCGGCCAGCACCCGCGGCCGCACGGCATCGAGCCGCGCGTCCAGGTAAGGGGGCAGGAACGCCTCCAGGCTCAGCTCCGTCGGGTACGTCACGTTGAAGAACACGTAGCCGATGTGCGGGTTGCTCCCGCCGACGAGCACCCGGCCGTACGTGTCCAGCGTCGCCGACGAGTGGTACATCCTCGGGACGGTGGAGGCGGCGAGCACCTCGAACCGCGCGCCGATCTGCGTGTCCGTCCTGTAGAGCACCGGGTACATCACCGGCTCCCGCCCGAGCTCCCACCCCGCCGTCCCCGCCGCCGCGCCGTTCACGATGAGCACGTCGCCCGTCGGGAGCAGCACCATGTCGCCCATGATCCGTGGCAGCGGCATCTCCTCCATGGCCCACACCGGGTTTGCATCCGTCGGCGCGATGCGGCCGCATGTCCGTTCGGCCGGCAGGAACGTGCCGTTCCTCAGCGCGAGCTGGTACGAGCCGCGCGGCGCGCCACCGCAGACGAGCACCTCGGCGTGGGTCGGGTACTCCGGGAGGAGCGGTAGGAGTACGGACGAGCCGGAGGACGGGTAGTTCCGCGGCACGCCGCCGGGGATCGTGGGGAGGCGGCGGAGCGGGGCGCGGTTGTATGGGTCGAAGACGACGGCACGGTCGTTGGCGAAGGCGAAGACGGTGCCGTCGGGGAGGAGGTGGAGGAACGGGTAGAGGTTGTTCTCGGCGTCCACCTCCGTGGTCTCATCCAAGAACGGGAAGAAGGTCAACGGCGGCGTGGCATCGACGTCGTGCGGGAAGAACTCGAAGTTGAACTGCCGCCTGCCGCCGAGGATGAGGACGCGCCCGTCGGCGAGGAGGATGTCGGTGGCGTACCACCGGCGGGCGGCCAGGAAGTCCGGGAGGTCAACCCAGCCGGTCGTCGGGGAGAAGAGGCGCGCGATGCGGTCGCCGTTGGAGAAGCCGCCGGTCTGGAGGAGCGTGCCGTTGGGGAGCAGCGCGGCGGAGGAGCACCAGGGGTTGGTGGCGAGCGGGTACGGGTGCAGCGCGTTGGACCGGAGGTCGAGGAGCACCGAGTGCGCAGTGCAGTCGGCGGGGGCGGCGGTTGCGTTTGGCACGGCAGCCGCGGCGGCGCACGGCCCCGGGTCGGAGAGGGAGATGTTGGAGGGTCCGGTGTCGGTGCGGTCGAACATAAGGACGAAGTCCTCCGGGAGCAGCTGCATGTGCATGGCCGAGACGCCGATGTTGGCGTGGAGGAGACGCCACTCGCCGGCCAGCGCGGCGGGGGGCGTCGGCTGGGCGGGCTCCAGCTGCCATGCTGTGGCGTCGGCGGCGGCATTGGCGACGAAGATGGTGACCAGGAGGAGCAGGGGAAGGAAGGGTCTTGGCGTCGGCATGGTTGCTGTGCATGCGTGTCTTCTTTAAGTTGGTGCATTGCATCGTTGCGACGTGTTAGGAGGGTTTGTACAGTGTGATATGGGTTTGTTGGGTGGAAGGTTGGTTTGTGGAGGTTGAAGGGAATATAATACATTTTGATGGCTGAAACTTCAAATTTTAGTATTTCCAGTCAAACTTATATGCTGCATAAGGATGTTGCTCACATTATTTTAAGGATGATATTGCTAACATTAAAACGCCTTAAAACATTTTCACTGGTTTGCCACAAAAACACACATACTACTCAAAGAAGAAAAAAACCCGCATTTTCTCACACATAAAAATTTATCAATATATATCTCTGAAAAACGTCTTATTTGGCAAGATCAAGTGCTGCGAAAATGATTGTACAACCTCATGATCGTTGATGCATTGTTGTCTTGTCCAGGACTGGCGCTGTTCCTGATTTATGTCATCTTTTTTTTTGGAAAATAGAAGATTTTATTAGCTCCGGCTTCTACACCACGATATACATAGACTAAATTTATTCCTAACGCACACCTTGAATAAAAATAAGACTAACAGAAACGGCGAGAGACCACACAAAACCAAACTATTGGGGCTAGTCAATAAAATAAACTAGAAGAATACACAGCGTCGTTGTAGCGGTAATTCTCAATAATTTTGTTGTAGAAACATATAGCTAATATACAATGATATGGTGTAAAAATGTATTTGGAAATAGAGAAAACAAAATATTCAAATACATCTATATTCTGATTATTTAATTTGTCCACAAGTTTTTTTATTGGGCGCATACATACTAAAGGGTGAAAAATGCAGACAATAGCCATAGATGGACAAATATAGCTGAAAATCATGATCACATGGCTATTATTATGTGGTGATGTGGACAGGCTGCAAGTTGTGGTAGACCATCATTAATACTTCTTAGTCGGGGTTTTGATTAATAAAAAAGCCTATGCAATGCACGTTGTCTGGATAAGGACAAAAACTCCCTAGCCAATAACTCCAGCCTTTTGGGCCGATTTCCATTTTTTCTTTCTTGGTGTTGATTATGTTATAGGATATCCCATGACCACAACCAATTGATACATAAGAGCAACATCTGGAGAAGCATACCACTTTCTTTTCGTCAGAAACCAAATAGTTGTGACAAAAATATCAAGTGATGTGGTTCCCTCAAAAATTAGAGAAAGAAGAGACTTGCCACCACCATGTAACCAAGACCCAAAAAAATACATGCTTCCAGGTTGATTAATATTAAAAGTAGAATAAGTAGCATACCATGTGACTCTCACCATTGGACAATAAAAGGTTAAGTGTTGTGCAGTCTCATTCTAAAAATAAAAGTTTCATCGTGGATTCCCCTACTAGTTTCACTTAGACAAGCTATCCCGTGTAACGGTGTAAGAATGACACGGCAACATCAATTTTACGACTGGAACTATAGTTTAGAGTCAAATACAACATAGTACATACTAGCGCTTGTAAGACATCCTTAGATCCAATCCAAACACATCATCGATTATTGTCATTTGGCACCTTGGTAACTATTTCATGCCAATCATGCAAGTGGTGACCAACTATAGTGCGCAAAACTCAGCATTATAAGGCAAGGTCTCTAAAAGAGAGGCATCATGTATGACCCTGGTAATATTAAAGAGTCAATAATATCTTTTTCTCTGATCTAACCACTTTCTTCCAAGAAGAAAATGCTCTCGCAACTACCTTAAACTAGCTAAATTGAAGAAAATATTCTTTGACTCGCGTAAGTCCCTTCCAAAAGTGGAAATCTCCTTGTTTATCCCAAAAAAAGATAATGGTTTATCACTATATTTGTTCTGAAGTAAGAGCAGCCAAACCCCATCATCCGTAAATAAATGTAATTTCCATTTAAATATGGAGTTATTTGTTTTTCAAACCATGGATATGTATGAGCACACCCTCGTAATCTTTTGGCATATAGAAAATACCCCACTTAGTTGGTATGTAAAATTCTTTATGTTGGCCAAAATGCTATAAAAATCTACAACGAAAAAACCCCAATATTTGCGCACTCCTTCTAAAATTGCCAAAAAGGGACACCATAATAATAGGATTACAATACTGAATTAATAAAGAGTTAAAATTCCACCATATGATAACATTTTGGCTTCTCCAACTAGTTGTTTTTTTAGATATATCCTCAATACTTTGATAATCCTTGTTTTTAGGTTTCTTAGAATGTATTGCGATGCCATGGTATTTCAAGGGACAAGATCCTACTCCATAACCAAAAATTTAACGCAAGCATATTGCCGCTCTTTAACTGCCTCGGAACAATAAAGATCATTCTTAGAAAATTAACCTTTAACACGAAGAGTTATTCAAACATAGTCAAAAGACGTTTTAGATTTACAGCTTTATCTAGATCATGTTTCATAATTTTATTTATATCTTCCACATATTGAAAAATGGATAAACCTTCATTATTAATTAAATGTGGGATGACAACACTAATCATTCGTTCTTCTTTTTCTCTGTTAATTAGGATAGCTAATATATCTACCACAATGCTAAAAAAACATCGGTGATAGATGATCACATTGTCAAACACCATTCTTTGATTGAAAGTATGAACATATATCATTGTTAACTTTAACCGCCACACTCATTTGTTTGCTCCTCTCAAGCAAATTTTCCTTTTTGTAGACCTCTTTAACCTTTATAAACAAAATATAAAAAAAATTACAGTATGGAAGCCCACTGTTTAGCCTCAAAAAGGATTATCAACACGAGATCTCCATAAAAGGAAAAAAAAACTATCATCCCACATTAGCTTGATGCAGAAAAGGACACCTAAACTTAGATTTAATTAAAGGACATGTGGGCCTATACTATTGAATCTTTGTCGCGTATAGAGTGAGAACCTTGCATTTTGAAAATCCACTAAAAGGGCCATAATATCATCCTTATAATAAAACAATGGCAAGCCATAAGGAGATCGGAATTTTTTTAGTTACGTTTCAAAAACCTCCCTTTCCATTTCATCATCATGTTCTCCTTAGGGGAGACTTACATGATATCATCCATGTCGATGTTCATCAAGGTAAACCTGACTATTATTACGTGGACCAAAATTGTTGGTGATAATCTACCCCTTCAAATGGCAAGGAGCCTTTTCTTATCCTTATATTTCCCATCCAAAATCTTCACCTGCCCATGCAAGAAAAGGTGCATGGTTCGTCTAATTGCAACAAAGGTTTCAGTTACAAGTATAATTGATGAAGATGTCAGTGGGTTTTGCTCGATGAGAGTACTTGTACTGGTTTTTTTTTGTGTCAGCTTGGTCAGTGTAATATTTCAGTGGTAGTCTTGTGTCTACGTGTGTTGTACTCGCACTAGATAGTACAAATCCGATAATGTTTTTTTGATAAAAAGAAAAGAAAATCTCATTATGTGAATTTTTGGAAAATAAATCAAATAAACACATGAAAGTACATACCAAAGGCCAGATCTAAAATAAATGCCTTCGTCCATGTTGCATTATCATTCTATCCTTGCTAAAGTCGCTACATCGAGTCTCCAATCAAGTGATAACATCCATGACAAGCAAATCCTCCATTTAAAAAAATCAAGCAAATCCTCCAACAAAGTGAAAATTTTCATCCATTTTGTTATTAATTTGTATAAGAGATCCATGTAGCCATTTATCCATGGCCATATATGTCGACTCTTGCTAAAAAGGCACAACTAATGATAGTTCGCACTTCTGCAATAGTGCAACATCAATTAGCTTAATTTAATATATAAGAAATCCTACACATAATGGCACGGTCTAAATTCTGGTTAGTAATTAGTAGCATCTATAAGATGGTAATGATGCATGACTTTGGTTGGTTTGGAGTTAGCGGTGGTTCATGATAAGCACATGTACCCAATGGTGTCATGCCCTTATGATGACGAGGATTAATTTGGAGGCCTCAAGTAGGTTGAACTTTTGTTATAGAAAACTAACAACAATAAGTCATGCAATATCTCACCGAGGAGGGAGATGTCTATTTATTGTGTTAGCTTGTGTAATGTCAACATCAAACAGTGGCGGAGCATGGGCCAAACTCAAGACTAGGCCATTTCAATATTGTACTACAGAGACTGGGCCAAAAACGGAATATCTACCTCTGGTGGGCCGAATTCATGCTAAATCCTGAGAAAATGTTAGAAAAAAGGGTGGGCCACGGCCCGGTATGGCCCACCTGTAGCGCCGCCCCTGACATCAAACCATGGCAGAACCAACAAAAAATTAGGATAATGAAAAAGTCTTAAGTTACATTGCCATACTCGATGTCCGTGTGAGTGAATCATAAAAAAAAGCCAAAATAAGTATTCCGTAAAATAAATTGGAAATGTAATGAAACGTTAGAACGGTTCATGTCATGATTTTGCGAGGTAATTGCTCCGGTGTGCACGAAGGATGTTAGTTGTATTCTAGTTCTGTGAAGCTCGACCGGATCTATTCATGTTGTTTTCTTTTTGTCCAACAAGCTTTCCACATAGATTTCCAATAAAGAACCCACCATTTTGTTACAACAAATAGAAAACAAAATTGAAGCCATATTTTGGAAGTTCCACTAGGGAGAGAGGTTCTCCACCTGAATTTTCATTCAAAAGTGGCTCAAAGGCATGATTACAACAGTGACAAGGAGACATGGGGGTTGGGGAGGAGAACGCTAGAGAGCGGCATGGCAAGAGCAAGCAAAGTACGTGCTCTTTCCGGAAATGATGTCTTAGTTTTGTTTAAATTTATATATCTAGACACTAATAATGGCTATGTACGTACATCCAAATTCAGAGAAATTTGAGAACAACAACAGGGAAGATGTATCCGAATTAGAAGAATTTGACATCTTTTTGGATCCAAAGCCTAGGAACAGCAAAGAGATGTTTGGATCCAAATAAATTTAGACGGCTCATGTTTCCTGACAGAGAAAGGAGGCAGAAAGAGAGAAACCTCACTAGAATTCCCAGGGGAATCCTGATTTTCAAGTAACTTTCCTGCCAGACTTTGCTCCGACACGCATGTAAGACAAGCTGGCCGAGATTCAGCGGGAAGACGAAAAAAGACACGGACGGAGAAACCGAGAGAGGATCGGGGCCCAGCTGCAGCTTCTGCAGATCAGCGGAGATCTCTAAACTCCCGCGAGCCCGACAAAAAGCCCAGCACCGCTCCAGCCAGCCACCACTGACCACCACCCTCCGTCGGCGCGGCGTCGTTGGTTTCTCCGCCCCGTCGCCGTCGCCGCCGCCTCTCCATCTCCGCCTATTTCTCTCTCCCCCTCCTCCTTCCCGCCACCCGCATTGCGACCATTTTCCGTAGTAGCTGCTACCCAGAGCTTGTGGTGCCCTCGCCGGCGACCCCGCCTCACCGCCAAGCCCCCCAGGTACTGTCAATATATGCGTGTGCTAGGTCGATTCGTTGCGCCTTTGCCCGTGTAACAGCTGTTTGCTCCGCCGACTGACGAAATGGACAATGGGTAGTGCGTACGGTGCCTTGTAGACTGTAGTGAGCTAATTGGCTTGGATTCCTGGGAGCTCTGTGTTAGATTAGGTAGGTTCGTGCTATGTGTGCTCGCTACGTTGAACATATTGTGGTTTGGAACTACTTTGATCATAAGACTGCTAATACCATTTCAATGTTTCGGATCTCCTACTTTCCTGTTTACTACATCAGTGGCCTGGTCAAACTTGTACGAAGCTGCAGCTCCGACTTCAAAATAAAATTTTTGATTTGTTTTAAAGAATCGTGTACAGGTCTTACTTTAAAAATGAAAATTCTGATTTCCAAAAAAATTTGCAAGTGACATGTCGATTCTATGGGGATTAATACACGAGGCCATAAACATTTTTGCTTGACTGGTTGGTAAACTCCCAAGATTTAATTGGCTGGGGATACTGGTTACTTGGTTCCTTTATTTGGGATTGTCAGATCATCGCATTAAGTGAGTTAAATTATTTGTTGAAGCTATTGCAGTTTCACGAAGGAAAACTGATAAACCACTCTGTGATTATGTGGTTCTCTTGCTTAATTTTACCAACCTGAATGATCCAAGTACACATGCAAATGTACAAATTTATGGTCTTCCTTAAAAATATCGCCGTTCTGACAATGCTGAAGTTCACTCTTTCAGTGTTTTTCTATTTGTATCCGAACTTTTGGGATAACATCTACTCAAAAGATCCTGAAAAGTACTTTTGAACAAAGGTGTAACATCGTGAACTACTCCATTGTCTAGTCAAGTTTGGGCTCCACATTACCTTCCTCTGGTTGACACATTGTAGCATCAATAGAATACATTTGGGTTGTGCATCATTAGAAGTTGTTAAATGCCTAGAAGTTGATCCAGACCACATCTCATTGTGTTCTCTGTAATGTAAATGCCCTGCTATGCAAATATACTTCTTGCTCCTCCGTCTTGCTCATTGTACAGATTTTGCTTATGGTGGAACTATTGCTTTCTAGAACTGGCTAGTTGGCTGTTGAAATTTCTGCAATATATTTCAGGACTTGAAAATCTCTGTACACAGTCACATTAATCTTCATAATGTTGGCCTTCTAAACTTAGTTGTAGACGAGAAAAGAAATCCCATCACTGACAATGCATCTTCTTTCTAGCCATTATGTATAAACCATGACTTATTTGAAGAACAGCTCACCTCATTGAAGAATCATTTCAGGTTTATCATTTCAAGACCTCTGAGAATCAGTATCACACCCCTTGAGCTACAAACAGTACAAGGCTGTCTTTTGAGAATATGAATCCTTATTTCATCGGCTTTGTTATCCCTTTTGTGGCGTCTCTGTTGATCACCAAGAGGAAGTCTGAAAAGAAAAGGGGAGTGCCAGTTGATGTGGGTGGTGAGTCTGGCTATGCCATCCGTAACTATAGATTCGAACAGCCTGTTGAAACACACTGGGAAGGGATTTTCACACTTGCGGAACTGTTTGAGCAATCCTGCAAGCTGTATGCCCATATGCCCCTGCATGGCACCAGGAAGCTCATTTCAAGGGAAACAGAGGTAGCCTCTGATGGAAGATCTTTTGAGAAGCTCCATTTGGGGCAGTATGAGTGGAAAACTTACATTGAAGCATTCAGGGCTGTCTGCAACTTTTCGTCTGGTCTAGTGCAAATCGGGCACCAGAAGGATGAGCGTGTTGCTATCTTTGCTGATACACGAGCTGAGTGGCAGATTGCATTGCAGGTAACTTCTCTACTCATATACTAAATTAGCAAACACATGTGCCATACTTTTCGGTTGTGCATCATACATCTAAACTGTATATGCTCCACATTGGTTGTCAGCTGCCTTTTCTAAAATGCAAGCTCTGCAGAAATGGACAGGGACATAGATATTACGATGCTAGTTCTGAATTTTCATAGATGTTAAAACAGTGGAGTAATAGCTTTGCATAAACCTAAGGAGTTACATGCTAGGACACTAGTTCTACATTTTCATATATTTTGGAACAATAAGTCCTTAGTTTGGAGGTCCCGTCCTGTTCTTCATGGCCCAATCCTGACTTACATAAACTGGGGTTGGGCTCCTGGCCAGGATCAGTCCTCCCAAGCAAGGATCGATATCTCAAAGAGAGCCCCTTCTGTCTAGTGCATTTATAAGCGTGGGCTGTGCAAGTTGATACAGCCGTATTGTAAGTAAAATTTCATAAAGCAGGATATACTACCTCTATGCCAAAATGTAGTGCATATGAGTATTTTCAAAAGTCAAATGATTGAAAGTTTGACAAAGTATATAAAAAATATATAACAACATCTACAACATGACGTTCATATAATATGAAAGTAAATTTCATGATGATTCTAATAATATTGATTTGATGTTGTAGATGTTGATATATTTTTCTACATATTTAGTCAGACTTTGTAGCGTTTGCCTTTTCAAAGAACTCATATGCACTACATAGTGACATAGAGAGAGTAAGTGACTATGAATATATTTCTATCCTTACTCTTTTCATTTTATTTTTACTTTACCATTTGATGGTATCACTATCACCTAAAGGTTAGGAAAGGGATATTCCAGAGACACCAAAGACCAAATTTTCCATCATCATTCTTGCATATGAAGTGAATAACGTTAGCAATCTAAATGAACATAATGATGGGGATATGGAAATATATAAAAAAATCCTGCTTCTCAAATGGTTTATTTTGTATATGGAATTGCTTCAGCTTAACTACTTGATGACTCTTTTCTTGTATTATTTGCATTGTGTTAACATTCAGCTCTACAAATCATTTGCAAGTTCTCTAACCAGTTTTTGTTTCTGTTTTCAAGGCATGCTTCAGACAAAATATTACCGTTGTCACCATTTATGCCTCCTTGGGAGAGGGAGCGCTTTGTCACTCACTAAATGAGGTCGGTTGACTATATATTGCTATATATCCATGTAATAACATAACTCAATTTTATTAGTCGTATCCTCTTTTGTTGGCGGGCAACAAAAGCGCAGCAACATGCAATATCTTTTTTTTTTGTTTATTGCTTAAGTAAACAGCGTATCATATGAATTTCATCCGAATAAATCATACCTTATGTTTGCTTTATTGTGGTATGACCTGATAATCTTGTTCCTTTTATACTCTTTAGACTGAGGTAACTACAGTGATCTGCGGACGGAAAGAACTGAAAAAGCTTATTGATATAAATGGGCAACTTGATACTTTGAAACATGTGATCTACATAAATGAGGAAGGTGTCTCAAGTGAAGTATCCTTGGCTAAACAATGCACTAGCTGGAGAGTTGAGTCATTTGAGGAGGTAGAGAGATTAGGACTGGAAACACCTGTGGAAGCAAATTTGCCTCTCCCATCTGATACAGCTGTGATAATGTATACAAGTGGAAGCACTGGAATGCCCAAGGTTTGTTCAAATCTGTGTTCAGCAAACTTAATTTTTGGTCTACTTTTGGATCTGAGGTTTTTCGTTATCTTGCTAGTGCACATGTCCTCATGTTGGATCACTCTTGATATGTAAATCATGAAATCATGTCATTTCCATGATCATCTGCTCTACTGCACCTTCTTATTGAGGAAACAGTATTCTCATCTTTAAATGATTTCACAGGGCGTCATGATGAGCCACTGCAATGTCCTGGCTACTGTATCGGCTGTTATGACTATTGTTCCTGCACTTGGTAAGAAGGATGTATACTTGGCATACCTCCCGCTTGCACACATTCTTGAGTTGGCAGCTGAGGTAGGTACAATGTGACATATCGGCATGCCAATCTATTTCGCATCATTGGTATAGTTACGCTAATTAAATTTATGTAAATGTGTGCTCTAGACGATCATATCTGCTGTTGGGGCTTCTATAGGATATGGAACACCTTTGACCCTGACTGATACATCAAATAAAATAAAAAAAGGGACTCAAGGTGATGCTTCTGCACTGAAGCCAACACTTATGACTGCAGTACCTGCTATACTTGACCGTGTTCGTGATGGCGTGAGAAAAAATGTATGGCCCTTTGCGACACTATCATCCCTTTATTTTCTGTGTTTTTTCGTATTTACTGATTTGACATCATATTGAGATGAACTTAGGTAGATGCAAAGGGTGGTGTAGCAAAGAAACTATTTGATATAGCCTACAGCCGTCGGTTAGCTGCTGTCAGTGGAAGTTGGTTTGGTGCATGGGGATTAGAGAAGCTCATGTGGGAAAAGCTTGTCTTCCACAAGGTGCGGGCCATCTTGGGAGGGCGGATTCGCTTTATACTTTCAGGCGGAGCACCTCTCTCTGGGGATACTCAAAGATTTATCAATATATGCCTTGGGTGAGATATATAAATTCTCAGTTGTTTTGCACAAGAAGTTATATTCAATTCTTGTTGTTACTCACATTTGTATTTTAGGTCACTATTAGTTTGGAAGCTTGAATTCCATACATTTCAATTTTCAAGTATAACTGGCATATGATAGCTTTATCTTATTTCCAGCCCAGACATTGATAGGCTGAGTTTTGCTGTTACAGGGCTCCTATAGGGCAAGGATATGGTCTGACTGAAACGTGTGCTGGCGGGACATTTTCTGAGTATGATGACACATCAGTTGGTCGTGTTGGTGCTGCACTGTCCTGTTCCTACATTAAGGTACTGAAGAAAGATATGCTTTATCCCTTGCTAATGTCAATTTGATTTAGTTCCATTTTCCACAGCAAAGTGATTATTTCCGTGCATATTTTTACTGTCAATACTGTATCTTCATCCTAAAGAAATATCTGGTGGGGTATGTTGGAAGGTCTAGTTTTGATGGATGGAGCTAAGCTTATGTTTCATAAGTATAAATGTAAAATGCTTCATGTTTGTGGATAGTGATAATAGATCGTTAGCTTGCAGTTACTCTAGCTAATATGCATGTCAATTTTGTCTATCTAGCACCTTGTAGTATATTTTACACCTCTGAACAGAAAGCTAGAAACTTATGATATTTTGCAAAAACCTAGGTTTTAACCGTTGGAACCATTTTGCTTTGTCCATCCAGTTTTATTTGTCTTCCTTACCTTCAGATTTAATTCTTTTCTAACATAATTGTAACTCCGTGTGATAGTTGATAGACTGGGTCGAAGGTGGATACTTGACAAGTGATTCACCAATGCCTCGGGGTGAAATAGTCATTGGAGGCCCAAACGTAACCAAAGGCTACTTCAAAAATGAGGCCAAAACAAATGAGGTCTACAAGGTACGTTACCAACAATAATACCCGAAAGCAGTCTATGTCGTGACAACTTCTTCCTAACAGTATGTGTCATGTTTAGGATGATGAAAGAGGCATGCGTTGGTTCTACTCTGGTGACATTGGACGTTTACACCCAGATGGCTGCCTTGAAATCATCGACCGCAAGAAGGATATTGTTAAGCTTCAACATGGTGAATATGTATCTCTAGGAAAGGTGAGCAGTATTCCCTTTTCTGGTTAAACAAGCAGCTACAGTCTCTTATTATCAACCGCGAAACAAGCAGCCGGTAGCTCTTCTTAACAAACTATGCAATCACAGGTGGAGGCAACTTTGAGTGTGAGCCCGTATGTTGACAACATCATGGTCCATGCCGACCCCTCCCAGAACTACTGTGTTGCGCTCGTTGTAGCTGCAGCCAGTGAACTGGAAAACTGGGCCTCAAAACAAAGTCTCACATACGCTGATATGTCTGATTTGTGCCAAAAGCAAGAGGCTGTCAGAGAAGTTCTTCAATCGTTAACCAAGGTTCGTGCTTTTACTGCGTTCTGAACAGTTTTTTTTTTGGTTGTTTACGACTTTTTGACATCGTATGCACGATTGAGTATATTGTCATGTGTACTATAATTCTTCTTCAGGCTGGTAAGCAAGCGCGCCTTGAGAAGTTTGAGATCCCTGCTAGAATTAAGCTGATACCAGAGCCATGGACGCCCGAGTCAGGTCTCGTCACGGCTGCCCTCAAGCTCAAGAGGGAGGTCATCAAAAAGGGTTATGAGAATGATCTTGCTAAGCTGTACAGATAGTATTCCTTATTAGCAAGAATAAAATCCCCCCCTTCGTGTTACTGTGGACAGTGTTGAGACGTGTAGGAACTTCCTTTCTACTACATGTAATTGATGATTTATTGCGTATCACATTTAGTTATCATGTTCTTCTCAGTTGATTTTTCGTGGAATATTCCTCAATCATTGTATACCATCTAGTTATCATGTTCTTCAGTTCGTTTTTCATGGAATACTCCTGAATCTTGTTTTCACGAGTCACATATGAGATGCTACTACACTGTGATGTGTTGGTTTCAGATTTTGTTATCTCTGTTGGTTCTCTGAGATGTCATATGTGCCATTTCATAGCCCCAGACAAAAGTTTGAGATGTCATATGAGCCATTTCATAGCCTAGACAAAAGTTTAGCAGCTGTCGGCTTTGCCCAGGAGATTAGATACAAGAGCACAGAGCTTTTGGCACCGCACACAACTTGTATTTTTCCCTTGTTCTCTCTTAACTGAAGCCAAACTAGTTACAACTTACAAGTCAAGCCTATATGTAGTGCACGCACACACGCTTGGTCAAACTCACATCATAGAAACGGACACTGCAACCACAAGGCCACATGACTCGGCCGATCTCATCAGAGTCTGATTGCCAGATCTTCATATAACCCCAAGCTTATCCATGCATGTGCGTATCAAGTCAGCCTTTGTGACATACATGCAGAATTGCACAGCCCGAAGCTAACCTCTCACATGTATATAATAATCTAGATAAATTTGCAGACACTTATTTTAAATAGAGGGAGCAGCTAACAAGCTTTGCTGAACACATCTCTACGGCACACTGCTGCAACTTTCTACTAAAATACAAATAATAACTGAAAAAAGCATTAGCTACAATGCTAACTCCAACAGCAACAAGTAAACAATCCACATAATTTTTCTTGCAAACATACAGGTAAATACTATACATTAAAATCAAGATATAATAATAGAGAAAAGAGATGAACAGAATATAATATAAATTTATTATTTAGCTACAATGCCGTGTTTTTATTCACCACCAATAGGATTAAAACCCATTCCCCAGGAGCAGCAATCCAGCCTACCCCAAAATCCCCTGCATGAACAGCAAACGCCCACCACGACCAAAAAAGAATGAAACGGTACTGGAAGTGCCACCTTCCTTAATCTACAAATCTCTCCTTAATAATACATCAAAATTAGAACTTCATAAAGTTTCAGCTTTTCTCAAGAATGTAGCCAGCATGGCAACCGTGGAGTGATAGAGCTTAATCGGCGCGGGACTGGCCGGCGCGGGATGAGAGGATGATTCCAACAATGAGTCCGTAAAGGGCGAGTGCTTCAGCGAAAATGAGGATGAGGATCATGCCCACGAACAGCTTGGGTTGTTGAGCGTTCGCCCTGCATTTAAAATCAACAAGTTAAAATCCACAAGAGATCAAGATGGTATTCCGCTGTAGGGCTTGAACAGCCCCTGTAAAGAATAGCATCAACTAACTTGTACATGCAACCACAGAAAAAAAAAGTAAAGCAAACACTCATGGACCACATCATACAATAATCTAACAAGGTCGACATTAAGCGTTTATTGCAAATCAAATATGTCAGGATCAAGATCAATTCACATGCTTATACATGAACATTTATACTCACATATTATGTAAATCAGCAATATTCATTCAAAAACATTGCAGGCAAAACATCATAACTCACATATTGCAGGTAAACAGAATATCAGTATATACTATATGGTTGCTACTCCCTCCGTGCAAAACTATATTTCTTAGTTTTGTCAAGATACATAGATCTAATTTAGTTGTAGATACGTCCGTATCTAGATAAAGTTAAGGCACTTATGTTAGAACAGAGGTAGTAAAGTTAAAAACTAAGTAGTCAAGATAGTAAAAGCAAAGAATACTTGTGATGTTCTTTGTATATACTAATTTATGATTAAGAGATCAGAGAGAACTTACATTGTTACAATGACAAGCAACATCATTTATACAAATAGCTCTAGTAAATTAATTACAAGATCACATGAATTACTACAAACAAAAGGATCCAGAAAATCATGTAGGATCCTAGAGGGTCTCATTCTTCATTTACTGAAAGATTAAAGCAATCAAAACCATGTAGGATCCTAGAAGGTCCCATTCTTCATTTACTCATAGATTAAAGCAATCAAAACCTATGATCCTCATGCTGCAGAAGCAATTTACTACCAACATTATTAATAAGCTAACAAAGTAAGCAAGCACATCTGCAGATCTACGATGCTCACTAGGCAGGACGCATAAAGTAATGATGAAGGTAAATTAATAATCAAAAGGTAACGCACAGCACTAACTAACTAACGACGAGAATTACTACCAATCAGGCCGTAATGCAGAGCACTAACTAACCATGAGAGCCAGCCAGGTCAAAGTCAAAAGATGTATAAATCAAAGAAACGCAGACGGATATGCATCTTTACCTGACTCCGGCATCACCGACGATGCCGATGGCCATGCCGGCGGCGAGCCCCGCGAGGCCGCAGGCGAGGCCGGAGGAGAGGTGCGCGTATCCGTCGAAGAGGAAGTATGGCTTGGCCTTGGGGTTGATCCCGGTGGAGATGATGACGGCGATGATGAGGCCGTAGATCCCGAGCACCCCCGCCATGACGACGGGTACGATGGACTTCATGACGAGCTCCGGGCGCATGACGCCCATGGACGCCACCCCCACGCCGCTCTTGGCCGTCCCGTAGGCCGCGCCCATGCCTGCGGACAAAAAAATCGGTCAGAACCGGATCCAGCGTCGTCGCGTCCCAGATCGGGCGAATCGGGGCACGGGGATTCAGAACGTGATCAAGCGGCGACGGATCGAGCAAAGAAGCGGCGACCAGGTGCCGGTCGATCGCGGTATGAGGAGGATGGAGAAGGTGGGCGTACATGAGAAGACGAGGGCGGCGGCGGCGCCGAGGAAGCCGAAGAAGGGCGCCGTCTCATCTCCGCTGAACACCGACGACATCTTGGCTCTCTCCTTCTTCCTCTCGAGCTTCTGTGTGGGTGGCGTCGTGAAGAAGAAGGTAGATGGTTTGCCTGGTTGGTAGGGAAGGATGGAGAGAGGCCTCTTTTATTTTCTGGTCTCCCTCCACCCCGATCTGATCTGATCTGGACGGAAAAATACCTCTTTTTTATTTATTTTTTGGAAAGAGAACTCTCAGAACAACTCTCTGGATGTTGTACAGGTGTAAGAATGCTGGACTCCTCCGTTTTGCGACATGGCCCCTAGGTTAGAGCGTATTGAACCGATCTTAAGACTCTTTTTGTCTCCATCGGGCGAGATCTCCATCTAAGGGCGATTTTGATACTATGTGTTTATGAACGTTTAAACACAAGTGGGAATGGAGATCGGTTGGTTGTCCTAAAGAGTTTGCCACGGTCGCGCTTCCTATCCTATCCCAATGGAGCAAAATAACATAAACATGACTTAAAATAGTTTGAAATTAATAATAATAATATGATGGGTACAAAGTCAATAATCTGCGGTCACCATGATGAAGCAAAAGCTGAAGCAAGGAACGACGACGATCTTGCATGGATCTCGTCCATCGAGGCATGCACACGACGGCATGTGTGAGCAGAAGGATATCTCCTCGCCGCACGGTTCGGCTCGGAACTGTGGCCCAAGTGCACGCGGCCCAGCGTCTCCGGGGCGGTCGGCGACGGACAGCACTTTGCTGCCAAATGGTGCTGCTGTGCGCGGCACAGGTTCCCCGACGCAGGCTGCGGCGGGTGGTAATGTGCAGCCTATGTCGGCTTACGTTCGGGGCCCGGTGGCGTGCGGGGCCGGTGCGGCTCGAGTCGGCCTGGTATGCATGGCCGGCTAGCATGCCGCCATCGACGATTTCACCTACGTCGATCAACAATAAGGTGCTGCACCAATCTGCTATGTTGTCTAAACCGTTTCATTTTGATCAATCTCCAACACATTTGTTTAATGATAACATTCAGCTGCCTGTGCCAAATATGGGCAAGGCTAATGGTACTCCATATACATATGAACAAGCGGTGGCTTTTGGAGGAATTTCTGAAGCTAGTATGAGGGGAGTAAGGTCGAGTGGAAGACTAAGTGCTCAACCTAATGCTGATGCTTCTCAGTTGGAAAGGGCGATGATGTTGGCCAAGAAGCGAGATGAACCTCATGTGATAGGTATGTCTACGTCACAGCTAAATACATTACTAGCTTTTTCGGATGAACACATTATAAATAATGCTATGGCCCTGGGGGTATCTTTGGGGAATTCGGCTCCCGAGTCTCTTAAATCTGCTAGGATCATAAAAGAAGTTGAATCACAACGCACCCTAACCGTGCTTAAAAAAGATGTTGCAAATGGAGAAATTAGTATGCCGAATTGCTTGGTAGTATCTCGAGCATCTACTTTTTGTGATGATTGGGATGAGGATGAGGATCTAGAGGGAGTGGAGCCTCCGGATATGCCGCTGGATGTTAAGGGTAAAAAGACACGGCAAAAGAAATCTTATGATACAAAAAATATACGGAGAAGCAACCGTATAAGGGTTAAAACCTCGAAAGTTTAAAACATGAATTTAAAAGGCATAACTTGGAATAGTGAAGGTTTTAAGGATCCGGGAAAACACTTGTTAGTCAAAGAATCAATTAGGGAGTATGACCTTGATTTCATTGCTTTATTAGAAACGGGCGATCTAATTTTGCAATACCTTTTCTTAGAGAACTTTCTGAGGGTAATTTTTTTGAGTGGTTTTGTTTACCACCACATGGGAGGTCTGGGGGAATCCTTGTAGGAATTAACACTACGACTTTGAAAGTGAATAAAGTAGAGACGGGTGATTTTTGTGTTAAATTATCGGTCAAATCAAAATTGGATGGCTTCGAATGGTTGTTGGTGCCGGTGTATGGAGCGGCACAAGATAAACATAAACACGAGTTCTTATCGGAGTTGGTTAGGATGTGTGATTCAGAAACTTTGCCAATGCTTTTAGCGGGGGATTTTAATATTCTAAGGCGACCGGAGGATAAAAGTAATGATAACTATAATCCTCGTTGGCCGTTCATTTTTAATGCAATCATCGAAAAATTTAAATCTACGAGAGATTATGTTGACCGGGAGACAATATACATGGGCTAGTAGAAGATCAACACCTACTTACGAAAAATTAGATAGAGTATTAGCAAGTGTAGAATGGGAACAGAAATTTCCTTTAGTATCGGTTCGGGCTTTGACTCGTTCTGGATCGGATCATACACCGTTGCTGATAGACACTGGTCGTCAGGCTCACATTGGAAATAAGACGCGCTTCTCGTTTGAACTATCTTGGTTTGAACAGGAGGGTTTTCATGATTTGATTGCAGCTGAATGGGCTGCAGGTCCTGTTGGGAAAACTCCTATTCAAACTTGGCAAAATAAAATTAGACATTTAAGGCGTTTCTTAAGGGGTTGGGCAAAAAATTTAAGCGGGAGATATAAGAAAGAAAAACAAAGACTTTTGTTGATTATTGATGATCTGGACATCAAAGCAGAAACTATACCGCTCTCAGCGAATGAGCGAGATGAGTTAAAATTAGCTAATGAGAAGTTGAATACACTACGCCGAGAAGAAGAGATGAAATGGGCGCAAAGAGCTAAAGTTAAGTATATTCAAGAGGGAGGGGATAATACTAAATACTTTCACCTTATTGCAAATGGTAAACATAGGAAAAAGAAAATCTTTCAATTGGAGCAAGAGGAGGGTACTATTGTGGGAGAGGAGAACTTAAAAGTTTACATTACAGAGTACTACAAAAATTTATTTGGAGACCCGAACCCCAACTCGGTTACTTTGAACGAAGATAGAATAGATGATATACCGCAACTGTCTGCGGATGAGAATAGCCTTTTGATTGCAGACTTCTCGATGGAGGAGTTCCGTAAGGCTGTTTTTCAAATGGAACATAATAAATCTCCGGGTCCCGATGGCTTCCCCGCTGAATTTTATCAACAGTGTTTGGAAGTGATCAAATTTGATCTAATGGCTTTATTTGAGTGCTTCCAAAATGGGAGGTTGCCTTTGTATAAACTCAATTTTGGAGTAATAACTCTCCTCCCCAAAAAGGAAAATGCGACTCAAATCCAACAATATAGGCCGATTTGTCTGTTGAATGTTAGTTTCAAAATTTTCACTAAAGTGGCGACGAATAGGATTTCGGAGGTGGCTCAGAAATTCATTAGACCGACTCAGACGGCTTTCATTCTAGGGAGACACATATTAGAAGGGGTGGTGGTTCTTCATGAGACGATACATGAACTCCATAGGAAGAAACAGGATGGGGTAATTTTCAAAATTGATTTTGAAAAGGCGTATGATAAAGTTAAATGGCCATTTTTGCAACAGGTATTACGCATGAAAGGTTTTGATCCGGTTTGGTGTGATAGGATAAAACAATATGTGCAAGGTGGGAGTGTGGGAATTAGGGTCAATGATGATATTGGGCATAATTTCCAAACGAAGAAAGGTTTGAGGCAAGGTGATCCTTTGTCTCCAATTCTTTTTAATATTGTTGCGGATATGTTAGCCATTCTTATTGCGAGAGCTAAGGAGGACAGAAAAGTTGGGGGATTAATACCACATTTGATTGATGGTGGAATCTCCATTCTCCAATATGCGGATGATACAATTCTGTTTTTAGAACATGATATTGAAAAGGCGATTAATATGAAATTAATTTTATGTATCTTTGAACAGTTATCGGGTTTAAAAATCAATTTTCATAAGAGTGAAATATTCTGCTTTGGAAAGGCTAAAGATATGGAACACCAATATAGAAATATTTTTGGGTGTGAGTCTGGAGTCTTACCGTTTAAATATTTGGGCATTCCTATACATTATAGAACACTGAGAAATGCCAAGTGGAATCCCATTGAGTGTCGATTTGCTTCTAAGCTAGGTTGTTGGCGTAGTAAGATGCTCTCTTATGGTGATAGACTGGTGTTGATTAATTCGGTACTCACAAATTTACCTATGTTTATGCTTTCCTTTTTGGAAATCCCTGTTGAAGTTCGGAAACGGCTAGATTATTACCGATCTAATTTCTTTTGGCAATCTGATGAAAACAAGAAGAAGTATAGATTATCAAAATGGAACATTATTTGTAGGCCTAAGGATCAAGGGGGGCTTGGTATTGAGGTACTTGAGTTAAAGAATAGGTGTTTACTTAGCAAATGGCTGTTTAAACTCCTTTACGAGGAGGGTATGTGGCAACAGAATCGTTATTAAATAAATACTTAAAAAACAAAACAACTGGCTCAAGTTGAAGCGAAACCAAGCTGATTCACCTTTTTGGAAAGGGCTCTTGCATGTTAAGAATGACTTCTTCCAAAGAGGATATTTTAAAATAGGGGATGGCACAAGTGTGAGGTTACGGGAGGACGTTTGGTTGGGAAACTTGCCTCTTTCTCAACAATATCCTGCGTTATATAATATTGTGCAACATAAGAATGTCTTGGTATCAACAGTATTTGCCACAGTACCCATAAATATTTCTTTTAGAAGAGGTCTCAATGATCAAAAATGGCTGCAATGGTTACATCTATGTCAACGCTTAATGGCTATTACATTAACATCAGAAACGGATAAGTTTATTTGGAGACTTAATGATTCTGGAATGTTTTCAGTCAAGTCTATGTATCTTGATTTACTGAATGGGCATGTTGTTTACCTCAAGAAATATCTATGGAAATTAAAGATTCCCCTCAAGATTAAGATTTTCATGTGGTTTCTTAGTAATAAAGTGCTTCTTACTAAGGATAATTTAGCTAAACGGAAGTGGAATGGGTGTCAAAAATGTTGTTTTTGTGATTCTACTGAGACCGTTAATCATTTGTTCATTGCTTGTCCATTTGTAAAACTGATTTGGCGCATAATATATCTCTCATATAATATTCCTCCACCATCCAATGTTACTAATATGTTTGGTAATTGGTTGAATGGAGTACCAAAAAATGATAAGCAAAAGATTCGCATTGGCGTTTACGCAATCTGTTGGTCGATATGGACAAGCCGCAATGATATCATTTTTAACCGGAATGCTTGGTACCAATTTTTTGCAGGTTATCCGACGGGCTGCTCATTGGATTCAACAATGGGTTTTCCTTCTTCCGCTGGAGTTGCGGGAGGCTATGGTTACTTGGGTGCAACCGAATGCTTGTGGTGGCTCGGGACTGCTTTTCCGGAGCTACTGGGTGGCGGCATCTTAATAGAATAGCCAATGGATAGCTCTTCTACGAGGCCGTGTTTTCTTTTGGTTGATCTTAGTATCGACTTTACCTTTTGTTTGATTGTAATGACTGAATATTGTTGAACCCGTACTTCTGGGTTTTTTAATAAAAAGCCGTGTGCATCAATTGATGCAGAGGCTGGGGCTATGCTCCCTTATCGAAAAAAACAAAGTCAATATTGTTCCCTGAAATTATGTTAGTCATAAAACTGGTTCTTATTGGAAGATCATTTGCTCTTTCTCTCTCTCTCACACACACAACACCAATGATTTGGTGTCATGGTGAAGGGGAAACTGATATAATGTCTCTTTTGATTCCCTTAATGTTATATCGTGGAAATCCTACCTGTTGCGGTCACTGCAACAAGAGCAGCCGTCTTGCCACTAAATTGTGCGACATAAAATTTGTATGCGCAACATTTTCTACACGCATGTAACATCGTTTGCACATTTACATGTTGCTTAGATAAAAGTGTTGGACCGTCCCCAATATGCCCACGCAATCAAAACATCATACGCACTTGCAGCATGTCAAAACACACCATATGCAATGTCAAAAAAACTCAAGTTCGCTTCCATCTAACGATCAATAATTGAGGCGCTGACTTCGCTTATTCGGGCTCTTTTGCCACGAAGATGACTCGCTCAAGCATCATCGAAATCAGATTGGATGACCTTGGACCCTCAGACCCATTCGTCCTCGCCAACTATGAATCCTAGACTCATGGGACTGAAATCAAGCCCGTCATGATTTATATATGAAGTCACCCATGGTGTTTAAAGGGAGTGGACTTCAAGAGAGAAAAAAATTGGAAATCACACGACTCGGGGCTTCATGAGCAACCGCTCTGCTAGAGAAAATAGAAGCGATAGAGAGGCAGAAGCGCCTTGGTGTCGTTATGGAGGGCGATTCTAGTCGTTTTCCCTTTGTTTTAGAAGATTCAAAAATTGGAAGAAAAACTAGGCTTAACGGGGAAGAAACCACATTAGCTTTGTTATTAGTGTTCTTAGGAATAACAAAACTGAAATATGAAAAACCATGCTAGCAAGGTGTGGTTAAGTTATGACATGTGGACCACATTGCAAGGAACGCTATAATACAAAAGCTTGACTACAAATGAACCGACAAATCCAACACAATAAGGGGTCTCAACCATGGCCTCATGATACGTCTCCGACGTATCGATAATTTCTTATGTTCTATGCCATATTATTGATGATACCTACATGTTTTATGCACACTTTATGTCATATTCGTGCATTTTCTGGAACTAACCTATTAACAAGATGCCGAAGTGCCGGTTCTGTTTTCTGCTTGTTTTTGGTTTCAGAAATCCTAGTAACGAAATATTCTCGGAATTGGACGAAATCAAGACCCGGGTTCCTATTTTCACCGGAAGCATCCGGAACACCGGGAAGGACCGGAGGGGGGCACTGGGCCCCCGGACCATAGGCCGGCGTGGCCCGGGCCCCGGCCGCACCGCCATATGGTGTGGCCACCCCTTCGACCCTCTCGCGCCGCCTCTTCGCCTATATAAAGCCTCCGTCGCGAAAACCCCGATGCGAAGAACCACGATACGGAAAACCTTCCCGAGCCGCCGCCATCGCGAAGCCAAGATCCGGGGGACAGGAGTCTCGTTCCGGCACCCTGCCGGAGCGGGGAAGTGCCCCGGAAGGCTTCTCCATCGACACCGCTGCCATCTCCACCGCCATCTTCATCACCGCTGCTGCTCCCATGAGGAGGAGTAGTTCTCCATCAAGGCTCGGGGCTGTACCGGTAGCTATGTGGTTCATCTCTCTCCTATGTACTTCAATACAATAATCTCATGAGCTGCCTTACATGATTGAGATTCATATGATGATGCTTGTAATCTAGATGTCATTATGCTAGTCAAGTGAGTTTTACTTATGTGATCTCCGGAGACTCCTTGTCCCACGTGTGTAAAGGTGACAGTGTGTGCACCGTGTGGGTCTCTTAGGCTATATTTCACAGAATACTTATTCACTGTTGAATGGCATAGTGAGGTGCTTATTTATATCTCTTTATGATTGCAATGTAATTTATCTATGTGCTACTCTAGCAATGTTATTAAAGTAGTTTTATTCCTCCTGCACGTGTGCAAAGGTGACAGTGTGTGCACCGTGTTAGTACTTGGTTTATGCTATGATCATGATCTCTTGTAGATTGCGAAGTTAACTATTGCTATGATAATATTGATGTGATCTATTCCTCCTACATATGCATGAAGGTGACGAGTGTGCATGCTATGTTAGTACTTGGTTTAGTCTTTTGATCTATCTTACACTAAAGGTTACTAAAATATGAGCATTATTGTGGAGCTTGTTAACTCCGGCATTGAGGGTTCGTGTAATCCTACGCAATGTGTTCATCATCCAACAAGAGTGTAGAGTATGCATTTATCTATTCTCGTTATGTGATCAATGTTGAGAGTGTCCACTAGTGAAAGTCTAATCCCTAGGCCTTGTTCCTAAATATCGCTATCGCTGCTTGTTTACTTGTTTTACTACGTTGCTACTGCTGCGTTACTACTGCTCGCGTTACTACTACTTGTTTATTGTCTCGGGCAAAGCACTTTTCCGGTGCCGTTGCTACTACTTATTCATACCACCTGTATTTCACTATCTCTTCGCCGAACTAGTGCACCTATTAGGTGTGTTGGGGATACAAGAGACTTCTTGCTTTGTGGTTGCGGGGTTGCATGAGAGGGATATCTTTGACCTCTTCCTCCCCGAGATCGATAAACCTTGGGTGATCCACTTAAGGGAAACTTGCTTGCTGTTCTACAAACCTCTCGCTCTTGGAGGCCCAACACTGTCTACAAGAATAGAAGCTGCCGTAGACATCAAGCTATTTTACGGCGCCGTTGCAGGGAGGAAAGGTAAAAAGGCACTCATACTCCGGTTCCAGAGTAACGAGTACTTTTCGGCGCCATTGTGTTTGTGCTCGAAGCTATTTCCTTTAGATCCTGCAATTGCATCTTTTTGTTTCTTGTTTACACTAGTTTGGCATAATGGACAACAATGAGCTTCTTATTCTATTTCCTGATTTAAAACATGGATTGTTTGATGCGAAAATTAAAAAACCTATGGAATCTTATTTGCATGCTTTGGTATTAATATTAGTATGAACGCTTTGAACACCATTGTTGATAATAATATAGAAAGTTCTAAGCTTGGGGAAGCTGGTTTTCATGATATTTTTAGTCCCCCAAGCATTGAGGAGAAAATTTTCTTTAATGATACTTTGCCTCCTATTTATGATGATTATAATGATAGTGGTCTTTTGGTGCCACCTACTATGGAGAGTAAATTTTATAATGATTATACTATGCCTCCTACACTTGATGAGAATAATAATGATAGCTACTTTGTTGAATTTGCTCCCACTACAACTAATAAAATTGATTATGCCTATGTGGAGAGTAATAATTTTATGCATGAGACTCATGATAAGAATGCTTTATGTGATAGTTATATTGTTGAGTTTGCTCATGTTGCTACTGAAAGTTATTATGAGAGAGGAAAATATGGTTGTAGAAATTTTCATGTCACTAAAATGCCTCTCTATGTGCTGAAATTTTTGAAGCTACACTTGTTCTATCTTCCTATGCTTGTTACTTTGCTCTTCATGAACTTGTTTATTTACAAGATTCCTATGCATAGGAAGCATGTTAGACTTAAATGTGTTTTGAATTTGCCTCTTGATGCTCTCTTTTGCTTCACATACTATTTCTTGCGAGTGCATCATTAAAGCTGCTTGAGCCCATCTTAATGGCTAAAAAGAAAGAACTTCTTGGGAGATAACCCATGTGTTTATTTTGCTACAGTACTTTGTTTTATATTTGTGTCTTGGAAGTTGTTTACTACTGTAGCAACCTCTCCTTATCTTAGTTTTATGTTTTGTTGTGCCAAGTAAAGTCTTTGATAGTAAAGTAAATACTAGATTTGGATTACTGCGCAGTTCCAGATTTCTTTGCTGTCACGAATCTGGGTCTAATTCTCTGTAGGTAACTCAGAAAATTATGCCAATTTACGTGAGTGATCCTCGGATATGTACGCAACTTTCATTCAATTTGGGCATTTTCATTTGAGCAAGTCTGGTGCCCTTTTAAAATTCGTCTTTACGGACTGTTCTGTTTTGACAGATTCTGCCTTTTATTTTGCATTGCTTCTTTCGCTGTGTTGGGTGGATTTCTTTGTTCCATTACCTTCCAGTAGCTTTGAGCAATGTCCAGAAGTGTTAAGAATGATTGTATCACCTCTGAACATATGAGTTTTTGATTATGCACTAACCCTCTAATGAGTTTGTTTCGAGTTTGGTGTGGAGGAAGTTTTCAAGGGTCAAGAGAGGAGGATGATATACTATGATCAAGAAGAGTGAAAGCTCTAAGCTTGGGGATGCCCCGGTGGTTCACCCCTGAATATTCTAAGAAGACTCAAGCGTCTAAGCTTGGGGATGCCCAAGGCATCCCCTTCTTCATCGACAACATTATCGAGTTCCTCCCCTGAAACTATATTTTTATTCCGTCACATCTTATGCACTTTGCTTGGAGCGTCGGTATGTTTCTTGTTTTTGTTTTTGTTTGAATAAATCCTTGTGTGGGAGAGAGACACGCCCCGCTGGTTCGTATGAACACATGTGTTCTTAGCTTTTAATTTTCATGGCGAAGTTTCTTCTTCGTTAATTTGTTATATGGTTGGAATTGGAAAATGATACATGTAGTAAATTGCTATAATGTCTTGGATAATGTGATACTTGGCAATTGTTGTGCTCATGTTTAAGCTCTTGCATCATATGCTTTGCACCTATTAATGAAGAAATACATAGAGCTTGCTAAAATTTGGTTTGCGTAATTGGTCTCTCTAAAGTCTAGATAATTTCTAGTATTGAGTTTTGAACAACAAGGAAGACGGTGTAGAGTCTTATAATGTTTACAATATGTCTTTTATGTGAGTTTTGCTGCACCGGTTCATCCTTGTGTTTGTTTCAAATAACCTTGCTAGCCTAAGCCTTGTATCGAGAGGGAATACTTCTCATGCATCCAAAATCCTTGAGCCAACTACTATGCCATTTGTGTCCACCATACCTACCTACTACATGGTATTTCTCCGCCATTCCAAAGTAAATTGCTTGAGTGCTACCTTTAAATAATTCAAAATTTATCACCTCTGATTTGTGTCAATGTTTTATAGCTCATGAGGAAGTATGTGGTGTTTTATCTTTCGATCTTGTCATTTACTTCGACGAGACTTTCACAATGGACTAGTGGCACATCCGCTTATCCAATAATTTTGCAAAAGGAGCTGGCAATGGGGTTCCCAGCCCGATTAATTAACTTGCATTAATAATTCTCTTCACATGTTTTGCTCGATTCATCGATAAGCAACTTAATTTTGTAAATAGACACTCCTTCATGGTGTATCATTAATTTTAAAGAGAGTGGCAATGGGGTCCCATTTAATTAATTAACTTGCATTAATAATTCTCTTCACATGTTTTGCTCGCAGTTCAGTCATTAAGCAACTTAATTTTGCAAACAGACACTCCTTCATGGTATGTGATTGTTGGAAGGCACCCGCGGATTCGGTTAGCCATGGCTTGTGTAAGCAAAAGGTTGGGAGGAGTGTCATCCATAAATAAAGAAAAACTAAACTAAAGTACATGTGTAAACAAAGAAGAAGAGGATGATCTACCTTATTTGGTAGAGATAACGTCCTTCATGGGAGCCGCTCTTGAAAGTCTGGTTGATGAGGTAGTTAGAGTGCCCACTACCATTCGTTGACAACAACAAACACCTCTCAAAATTTTACTTTTATGCTCTCTTTATGTTTTCAAAACCAAAGCTC
>NC_061510.1:297135245-297161359 GCF_022539505.1 Lolium rigidum | reverse complement strand
ATCGTGTGGTGAGAATAGATCTTCTAGATACAAGGGCAAACAAGTATTTTTACAGAGATAGGCGTTACCGTACGTGCGCCAGAAAAAGCGGAGGACGTGTGTCCCCCACTTGCACGACGTGTCAACGTGGTGGGAACGATGGACCCACAAGGCAGAACAAACTCGACCATCAATAGAGTTGAAGAAAATTTGCCAAGGGAAAATATGTCGACAAGAAAAATAAAAGGAGAATGGCGACAGGATGAGTTATTTGCATACTTCGGGAGCCTTTGGTCAGAAACAAGTTTTTGCCCAAATGCTCGGGGGCTACTTTGAAAAAACTAAAGTTTCGACTATGGCAAATATAGAAATTGTGGGAGCCTACAACCAAGCACAAGTTCTTGGTTGTAGCCTCGGGGGCTACTCCCATCGGGAGCGCTGTTCGCGCACCCGATAGATAAAAAAAAAAAAAGAGAAAAGAGAGAAGAAGAGAAAGATTATCGGGAGATACTGGCAATATAGCGACAAGGTGGACTAAAATGTTGAGCCTACAACCAAGCACAAGTTCTTGGCTGTAGCCTCGGGGGCTACTCCCATCGGGAACGCTGTTCGCGTGCCCGATGAAATATAAAAAGGAAAAAAGAAAAAGAAAGATAGAACGACAAGAGAGTATATTTCGAGTTATAATTAACTCTACATATACTCCCATCGGGAGATTAATATAAGTCATATTTGACTCGATAAAATGTGCCATTCCAACAGCCGGAAAAGCACTCGACAATATATTCTCGTAACGCCAAAGTTGCGATCAATTTCACGAATGCCGCAAATTTGCGAAGGTAAGACCCCAGATCTATTCTCGCTGGGCGTGGCATCGCCGAAGACTGCGCTACTGCTACTTTTATCCGTATCAACGGATACGAAGAAAAATCCTAACGGACGCGTTAGGTACTCGATAAATTTTACCGGGACTCGACGGAATGGTAAGACCTTAAGCGGCACTCGTCGAAGTTTACACCGAGTATCCCGAGATCATGTCCGGGGACGTGATTTTGAAGTAGGTTTTGCGGATTGCCACTAGAGCAGTTAACTAGTACCGATCCAGTCGGATGAACTAGCCCCAACTACCAATATCCCTGTACAATATAGAATTTTATGAGAAGAAGTATAAAAGTTAGAGCTTTCGAGTAAAAATAAACAGTGGAGATTTTCCCTGACTCTATGATTCAAGCAAAATCTCGGGGGCTACCGACATAGGCATCCCAAATGGGCCTGCCGAATATAGTACCCGGGGTTTATTGAAGGCCCACTACCCGAAGAATAAGAAGATTCGGAAGCCCAAGATGTACTTAAGGAAAAGATAGAGTTGTAATAGGAAGTGTTATTTGTAATCCGGCGGGATGAGTTAGAAACCGTCCCGGACTACGTAACTTGTACAAAACGAAACCCTCGGCTCCACCTCTTATATAAAGGGGGAGTCGAGGGACGAGGGGATCATCGAATCATTGTCTGCAAACCCTAGTTTTCATATTCGTCGAGTACTTTTCGGCTGAAACCTTCGAGATCTACTTGCCCTCTACTTCTAACTAAACCCTAGCCTACAATCCATAGACATTGATAAGTTAATCCCTTGTCACCCGAGGATTCGGTTAGCCATGGCTTGTGTAAGCAAAAGGTTGGGAGGAGTGTCATCCATAAATAAAGAAAAACTAAACTAAAGTACATGTGTAAACAAAAGAGAAGAGGGATGATCTACCTTTGCCGGTAGAGATAACGTCCTTCATGGGAGCCGCTCTTGAAAGTCTGGTTGATGAGGTAGTTAGAGTGCCCACTACCATTCGTTGACAACAACAAACACCTCTCAAAACTTTACTTTTATGCTCTCTTTATGTTTTCAAAAACCAAAGCTCTAGCACAAATATAGCAATCGATGCTTTCCTCTTTGAAGGACCATTCTTTTTTACTTTTATGTTGAGTCAGTTCACCTATCTCTCTCCACCTAATGAAGCAAACACTTGTGTGAACTATGCATTGATTCCTACATACTTGCATATTGCACTTGTTATATTACTCTATGTTGACAAACTATCATTGAGATATACATGTTACAAGTTGAAAGCAATTGCTGAAACTTTATCTTCCATTGTGTTGCTTCAATATCTTTACTTTAAATTATTGCTTTATGAGTTAACTCTTATGCAAGACTTATTGATGCCTGTCTTGAAATACTATTCATGAAAAGTCTTTGCTTTATGATTCACTTGTTTACTCATGACATTACCATTGTTTTGATCGCTGCATTCACTACATATGTTTACAAATAGTATGATCAAAGTTATGATGGCATATCACTTCAGAAATTATCTTTGTTATCGTTTTACCTGCTCGGGACGAGCGAGAACTAAGCTTGGGGATGCTTGATACGTCTCCGACGTATCGATAATTTCTTATGTTCTATGCCATATTATTGATGATACCTACATGTTTTATGCATACTTTATGTCATATTCGTGCATTTTCTCGGAACTAACCTATTAACAAGATGCCGAAGTGCCAGTTCCCGTTTTACGCTGTTTTTGGTTTCGAAATCCTAGTAACGAAATATTCTCGGAATTGGACGAAATCAAGACCCAGGTTCCTATTTTCACCGGAAGCATCCAGAACACCCGGAAGGACCGGAGGGGGCACTGGGCCCCCGGACCATAGGCCGGCGCGGCCCGGGCCCCTGGCCGCGCCGCCATATGGTGTGGCCACCCCTTCGACCCTCCTGCGCCGCCTCTTCGCCTATATAAAGCCTCCGTCGCGAAAACCCCGATGCGAAGAACCACGATACGGAAAACCTTCCGCAGCCGCCGCCATCGCGAAGCCAAGATCCGGGGGACAGAGTCTCCGTTCCGGCACCCTGCCGGAGCGGGGAAGTGCCCCGGAAGGCTTCTCCATCGACACCGCTGCCATCTCCACCGCCATCTTCATCACCGCTGCTGCTCCCATGAGGAGGGAGTAGTTCTCCATCAAGGCTCGGGGCTGTACCGGTAGCTATGTGGTTCATCTCTCTCCTATGTACTTCAATACAATAATCTCATGAGCTGCCTTACATGATTGAGATTCATATGATGATGCTTGTAATCTAGATGTCATTATGCTAGTCAAGTGAGTTTTACTTATGTGATCTCCGGAGACTCCTTGTCCTACGTGTGTAAAGGTGACAAGTGTGTGCACCGTGTGGGTCTCTTAGGCTATATTTCACGGAATACTTATTCACTCGTTGAATGGCATAGTGAGGTGCTTATTTATATCTCTTTATGATTGCAATGTGTTTGTATCACAATTTATCTATGTGCTACTCTAGCAATGTTATTAAAGTAGTTTTATTCCTCCTGCACGTGTGCAAAGGTGACAATGTGTGCACCGTGTTAGTACTTGGTTTATGCTATGATCATGATCTCTTGTAGATTGCGAAGTTAACTATTGCTATGATAATATTGATGTGATCTATTCCTCCTACATATGCATGAAGGTGACAGTGTGCATGCTATGTTAGTACTTGGTTTAGTCTTTTGATCTATCTTACACTAAAGGTTACTAAAATATGAGCATTATTGTGGAGCTTGTTAACTCCGGCATTGAGGGTTCGTGTAATCCTACACAATGTGTTCATCATCCAACAAGAGTGTAGAGTATGCATTTATCTATTCTGTTATGTGATCAATGTTGAGAGTGTCCACTAGTGAAAGTCTAATCCCTAGGCCTTGTTCCTAAATATCGCTATCGCTGCTTGTTTACTCGTTTTACTTGCGTTGCTACCTGCTGCGTTACTACTGCTGCGTTACTACTACTTGTTTACTGTCCTGGGCAAAGCACTTTTCTGGTGCCGTTGCTACTACTTATTCATACCACCTGTATTTCACTATCTCTTCGCCGAACTAGTGCACCTATTAGGTGTGTTGGGGATACAAGAGACTTCTTGCTTTGTGGTTGCAGGGTTGCATGAGAGGGATATCTTTGACCTCTTCCTCCCTGAGATCGATAAACCTTGGGTGATCCACTTAAGGGAAACTTGCTGCTGTTCTACAAACCTCTGCTCTTGGAGGCCCAACACTGTCTACAAGAATAGAAGCTCCCGTAGACATCACCTCACATGACTGATAATTTCTTTGCCTTCCCGACACGATCATACGAAATCTGATATCTCCTAAAAAAAGGCAAATGATAATGAAAAACTTGCAAACTAATGTTCGGAGCTCTTTGCATCCAATCAACCTCTATGCTCTATTTACTCCCGTCGCCGTTCTAGTCGTGGTACCAGTTGAACCTACTCTTTCGTCTTGAGGAAATCATAGTGTACCATGGGCTTCCTGGAGTTCTTCGAGCATGCTTCCTGCATAGAGAAATAAAACCCAAAACCACACCGTTGAGAAAACATTATGTATTATAGTATCTAATAATGCAAATTGGTTACGTCATATCATGTTGACCTGCATCGCATAGGCTAAGTGTAGCATCGTCGCCTCCGACCATGGCCGCCCGATGAATTGGAGCCCCACTGGGAGGCCATCCCTGTCGTACCCTGCCTATAAATTTGGCAAAATTATTTCGTGTCACTTCGTGTTCAACCGCTTAAGCTTGTACCAATGAGGTAACAATGATAATAAGTTGAGTCCATCAATGATGTGTACCGTTACGGTGATGGCAGGCAAGCCGAGGAAGTTCCCTGCGATGGAGTACCTTGCGAGTGCGGCTAATTTGGATTTAAAAGATCCATGAGGTAGTAAGTATATAACTGTTGGTAATATTCGATTCTTGCAGTAGTATATAAATTTCCATATATCAAAAAGGGAAAGTGGAGATGACGAAATTTGCCATATTCATTACCTGCGTTTATGTAGTCCAGTTCTCCGGTGTTCAACGCGTCATCCTGCAGTGTGTACGCGGTCACACTGTACCGGAAATGTACCAATTATAAACATGGGTTTTTCTTTAATCTGGGCTAGTAAAAATCGCAATGTGAATGGTGGGAAGATTTCCATTGATCACAAGGACAAATAGTAAGAGGGTAGAAGATGAGGCAATTTATTAGAACTAGGATGATGACATGCGTATTTGCCATGTTAGGTTTTTTTCGTATTATTTTTTTTTTGTTTGTGTTAAACGGTTTGGTAATGAACAACTTAATTTGACCATTATTTTTTATACAATAAAAATGATGATTGTATGAAACCATGATTGTATCTTGATAAAATTCCATCATACATAAAACTTTAATAATGTTACTTGTAAATCTACATATTTCTAAACATAAGTATATATGGATTGTGTGTAAAGTTTTCCACCTATTTATTCACAACTTTAATCATAAAGGAAATTATATTGTATTTTTTACTTAATTATTATAGTACTCTATTGGATGTGAAAATTTGAACTCAAAACACGTTTCGAATGAAAATAATACAAATGTGTTTATATCATATCACTCTAGCTTTATTTATTCATCATGTTTACTCTTCTCCAATTATCGCTCACTTATGTGGTTTATTGATAGCTAGTTAGAGGTTAAAATGCAAATAAAACAAATATTTGCTTTATTTTTAAAACAATGTTGTACGGAAAGCTAAATATAAATACATCTATATCATATTTTTTTTTAATCTATTGCTCTTGTTTAATCTTCTCTAACCGTATCTCACTTATGTGTTTCATTGGCAGTTAGTTAGACGCTAAAGTACACATTCCTCACATGCGTGGTTAATATTCTTTTGAGCAATCTTGTGCCAAAAAGGCAAATAAAAATATTTAGTGGGTCCGAATAAACCTCATATTATCTATCCACATCCTTGATATTTGTAGTAGTCCAATTACACTATTCCAGATGGTTCCACATGTGAAAGTATCTTACTCTAATTTCCTCCATCTCTTGCCCATCTAACACAATACTACCTCCATCCCAAAGCTTATGCTTATATTTTATTTGAAAAGTCAAACCAAGTAAAGTTTGACCAAAACTTTTAGAAGAATCTATCAACAAATATGATATTTTATAGATACCATATGAAAATATATTTAATTATCTATCTAATGATATTGATTATGTATTTTGGATGATAATATTTTTTGGTAAAAACTTGGTCAAACTTGACATAGTTTGACTTTCTATAAATAATAAAAACCTTAAGCTTTGGGATGGAGGTAGTATATTTCATTGATGTGTACACATGTAAACCTTTTCAAATCACCCACTCGCTTCATAGCTTTTGTTATCTTGTCATATCGTCCATGATGTTTTTACCAACTTATATTCTTACTTTCAAATTTTACACCTTTGATAGGTATTGCATGGTACCAAATGCAATATTAAACTTATAAAGTTTATTTTGTTCAATTTAAGGTTAGATCAATCTAGCAAAGAAACTTCCATGAAGTATTACTTTGAAAATCAGCTATTTATGGACCCTATATGGAGTTCTTACAAAAACCTGATATTAAGAAAAAAAAGTTGCTAGTTCTAGGTTGACTGGTAATTAAGTTAGTTCTAGGTAAACTCTAGGACTTCAGGTTTGCATAGTGAGAATTGCACATTTTTTTTCTAATTGCACAAAAATTGTGTGACCGAGAACTAAGTCAGTTCTAGATTGACCGGGAACTGGTCGTCCTTAAGAAAATATATTCTATATATGCTCAATATGGATGTAGGAATTTAACGACTTGATATGGATTAAAATTGAAAATCATAACCGTTAAAAGCTCTAACTTAAAATTGCTGAATCTCCACCACTTGTTTGCTTTTGCTTTAATGATAGTATAAACATAAGGGGTTACCCACCCGGTCATGGGCGTGATGATCGCGTCGGCCATCTCGAAGATCTTCTGGTGGAAGTACATCTGACGACTCCTGCAGACACATCTCCAAGTCTGGGTATCGGACAGTAAAATCTGGTTATCTGAATGTGGTATATGACCAGGGACTCACCGAATCCTCTGTGAGTTGAGGTAAGCCTTGCTGCTGAACGACCCGTAGGCGCTCAGCGCGATCCTTACATCCCACCCGATCTCGGACTTGTTCCTACAAGCATAAATTCATCCATATTCTGTATCAAAACTGCAATAACGTGGGAGAAATAAATTAACCAGCTCGAACTACTCACAGCTTCTCGACGTATTTGGCCACCGAGGCCGAGCACTCGGAGCCCATGGTCACGTAGTGCGCAAGCCGCATCTCCTCCACCTCAGGGATGGTCACCTCCAGAGTCTTGCACCAAAGAAAGTTTCAGTTTCATTTTTTTTTTACTTTCAGTCAGAACTGTGACACTTCGTTCAGAATCACAGGAATTAACAGTGCACAGTGGATAGATCACTTTTAGCCTTTGCTCTCTTATTACCTCCCAGCCGTACTGCGCGCGCAGGATCTGAAGAGCCTTGTCGCAGCAGCTTCTGATGTCCTCCGAGCAGTCGTCGAACCACTGTGTTTAAAACGTTAGCTACATTGTTCTACCAGGCTTGGCATCGTGGAAGAAGCACCGTCTTTGTGATTCGGAAGCTCACCTTTGCGGATCTTGCTAGCCTGATGTTCGGCATGGAATGGGTGGATGTCAGCAACGGCAGATTCAGCTGAGGCTGGAAATGAGTCCGCTGGAAATGTCAGTTTCAGCTAACCTGCAACGAAATCTGAACCTGCATACCAAAATTACCTGGGAGTGGCTTGGCCTAGACTGGTCAACCATGGCCGCATACCTGAGAGATAATTCACAAGGTGAGACTAGATGCTGGTGGAGAAGTAAGATCATATAGAATCTAGGGGGTGGCACTGACGCGACGAGCGCGTCCTCGACCGAGGCCGCCAAGATCCCCGGCATGCCGACCGTCCAGTTCAGCGGCAGAAGCCTGGGTTAAACAACAGTGTGCTATAGTGTCACTCGATCAATCGTTTGCAACAGAAAATACAGCAAGCAAGCATTTCGGTTTCATGAAGGTGCGGGATCAAGAGGTACTATATTATTGGCGACGAACCCGGAGTTGGCGAGCCGCCCGACGGTGGGCTTGAAGCCGACGACTCCGCAGAGCGCGGCCGGCATCCGAACGGATCCTGGTCGATCAAACACCAGGATTGCTTCAGCATTGCTTGCACTGCGACCAGATCATCGAAATTATTGTTGATTTCGTATACGTACCGCCTCCGTCGGCGCCGAGGGCGACGGGGCAGAGTCCGGCGCAGACTGCGGCGGCGGACCCGCCCGACGAGCCCCCGGACACCCTGCCTGTGTTGTACGGGTTCCTGGTGGAGCCGTGGTGCGGGTTGATGCCGCTGGTGCCGGCGCCGAGCTCGTGCATGTTGGTCTTGCCGGCCAGGACGGCGCCGCAGGCCCGCAGCTGCGCCACGCACGCCGCGTCCGCGACGCACGGCCTCGCCTTCCCCAGCCACCTCGTGCCCCCTGTTGTCCATAACGTACAACTTGTTAAATGCGAAATTACAGTAGCTGTGCAGTATCTTGTTTCATTGTCGGTTTTGTTTACCGGTTGTTTGGTAGGGCATGCAGTCGATCTCGTCCTTCACTGCCACCAACACCCCGTCCATGGCAGACAGAGGCGTCCCTGTACAAGCATATGCAACCGAAAACCCCAACATATCAGACACACGCATACCATTTTCTACTCATTTTTCTTTGCATTTGCATAAGAACATCTTCCGATTCCCAAAAGAATTTTGGAGCGCCGACATTTAGCCGCTCCCAGCCGCGCGTTACAAGATTTTTTTTCATCCGGCGCGGTTTAATATGGTGTCCTGTGTCCCGAGCCCATTCCCGTCACACAGGGACATTTTCTCCGGGTGACGCAGCGAAACATCTTGTCGCACATGGCCGCGTGGCCCTGCGCGGCGGTGTTATTGCGCCCTACCGGTCTCGCCTGCCACCGATGTATAAAAGGCGAATCTTCGCGCCACTCCCCTACCTTGTCGTTCCCTAGATCGCGCCCACCTCCAATCCTAAATTGGCCGCCGGAGCATTCTTACCTCCAACGGATTCGAACGTGGCAGCCTCATCGTTGCAGAGGCATGAGCGTTGTACGTGGCACGGTACCTATGCCAGCAAACATGCACCTCACGAGAAGCGGTGGGTGGAAGATGGCGGCCAACGGGATCGACATCCCGCCGCCGCCCACGCCAAGGGACGGAACGCTGGCACGACGAGATCAGAACCCAACAGCGCGGTGTCGGATGAGTGTGCAGATCCCACCTGGATCACCACCGACAACGAGTTCAAATAAATTCGAGTGTTTCTGGTTAAATTTTTTAAATTTCTATTTAGGAGACTGGAACAGACGTGTCCCAAAAACAACTAGCGATGATATCCACAAACGCTCAATCCATCGCTTCAGAAGTGGAAACATGCTCTAACCAATCCAAACAAATGGGAGCAATGGATCTGCATCCGTGTCTGGTCGGGCCATGAATTTCAGTGTTTTCGGTTAATTTTTTAAAAAATTTGTTTGAGGGATGTGAGTGAAAACAGATGCGTCCCAAAAACGATAACTAGCGACGATGTCCCCCCAAACGCTCAATTCGTCACTTCTGTCAAACGAGGAAACATGCTCTAACTAATCCAAACAAATGGGAGCAATGGATGTGCATCCGTATCTGGTCGGGCCATGAATTCTACAGATCAGCGATCCCTTCTTCCACGGAGCGCCGTACTGAAAATATAAAAATAAAGTGTAGCAGGGAGCCAGGCACTACCCGTACCGTAGGCCCATTTTCTCTGAGCGATCACTGCTGCTGATCTCTGCTCCTTCACTGGATTAATCAGGACCATGGGATGCGTACATACTATCCCCATCCGAGTTTCCTGTCAGCCTGGAGCTTTGCTGAATCTGACGATCGAGCGTTCGGCTACTCTTTGTCTGGCAATGGCGAGGACGATGTTACTGCTACTGTTCGCCGTTTTGTACTGCCCTTATTATGAGGCCAACTACTAAATTATTGAGACTCCGATGAGCGGGACCACGGAGGTGAAGGCAGGGACAGCGAGGCGCCGCACCGGTAACGGCGGCGGCACCACGATTCAGTCGGGGATGGTCCTACCGCTGCTTAAATTGCACGGTGATCGCTGCGCTGTCACCGGCGTCCGGCGGTGGCCGGCGTGGCCGATACTAACTGAATTTAGAGGAGCTGCACATTAACAACCTGGATTTACCTTGCTGGTATCTGAGGGTAGACTCCTCAGCCTGCCTGATGATGTCCTCGGGATTGTAGCTGATGAACATGGCCATGTTGAGATCAGGCCCCGAGCAGTCCTCCACCGCAGCCAGAAACCTCCTCGCCACCTGAGAAATGAGAAAAAGACAACGATCAATGGTCTAATGGTCATGTCTTAATCTGAACTGCATCCAGCATTCTTGTGCAGCGCAAGTTAGTCTGTAACCTCCTCCACATTGTACTGACAGAGTGACATGGAGCAGAGTTTGGACTCATCTTGGGTACGGTTAACAAAAAGGAAAAAAATGCTTACCATGACAGGAGTGATCTCTCGTGAGACGTAGGCCTTGGTGAAGTCCCGGATCGTCCAGCGCTTGAAGCCCGGCGACAGTGGATCGGCGAGGGCAGGGAGGCAGCCGACGGCCTCCTGGACGCGCTCTGCCGGCGACAGGCCGGGCTTCACTTCGTTCACATTCTGCTCGGGGATGTCTGCAGCAACACCAATGGGCACGAGTTAAACCCGTGAACTGCCCGAATGCATACGAGAATCCATCATGGCAGAACTAACTGACCTTTCAAGGGGTGTGTCGCAGTGAACAACGGCGGCTCCGGGATCTCGGCGTCGGAGACAAGCTGCAGCGATGCGTTCTTCAGTAATCAAGAAAATCAGAAGAACAGGAAGTTTTGGAAAAAGAAATCTCCTAACAATGTGCAAGAACCTCGCAGTTTCAGTGCTCACTAGCTAGTGTACCAATACCAACTGAAATTCAGAATAGGCGGATTTTAAACGGAAAAACCTAAAGAAATTTTGATCACCTTATTGACGAGATTATCTTTCTTGAGGAAGTAGAGCACGACGGGGCCGACGACGGGCGTCTCCAGAACCCACGCGAAGATCTTCACCGGAAGCCCGGCAACCCGAGGAGCTGAAGAACGCAAAATAAAAATGTTGATCACTGGCATGAAATGCGAGCGCTCTGAACGCGATAGTATGAAAATCAGGAGAGGAACCTTTGACGTTGGGACTGATGTAGAGCTCGTCGCTGCCAGGGCCGAGGTCGACCTCCGACGCCGGCTTGTAAACCTTCGGAGACGAGAGGATTAGACCCATGGATGAGCACGGCTTGTGAGCTATTGCTGTCCTGTCCACTCCAGTTCACTTCTGGCGATGACAAGCAGGCTTCGGTGGCTCGGTGAAGGGACGATGGAGGTGCGCTGAGGCTCTGCTGGGAGGGAAGGAGATCGATCACGGGCTGCTACTCGTAGTGCTAGCTAGGCGTTACCATGTAGGTAGGTAGTACTACTCACTTTGCGTCATAGCATTGGTCTTTTCTTCAGAATCCAAGCAAGTCAACAACCGGTAAGAGTATCTCCAGCAGAGCCTTTAAATTGGTCAAACCCGGATATTTGCAAGTTAGTTTGAGAGTTTCCGAAAAGTACATTTAGCTCTCGAGCTCCAGTGCTCTCGCTATGTTAAGAAAAATTTAAAAATATTTCTATAAGTTATAAAAATTATGAAAATAATTCTGAAAACTGTCATTGATACATTACACAATCATGCAAAATCCCAATCTGAAATTCTTTTTATTTTGAGCTAGATAAAAATGACAAAATCTGATATGTTTTGGAGATTTGAAAATGACTACTCAGATCTACAATTTTGTTATTTTTGTGTAGCTCAAAATATTAAGTATTTGAAATTGATTTTTTGCACGTTTGTGGGATACATCATTGACTATGCGTGGAATTTTTTCCATAATTTTTTGAAACTCAAAAATATGATTTTTATTTTTTTTAAAAAACGAGATCACTGGTGCCCATGTGCACCAAATCTCTTTCCGAGAGTTTCGATGTTTTTTTTGACCAGATCAGACACCGCAAACGGTCAAACCCGTAAATTTTTTGCAGGCCAACCTGCATATAAGCCCACCATCTCCATAATTGGAGTTTCGGAGTCGATTTTGCAGGCCAATCAGCATACGGTCAACGCCCTGCCGATTGAAAAAATTACCTTGCGCGAACATATTTCGCCGGTACAATCGCCGGAGTACGGCAAAATTCCGGCGAAATACTACATAATCCAACCAGAAATGGGCAAAAATCGAACCACGCTCGCCGAAATTAGCCGCCGGTTGGGTTGTATTTTGGCAGATCGGGACCGAGATGTGAGGTGGGCGAGCAGCGACACACGGGGCAGGCAGAGGACCGGCGGGTCGAGCAGCGCACACAGCAAGCAACGGCGGCGCCGAGTCGAGCGGCCATGGGAGGGGCGCGAGCGGCCCGCCAGCGCGGGCGGGCAGGCGCGCGGGGCGGGGCAGGGTGGCGGCGGCTGGCGGGGCGAGTGGCGGCCAGCGGGACAGGCGGCCGAAGGGATGGCTGGTGCGGGGAAGAAGAAAGGAATATTCCAAAAGATGCGTTTTTGGTGTCTAATTTTGGGATGGCTTGTCTGCGGAGGCTTTATTCGACCCGTAAATCTCATTTTTTTCGGGCCTGCGTCCACACATTTGGGGTTTGCGGTTTGGGGTTCATCTCTAGCAGAAACCCCAAACCGTAGACCCCAACTAGGCGTATTCAAGTGAAAGGACGAGATGTCGCCTAGAGGGGGTGAATACGCGATTTAAAAACTCTTACAGATTTGGCATGTAAGAATGCGAAATTAAACTGTTTATTTTACAAGCACAAACCCTAAATATGCTAGGCTCAACTAAGTGCAACAATAAAAAAATAGAGGTAAGCAAGATAGGCACAATATATATATGAACAACAAGTGATAGCAAGATATAATAAATACTTCAAGCTCTACGGCGGCTATCACAAGAGAAAATAAACTCGGGTTTAGAAATAACCGAGGCATGCGGAGACGAAGATGTATTCCCGTGTTCCCTTCCTTTGCAAGAATGTACGTCAAGTTTGGAGAGGTGGGGATCCCATGAAGGATTTCCCAACACCACGAAGGCTCACCTTCTTCTCTGAGCCTATCCCACGAAGAAATAGTCCATTTCCTTATGGTTAGTTTTTCCTCCACTCCGAAGATGGCAAGCTCCACAACCACTTCAAAAGCTCCACGAAGGAGAAGCCCGAGCCCCTTCACAACCTTCCACGAAGGAGGTCATCAGGACACCAACCAAGCCAAATAGTAGGTCACCCTCCAAGAGTAATAAGCTCACGGTCTCTCACTTGAACTAATCGTGGTAGAGAGCTCAACACTATGCAATGATGCAAAGCAAGAACATCAAAGGTGTTCAAATCCTTCACACGCAAATTCCACCAAAGCAACAAATGCTAGGATGGAATTAAAGAGGAAGAACAATGGAGAAAATCAACAAATGACTCCAAGATCTAGATCCCTATAGTTCCCCTCACTTAGAGGAGGAATGGATTGGAGGAGGTTGTAGATCTAGATCTCCTCTTTCAGATCCCCCAAGAATATGCAAGAATCATAAGAGGGAAGGGAGAGGAAGCAAGCTCAGGAGGTTCAAGAACGGTGGTAAAAAACGTGCTCAAGAACCCTAGAAAACTGTTGGGGAAGAAGCCCCTTTTATAGCCAAAAGAAATATGACCGTTTGGGGCAGATCTAGGAGTTCTCCGTGCAGCCTGGTGGGAGGGCCGGTGCGCCGGGCGTGGCACCGGGCCGCCTGGTGGGAGAGCCGATCACGCCGGGCGTGGCACTGGGCCAGCCCTGAGAGCCTCTGGATTGCGTCCGGTGTGCACCGGTGTGGGAGCTGGTCTATGCCGGGCCATCCGGCGAGGAAGCCGGTGCCACCGGGCGTGGTGCCGGGTGGGCCAGTGGGACGGCCGGTCGACAAAGGGCCTCGCCAACAGGAAAACATGTTTACAAAAACCGTGATATCTTTTGCGTCCGGACTTCGATTTCGATGATCTTGGGCTTGTTGGAATCAGAACAACAAGCCCTACAACTTTATGCATAGAAATATCATTGTCCACCCACGGAGTAAAAACTACAAGATGAATGTTTTGACCTATCTATGAAAGAGACACCGGTAAAACCTCCAAGCTCGAAAACACAATAGAGGATGCATATGGATTCCGTTTCCGATGAACTTGGGCTTGTTGTGAAGCTAGAAACAAGCTCAAAAACCTCACACAGAAAAACACCAAGAAGCAATAAGATTTATGAAATGCAAAGCATGCAAAGGGTTGAGCTCCCTAAGACGATGTGATCAAGTTACCCAACCGAAAGCCCCTCTTGATAGTGAGGCTATCTATCCTATCACCCGGTCTCCCAACAACCACCTTTAGACCGGTAAAAGGAAAACCTAGCAAGGCCATACCTTTTCCTTGCGCATTCCGCTTGATCTTGATGATGATGCTTCATGCTTCATTCAAGACGGAAAGCCTCACTTGATCATTGTTACTTCGTGAAGACTCACAAATGCTCCCCCATACACCATGATGGGAAAGCTCCATTGATGCACATCTTCACATGTCCAATATCACCAAATGGACGGAAAGCTTCAAGCATGTGATCCTCTTGAGATGCTCAACTTGAACATGCCCAACTCAACCCTGATGACGATCACCACTTGATGTCATCCTCTCATGGGCTATATGAGATCTCACTTTTGATGCATGCCCATGGAAAGATACCTAACTCACATAGACAACACAAGGGAACATATATGATGGGTTAGTTCATAAAGAAATTGACAAGACTTACCATACCACATGACTTCACGTGGCACATTCTTCATGCTTCATGTGTTGACCAAACTTGAATCTATTTTTCACTCTTTGTATTGGTCAACCTTGTATCTTCTCATGCTCTATCATACTATTTTGATCATTCATTGCTTAACAAATAAGCTAGAGCATGGCTAATATTGAGTTCCACATAAGAACTCCGTCTTCATTTCTTCTTCTTGATCATATCACATATATGTCTTCAAATCGATGATCTTGATGCCAATACTCAAGGTATATATTTATCTTCATGGCATCCATACTTGAATCCAACACATGGACTACAAGTAGTACCTATGGAATATTCCTTCATATAAACTCAATGAAAACATTAGTCCATAAGGGTTTTCATTAATTACCAAAACCACACATAGGGGCAATATACCCTTACAATCTTCCCCATTTCAGTAATTGATGACAACCACAATAAGAGGGTTTATATAATGAATATTAGAAACAAGTATGCAACTTGTCCGAGAATAAGTTGTATACAAGAGGTTGTATTTGATATGGTGAAGTAACATGAAGCTACTAGCCCATATCAAAACCAGCTCTACTCGCATAACTACAACTAATGCAAGGGATGTGAGTAGAACCAACATATATAGAGCAAACTCCCCCACAATGTATGCACGTGTGATGAACATGAATTCATTGCATACATTATCAAGATTAACCTTCGGGACAGTTTCCACTATACATATACAACCATGCAAGACATATAAATACGGAATGCTTGAGAGGTAAAACACTTAAGTACAAACCAAACTTAAGTATAAACCATTTCCCTTAAACCCTCTAATCTTCTCCCCCATTGGCAACAAGTGCCAAAATGGGTGAAAATTTTAGAAAGCCCATATATAGTGAGTTCCTCCCTAATGTGTGCACTTCTCATAATTTGAGTGGAATCAAATGCACATATCCAATGGCGAATACTTGAAGGAAGTCAAACTATATTGAGGATCAAAGATTGCACAAAGATAACATGGTGAAGAAAGCTTCAACAAATAAAGCAAGCAATCAAAGATCCAATTGGAAAACAAAGATATCATGATAATATAGGTATAGTGCTCTAAATGAAATAAGAAAGCTCCCCAAGGTTCGTGCATAAATTAGAATAGTTGCATTTGAATACAATATGCACAAACATGGAATCCTCACTCCCTCTATATGGTTTAGAACACAAACAAGATAAAGAGGATAACTTTAGTCCAAAAATTTTACGAGATATGAGTGCATGAAGATAAAATAAAATTAAGCCAAGCGCTCATAAATCAAGTCCTTACCAACACCACTAAAACCAAAGGATAGAAATATGGTTGGCAAAGAACAAGGATATCAAGGTGATGGATTAACGCTCTCATGTATATAAGTTTCTAAAGTGGACACTATGATCTATAAAGAAACATGCGCACACATGAGGTTAATAAAATAAATAAGATATGATATCCAAGATGAAGTCATAAAATTTACGAAAATATGTTTGCCTAAAAGCATATATAGCCTATGGCTCCTAATTTTCACTTATGGTATATGAATGAACTTCAACCAAGAAAAACTCAAGAACATCACATCTAACAATAAGGGAAGTAAAGCTAGTTGGAATGTTTTGACAAAGGCAACAAGTATCACAAATAGGGATTCATTTTGCAATTTCATCAATATTGCACATAAGAACTCTTCGAGGAATTGATATGCAATAAATTGCTAGAAGGCATATTTGGGATATGTGAATCCTAAACATGATTTTTATATATTCCCATCATATGCATCTTCTCAAATTACTCAAATGTTCAATAAGAAGTTTTCTTTAAAACAGATTTTTCAAGAACCGCAATATTTTCGAAATAAAGAATTTCATGCCAAGGTGCAACCTACAAGATGTTGGATGCTATATGAGTATGCATGAATAAGATACTTGTTACCGAGATAGCAATGAAATGATGTAGTAGATAAGATTTCATCGATCATCCTAACTTGGCTTCAATTCTCATATGGTGACAACTGACATAGGCATCCCCAATGGGCCTGCCGAAGATGGTACCCGGGGTTTACTGAAGGCCCACAAGTCGAAGAATACAAAGATCGGAAGCCCAATTGGTGTTAAGGAAAGTTAGAGTTGTATTAGGAAATATAGGAACTTGTAATTTCACGGGACGGGTTAGAAATCCTCCCGGACTCTGTAACTTGTGTATTACGAATCCCTCGGCTCCACCTCCTATATAAGGAGGAGTCGAGGGACAAAGAAAGGATCGAATCTATTGTCAACATAACCCTAGTTTCATAATCGTCGAGTACTTTTCGGCTGAAACCTTCGAGATCTACTTGCCCTCTACTTCCAACTAAACCCTAGTCTACAATACGTAGGCATTGACAAGTTAATACCTTGTCAATTGGCGCCGTCTGTGGGAATTAGAGGCGACAAGGAGCTGATCTCGATGGCACGTTCAAGATCGTCGACTTCGTCTGTAGCAAGCAATGCGATGGATCGAGGTAAACATGTCGAAAATGATCTAGTCGATTTTATTCCTCACCCGCCCTCCCGTTTGGATGCATGTGCGTATCTGGACGAGCCCATCGTGATGACGTTCGGAGAATTCCGATTCGGCGTCGACAAGGAAGGATCTTATCGTCTCGAAGTTTCGATCTCATCGGAATTATCAGCGATCGATTCCGACTTTTCATCAAGCGATGAAGAGCTTTCGTCGCCACGCTTCATCAACACCAAGGCAAGCGAAAAGCTCGCCAAGATCTTCAGCGACATGTCCTTCGAGTCGTCTGCGGACTCTGATATAAGCAGCGACTCAGACAGCGTCGATAGCTTCAATTTCATCGATAGATCTGTTGTTATTGGAAAGGTCTTCACCAATCTTCATGATGGTGACACCAATCCGAGCAGAAATCAAAATTCAAAATATCATCAGATCTACGCCATCGAAGAGACAAACCGAGCAGATCCAGAAACGTCAGAGGCTTTCGACAATGCGGGAAACCCATATGTCGATCCCGCTGATCTCAGGAGAGGTCTAGGCAACAAATATGTTGGGACTACTCCACGTTTAAGAGTTCAGCTCCCGCAAGAAGAATGGGACAGAGCTGCGAGAGCCATAGACGGTTCAGAACCGATGACTACAACTGCTACGGCAGAAGAACTGCAAGCTTATCAATATAGACTTGCTCGTATGAGCAGAGAATTGGAAAAAGAGACAGCTGAACTAAACAGAAGAAAGGAGGCAGCTTCTGCGTCAAGCAGGCGACGAGCAGATTTAAGCCGACAATCAGGAACTTCGGGAGATAGTCACAGAGAAGCTCGGAGAAGAGCAAGATCTCGGCTGCAAAATATACCTGAAGCAGATAGGGAGAACATAATTCAAAACCTCGACATGTCTTTTATGTCCATCGACACAAGGGGAAATATTATCCCTAAAACACCGGAAGCTGGGTATATGGCAACGCAAGCTTTCATCCTCGCGTCCAGACCACCTCCTGGGGACCCGAAAGAAGCCTTGTTTAACATGGCAATGGCAGGAGTTGGAGCCATGGGAACAACGTTCGCAGCTACACCTCCCGAAGGAACTGCAAGGCAAAATAGTTCGCGACCCACCGCAGCAGTGCAAGATCCACCGAGAGCAAGTGGAGCAAGGGATACAGCGGCTCAAGCAAGGGTGGATAGGGCGCGACAAGAAAGAAGGGAACATCGGCAGTCACCGGAAGTTGCCGAGGAAGATATGTGTGGGCTCCCGTGTTTTACGAGACGAGTTCGAAAAACTCGAGTCCCGTCAGGGTTTAAGCTACCCGAAAATTTCAAGAAATTCGACGGTCTACAGGATCCCGAAGATTGGCTCGTTGATTACCTCGAGATGGTGAAGTTGATAGGCGGAACCAGGGCAACAGCCATGCAGAGCATCCAAGTACACTTGAGCGGAGCCGCGCGATCTTGGATAAAGAAACTTCCCCCAGGTTCCATTGATAGCTGGGATAGTTTTGAGGATATCTTCGTGAAGAATTTCCGGTCCACTTGCAAAAAACCCGCGTCATTGGAAGAATTGAGGGCGTGCAGACAGAAACATGATGAGTCCATGAGAAAATATATACAGAGGTGGAACATTATCAAAAACTCGGCAGAGGACATATCTGACGAGAGGGCAATAGACTCGTTCGTGGCAGGAATTCGACGGGGAGATTTCGTCGAAGACTTAGGGAGAACCAACCCAAAGACAATATCAACATTGATGGAAATAGCAAACAGATGGGCAGATGGAGAAGATGCTATACACAACAAGAGACATAGATCGCCAGAAGAGGACCGCAGTCGAAATTTCCAAAATAGACGACGATTCTCTCGACAGTTCTATAGTAATGATGCTCCTGGCCACATATCAGCTGGTTTCCGAGGAAACACTGGAGGGAACAGTCGAGACGATTATCAAAGGAGTAACGAGCAACAAGGCGACAGCAGGGGTGATTTCCGTAGTAACAGGCAAAATAGTGGGCCAAGGTTTCAAAGACCATATGTGTCTCCCGAGGATATGATGAACGGACCATGTCAGATGCATTTTTATCTCGACAGTAATGGGAAGAGGTGTTGGAGATATGCCCAAGAGGCAATAATAAAAGTGGTTATTATATATCTTTATGTTTATGATAAATGTTTATATACCATGCTATAATTGTATTAACCGAAACATTGATACATGTGTGTTATGTAAACAAACAAATGAGTCCCTAGTAAGCCTCTTAACTAGCTTGTTGATTAATAGATGATTAGTTTCATAATCATGAACATTGGATGTTATTAATGACAAGGTTATATCATTATATGAATGATATAATGGACACACCCAATTAAGCGTAGCATAAGATCACGTCATTAAGTTATTTGCTATAAGCTTTCGATACATAGTTACCTAGTCCTTATGACCATGAGATCATGTAAATCACTTATACCGGAAAGGTACTTTGATTACATCAAACGCCACTGCGTAAATGGGTGGTTATAAAGGTGGGATTAAGTATCCGGAAAGTATGAGTTGAGGCATATGGATCAACAATGGGATTTGTCCATCCCGATGACGGATAGATATACTCTGGGCCCTCTCGGTGGAATGTCGTCTAATATCTTGCAAGCATATGAATAAGTTCATAAGAGACCACATACCACGGTACGAGTAAAGAGTACTTGTCAGGAGACGAGGTTGAACAAGGTATAGAGTGATACCGATGATCAAACCTCGGACAAGTAAAATATCGCGTGACAAAGGGAATTGGTATCATATGTGAATGGTTCATTCGATCACTAAGTCATCGTTGAATATGTGGGAGCCATTATGGATCTCCAGATCCCGCTATTGGTTATTGGTCGGAGTGAGTACTCAACCATGTCCGCATAGTTCGCGAACCGTAGGGTGACACACTTAAAGTTGGATGTTGAAATGGTAGAACTTGAATATGGAATGGAGTTCGAATATTTGTTCGAGTCCCGGATGAGATCCCGGACATCACGAGGAGTTCCGGAATGGTCCGGAGAATAAGATTCATATATAGGATGTCATTTTATGTGTTTGAAAATGATTCGGAAGGTTCTATGGAAGGTTCTAGAAGGTTCTAGAAAAGTCCGGAAGAAACCACCAAGGATCCGGGACTCCACCTCCATGGCCGGCCAACCCTAGAGGGGGAGGAGTCCCAAGTGGACTCCCCCAAAGGGGGCCGGCCACCCCCTCCATGGAAGGTGGAACTCCCACCTCTAGTGGGAGTCCTAGCTTGGGTAGGTTTTCCTATCATATGGAAGGTTTTGGGTTCGGGTCTTATTCGGAGACTTGTAGTCCAACCCTTGGGGCTTCCACCTATATAATGAGGGACAAGGGAGGGGGCCGGCCACCTCAAGACCACCACCTGGCCGCACCCCCCAAGTGGCCGGCCACCCCCTCCCAAACCCTAGCCGCCCCTCTCCTCCATAGCTCCCGCGTGCTTTAGCGAAGCTCCGCCGGAGTTCTCCACCACCACCGACACCACGCCGTCGTGCTATCGGATTCAAGAGGAGCTACTACTTCCGCTGCCCGCTGGAACGGGAGGTGGACGTCGTCTTCATCAACAACCGAACGTGTGACCGAGTACGGAGGTGCTGCCCGTTCGTGGCGCCGTGATCAAGATCTTATACGCACTTTTGCAAGCGGCAAGTGATCGTCTACCGCAGCAACAAGAGCCTCATCTTGTAGGCTTTGGAATCTCTTCAAGGGTGAGACTCGATAATCCCCTCGCTGCTACCGTCTTCTAGATTGCATCTTGGCTTGGATTTCGTGTTCGCGGTAGGAATATTTTTGTTTTCTATGCAACGTTATCCTACAGTGGTATCAGAGCCGTGTCTATGCATAGATGGTTGCACTAGTAGAACACAATGGTTTTGTGGGCGTTGATGCTTTTGTTGTCTTTAGTTTGAGTACTTTGCATCTTTGTGGCATAGTGGGATGAAGCGGCTCGGGCTAACTTTTACATGACCGCGTTCATGAGATTTGCTCCACGCTCGACATGCAACTTGTATTGCATAAGTGGCTTTGCGGGTGTCCGTCTCTCCTACTATAGTGAAGATTCAATTTACTCTTCTATTGACAACACTAGTATCACCGTTGTGGTTGATGTTCGTAGGTAGATTGGATCTTACTCGAAAACCCTAAACCACGTAAAATATGCAAACCAAATTAGAGAACGTCTAACTTGTTTTTGCAGGGTTTGGTGATGTGATATGGCCATAATGTGATGATGACTATGTATGAGATGATCATTATTGTATTGTGGCAACCGGCAGGAGCCTTATGGTTGTCTTTAAATTTCATGTTGAGTAGTATTTCAAAGTAGTTGTAATAGTTGCTACATGGAGGACGATCATGAAGACGGCGCCATTGACCTTGGTGCTTCGCCAACGATGATGGAGATCATGCCCGTTGATGATGGAGATCATGTCCGTGCTTTGGAGATGAAGATCAAAGGCGCAAAGACAAAAGGGCCATATCATATCACATATGAACTGCATGTGATGTTAATCCTTTTATGCATCTTATTTTGCTTAGATCGCGACGGTAGCATTATAAGATGATCCCTATCACTAAAATATCAAGATAATAAAGTGTTCATCCTTAGTAGCACCGTTGCCAAGACTTATCGTTTTGAAGCATCTCGTGATGATCGGGTGTGATAGAATCAACAAGTGCATACAACGGGTGCAAGCCATTTTTGCACATGCGGATACTAAGGTGGCCTTGATGAGCCTAGCATGTACAGACATGGTCTCGGAACACGTGATACCGAAAGGTAGAGCATGAATCATATGATTGATATGATGAACACTTTGAGTGTTCGCCATTGAAGTTACATCTTGTCTCGTGATGATCGGACTTGGTGTGGTGGATTTGGTTCGTGTGATCACTAAGACAATGCGAGGGATATTGTTTTGAGTGGGAGTTCACCTAGTTTTTAATTTTGTTAAATTAAAATTTGAACTCAATTTGTTATAAACTTAGTCTAAACTATTGCAAATATGTTGTAGATATGGCGTCCCCAATCAATTTTAACCAGTTCCTAGAGAAAGAAAAGCTTAAGAGCAACGGTAGCAACATCACCGATCGGTTCCGTCATGTGAGGATCTTCCTCAATGGCGGAAATCTGCAATATGTGCTTGATGCACCGCTAGGTGACCCTCCCGCAGAAACCGGAACCGATGAAGTAAAGAATGTTTACGCGACTCGGAAAACTCGGTACTCTCAAGTTCAGTGTGCCATCTTATGCAGTCTGGAAACCGATCTTCAAAAACGTTTTGAGCCCCACGATCCACATGAGTTAGTCAATGAGTTGAAAACTATCTTTGAGACTCATGCGGCCGTGGAATGCTATGAAGCATCGAAACACTTCTTCAGCTGCATGATGGAAGAAGGCAGCTCCGTTAGTGAGCACATGCTCGCCATGACCGGGCATGCGAAGAAACTCAGTGACTTGGGAATAGTGATTCCTAACAGATCGGGATTAATCGTGTCCTTCAATCATCGCCACCTAGTTACAAGAACTTTGTGATGAATTACAATATGAAGAACATGAACAAAGAGTTACTCGAACTCTTCGCCATGCTAAAATCTCGCTGAGATTGAAATTAAGAAAGAGCACCAAGTGTTGATGGTCAACAAGACCACCAGACTTCAAGAAACATGGCAAGTCTAAAGGCAAGAACAAGAAGAGTGGCAAGAAAGTTGCCACGCCTCCCGTGAAACCTAAGACTCGGCCCTAAGCCCGATGCTCGAGTGCTATTATCGCAAGGAGAAGGGACACTGGAAGCGTAATTGCTCCAAGTATTTGGCGGATCCGAAGAGCGGCCTTGTCAAGAAGAAGAAAGAAGGTATATCCGATATACATGTTATAGATGTTTATCTTACGGGTTCTCGTACTAGTACCTGGGTATTTGATACCTGGTTCGGTTGCTCATATTTGTAACTCGAAACAGGAACTAAAGAATAAACGAAGACTACTAAAAGATGAAGTGACCATGCGCGTTGGAAATGGATCCAAAGTTGATGTGATCGCTGTCGGCACACTTCCTCTACATCTACCTTCGGGATTAGTTTTAAGCCTCAATAATTGTTATTTTGTACCCGCGTTGAGCATGAACATTATATCCGGATCTTGTTTAATGCAAGACGGTTATTCATTCAAGTCTGAGAATAATGGTTGTTCTATTTTTATGAATAATATCTTTTATGGTCGAGCACCCGAAAAGAATGGCTTATTTCGTTAGATCTCGATAGTAGTGATACACATATACATAACATTGATGCTAAGCGAATTAAATTGAATGATAATTCTACTTATATGTGGCACTCGCTGTCTTGGTCATATTGGAGTGAAACGCATGAAGAAACTCCATACCGATGGATTACTTGAATCACTTGACTTTGAGTCACTTGATAGATGCGAAGCATGTCTAATGGGAAAAATGACTAAGACTCCATTCTCTCGGTATTATGGAGCGAGCTACCGACTTATTGGAAATCATACATACCGATGTGTGCGGACCAATGAGTGTAGCATCGCGCGGTGGTTATCGTTATGTTCTAACCTTCACAGATGATTTGAGTAGATATGGGTATATCTATTTAATGAAACATAAATCCGAAACTTTCGAGAAGTTTAAGGAATTTCAAAGTGAAGTAGAAAATCAACGTAACAAGAAGATTAAATTTCTACGATCTGATCGTGGAGGTGAATATCTAAGTTATGAGTTTGGCATGCATTTAAAGAAATGCGGAATACTTTCACAATTGACACCGCCGGGAACACCACAACGAAACGGTGTATCCGAACGTCGTAATCGAACTCTCTTAGATATGGTTCGTTCTATGATGTCTCTTACTCGATTTGCCGTTATCATTTTGGAGTTATGCATTAGAGACAGCCGCATTCACTTTAAATAGAGCACCATCAAAATCCGTTGAAACGACGCCATATGAATTATGGTTTAATAAGAAACCTAAGTCAGTCGTTCCTAAAAGTTTGGGGTTGCGAAGCCTATGTAAAAAAGTTACAACCGGACAAGCTAGAACCCAAAGCGGAGAAATGCGTCTTCATAGGATACCCTAAGGAAACTATAGGGTACACTTTCTATCACAGATCCGAAGGCAAGATCTTTGTTGCTAAGAACGGAACCTTTCTTGAGAAAGAATTTCTCACTAAAGAAGTGACTCGGAAGAAAAGTAGAACTCGATGAGATTGAAGAATCTCCGCTCGTTGATCGAGTAGCGCAATGACGGAAGATGTTCCTGTGCCGCCTACACCGGCAACAGAGGAAGCTAATGATAATGATCATGAAACTTCAAATGAGATAGCTACTTAACCTCGCAGATCGACAAGGGAACGTGCCACTCCAAATTGGTATGATCCTTGTCTAAATGTCATGATTGTGGACAACAATGATGAAGACCCTGCGACGTATGAAGAAGCAATGATGAGCCCAGATTCCAACAAATGGCAAGAAGCCATGAAATCCGAAATGGGATCCATGTATGATAACAAAGTATGGACTTTGGTAGACTTACCTGATAGCCGCAAGGTCTGTCGAGAATAAATGGATCTTCAAGAGAAAAACAGATGTTGATGGTAATATTACTGTCTATAAAGCTCGACTTGTCGCAAAAGGTTTCCGACAAATTCAAGGTGTTGACTACGATGAGACTTTCTCACTTGTAGCGAAGCTAAAATCTGTGAGGATTTTGTTAGCAATAGCTGCATTTTTCGATTATGAGATTTGCAGTATGGATGTCAAAACGGCGTTCCTTAATGGTGACATTGAGGAAGAGTTGTATATGGTACAACCAAAGGTTTTTTCGATCCTAAAAATGCTGACAAAGTATGCAAACTTCAGCGTTCAATCTATGGACTGAAGCAAGCATCGAGAAGTTGGAACCGACGTTTTGATAAGGTGATCAAAGACTTCGGGTTTATACAGTGTCATGGAGAGGCCTGTATTTACAAGAAAGTGAGTGGGAGCTCTGTAGCGTTCCTGATATTATATGTAGATGACATATTATTGATTGGGAATGATATAGAACTATTAAGCAGTGTAAAGGGTTATTTGAATAATAGTTTTTCAATGAAAGACCTTGGTGAAGCTGTAGGACAACGTTGCATAGAAAACAAAAAATTTCCTACCGCGAACACGCAATCCAAGCCAAGATGCAATCTAGAAGACGGTAGCAACGAGGGGGTATCGAGTCTCACCCTTGAAGAGATTCCAAAGCCTACAAGATGAGGCTCTTGTTGCTGCGGTAGACGTTCACTTGCCGCTTGCAAAGCGCGTAGAAGATCTTGATCACGATCGGTTCCGGCGCCACGAACGGGCGAGCACCTCCGTACTCGGTCACACGTTCGGTTGTTGATGAAGACGACGTCCACCTCCCGTTCCAGGCGGGCAGCGGAAGTAGTAGCTCCTCTTGAATCCGACAGCACGACGGCGTGGTGTCGGTGGCGGTGTAGAAGTCCGGCGGAGCTTCGCTAAGCTATGCGGGATGTGGAGGAGCGGGCGGCTAGGGTTTGGGGAGAGGGGGCGCGCGGCCACTATGGGGTGCGGCCACCTTGGTGGTTCTTGGGTGGCCGGCCCCTCCCTTGGCCCCTCATTATATAGGTGGAACCCAAGTGTTGGTGTCCAAGTCTTCGAATAAGACCCGAAACCAAAACCTTCCATAGGAGGGGGCAAACCTAGCCCAACTAGGACTCC
>NC_061510.1:297108396-297135145 GCF_022539505.1 Lolium rigidum | reverse complement strand
ACCGTGGTATGTGGTCTCTTATGAACTCATTCATATGCTTGCAAGACATTAGACGACATTCCACCGAGAGGGCCCAGAGTATATCTATCCGTCATCGGGATGGACAAATCCCACTGTTGATCCATATGCCTCAACTCATACTTTCCGGATACTTAATCCCACCTTTATAGCCACCCATTTACGCAGTGGTGTTTGGTGTAATCAAAGTACCTTTCCGACATAAGTGATTTACATGATCTCATGGTCATAAGGACTAGGTAACTATGTATCGAAAGCTTATAGCAAATAACTTAATGACGGGATCTTATGCTACGCTTAATTGGGTGTGTCCATTATATCATTCACACAAGGATATAACCTTGTTATTAATAACATCCAATGTTCATGATTATGAAACTAATCATCCATTAATCAACAAGCTAGTTTAAGAGGCATACTAGGGACTTCTTGTTTGTCTACATATCACACATGTACTAATGTTTCGGTTAATACAATTCTAGCATGATATATAAACATTTATCATAAACATAAAGATATAAATAATAACCACTTTATTATTGCCTCTAGGGCATATCTCCTTCAGAAGCATCGTATATATTAGGCATCAAGATTTATAGAGATATATCAAGACGTCTAATAGGGCTATCACAGAGTACATACCTGGACAAGCTCGAAGCAGTGCACGGTGGCGAAGTCTTCAACAGAATCAGAGTACATAGCGGCTTCAGAGGCTTCATCAGAAGCGGTATGGATGAAGAGGTTCATTGTAGAGCTCGGTGTGGTTCCTAGTGCATTGGACCCACTAGTCATCTACTCGTGACAACATGGGTGCCATCGCCAATGCACAAGAACCAAGGTCACACAAGAGGCTGAAGCATATCAATCTGCGTTATCATTCGATTCGCGAGTACATCGAAGATGGAGAAGTAAAGATTTGCAAAGTACACACCGATCCGAATGTAGCAGATCCGTTGACTAAAGCTCTCCCTAGGGCAAAGCATGACCAACACCGAATGCCATGGGTGTTAGGTACCTTACAATGTAATCTAGATTATTGACTCTAGTGCAAGTGGGAGATCTGTTGGAGATATGCCCAAGAGGCAATAATAAAAGTGGTTATTATATATCTTTATGTTTATGATAAATGTTTATATACCATGCTATAATTGTATTAACCGAAACATTGATACATGTGTGTTATGTAAACAAACAAATGAGTCCCTAGTAAGCCTCTTAACTAGCTTGTTGATTAATAGATGATTAGTTTCATAATCATGAACATTGGATGTTATTAATGACAAGGTTATATCATTATATGAATGATATAATGGACACACCCAATTAAGCGTAGCATAAGATCACGTCATTAAGTTATTTGCTATAAGCTTTCGATACATAGTTACCTAGTCCTTATGACCATGAGATCATGTAAATCACTTATACCGGAAAGGTACTTTGATTACATCAAACGCCACTGCGTAAATGGGTGGTTATAAAGATGGGATTAAGTATCCGGAAAGTATGAGTTGAGGCATATGGATCAACAGTGGGATTTGTCCATCCCGATGACGGATAGATATACTCTGGGCCCTCTCGGTGGAATGTCGTCTAATATCTTGCAAGCATATGAATAAGTTCATAAGAGACCACATACCACGGTACGAGTAAAGAGTACTTGTCGGAGACGAGGTTGAACAAGGTATAGAGTGATACCGATGATCAAACCTCGGACAAGTAAAATATCGCGTGACAAAGGGAATTGGTATCGTATGTGAATGGTTCATTCGATCACTAAGTCATCGTTGAATATGTGGGAGCCATTATGGATCTCCAGATCCCGCTATTGGTTATTGGTCGGAGTGAGTACTCAACCATGTCCGCATAGTTCGCGAACCGTAGGGTGACACACTTAAAGTTGGATGTTGAAATGGTAGAACTTGAATATGGAATGGAGTTCGAATATTTGTTCGAGTCCTGGATGAGATCCCGGACATCACGAGGAGTTCCGGAATGGTCCGGAGAATAAGATTCATATATAGGATGTCATTTTATGTGTTTGAAAATGATTCGGAAGGTTCTATGGAAGGTTCTAGAAGGTTCTAGAAAAGTCCGGAAGAAACCACCAAGGAAGGTGGAGTCCCGGAGGGACTCCACCTCCATGGCCGGCCAACCCTAGAGGGGGAGGAGTCCCAAGTGGACTCCCCAAAGGGGCCGGCCACCCCTCCATGGAAGGTGGAACTCCCACCTCTAGTGGGAGTCCTAGCTTGGGTAGGTTTTCCTATCATATGGAAGGTTTTGGGTTCGGGTCTTATTCGGAGACTTGTAGTCCAACCCTTGGGGCTTCCACCTATATAATGAGGGACAAGGGGAGGGGGCCAGCCACCTCAAGACCACCACCCGGCCGCACCCCCCAAGTGGCCGGCCACCCCCTCCCAAACCCTAGCCGCCCCCTCTCCTCCATAGCTCCCGCGTGCTTTAGCGAAGCTCTGCCGGAGTTCTCCACCACCACCGACACCACGCCGTCGTGCTGTCGGATTCAAGAGGAGCTACTACTTCCGCTGCCCGCTGGAACGGGAGGTGGACGTCGTCTTCATCAACAACCGAACGTGTGACCGAGTACGGAGGTGCTGCCTGATACGTCTCCAACGTATCGATAATTTCTTATGTTCCATGCTACATTATTGATGTCATCTACATGTTTTATACACATTATATGTCGTATTTATGCATTTTCCGGCACTAACCTTTTAACGAGATGCCGAAGAGCCAGTTGCTGTTTTCTACTGTTTTTGGTTTCAGAATTCCTAGTAAGGAAATATTCTCGGAATTGGACGAAATCAACGCCCAGGGTCCTATTTTGCCACGAAGCTTCCAGAAGACCGAAAGAGAAACGAAGTGAGGCGACGAGGCGGCGACACGCCAGGGCGGCGCGGCCTGGCCCCTGGCCGCGCGGCCCTAGCGTGTGGGCCCCTCGTGACGCCCCCTGACCTACCCTTCCGCCTACTTAAAGCCTCCGTCGCGAAACCCTCTGTACCGAGAGCCACGATACGGAAAGCCTTCCAGAGACGCCGCCGCCGCCAATCCCATCTCGGGGGATTCAGGAGATCGCCTCCGGCACCCTACCGGAGAGGGGAATCATCTCCCGGAGGACTCTACACCGCCATGGTCGCCTCCGGAGTGATGAGTGAGTAGTTCACCCCTGGACTATGGGTCCATAGCGGTAGCTAGATGGTCGTCTTCTCCTTATGTGCTTCATTGTTGGATCTTGTGAGCTGCCTAACATGATCAAGATCATCTATCCGTAATGCTATATGTTGTGTTTGTCGGGATCCGATGGATAGAGAATACTATGTTATGGTGATTATCAATCTATTACCTATGTGTTGTTTATGATCTTGCATGCTCTCCGTTATTAGTAGAGGCTCTGGCCAAGTTTTTGCTCTTAACTCCAAGAGGGAGTATTTATGCTCGATAGTGGGTTCATGCCTCCATTAAATCTGGGACAGTGACAGAAAGTTCTAAGGTTATGGATGTGCTGTTGCCACTAGGGATAAAACATTGATGCTATGTCTAAGGATGTAGTTATTGATTACATTACGCACCATACTTAATGCAATTGTCTGTTGTTTTGCAACTTAATACTCGGAAGGGGTTCGGATGATAACACTGAAGGTGGACTTTTTAGGCATAGATGCATGCTTGGATAGCGGTCTATGTACTTTGTCGTAATGCCCAATTAAATCTCACTATATTTATCATATCATGTATGTGCATTGTTATGCCCTCTCTATTTGTCAATTGCCCGACTGTAATTTGTTCACCCAACATGCTTTTATCTTATGGGAGAGACACCTCTAGTGAACTGTGGACCCCGGTCCTATTCTTTACATCGCATACAATCTACTCGCAATACTTGTTTTACTCGTTTTCTCGCAAACAATCATCTTCCACACAATACGGTTAATCCTTTGTTACAGCAAGCCGGTGAGATTGACAACCTCACTGTTTCGTTGGGGCAAAGTACTTTGGTTGTGTTGTGCAGGTTCCACGTTGGCGCCGGAATCCCCGGTGTTGCGCCACACTACATCCCGCCGCCATCAACCTTCAACGTGCTTCTTGGCTCCTCCCGGTTCGATAAACCTTGGTTTCTTTCTGAGGGAAAACTTGCTGCTGTGCGCATCATACCTTCCTCTTGGGGTTCCCAACGAACGTGTGAGTTACACGCCATCACCGCCCGTTCGTGGCGCCGTGATCAAGATCTTCTACGCGCTTTTGCAAGCGGCAAGTGATCGTCTACCGCAGCAACAAGAGCCTCATCTTGTAGGCTTTGGAATCTCTTCAAGGGTGAGACTCGATAATCCCCTCGTTGCTACCGTCTTCTAGATTGCATCTTGGCTTGGATTTCGTGTTCGCGGTAGGAATATTTTTGTTTTCTATGCAACGTTATCCTACAAGAGGCAGTCAGGACATCTGCAGAAGGATTGTCGCAATTTTCAAGCAATGTTGCGGGTTGCAGGAATAGCCAATGCTCAGGCAATAAATAGAAACCCCCAAGGGCCCAGGAGTGAGATCCACCTTCCACCTCCTCCCGCAATTACGGACGAAAATCGGCACCAGCTCAGAATAGCGGCAGCACCACACCCACCTCCATATGTCGATCCCAAGTCCAACGGCGCGGTCTCGATGATTCAGAAAGCTAGGCCGTCTAATAGAGCTCAGAAAGTAATCTCGCGACAGGTATTCATGGCTTCAATTCTCATATGGTGACAACACCTTCCTTATAGATGAGACAAGCCTCCACTGCATCTTCAATGTACCTAAAATAACATTCAAGTACATCTTGGTCCCCAAACTTATTGGGTCCAAAATGGTTAGACTAACCACAATACACAGGATACACTCCATATCAATATGTGTATATTTATAAATGAAATTTGAATTTCATGCACATCTTAGCCATTTAGGATTTTATGGAGTATACCCTATATAATGGATCAAAGGAAGCAAGCATGCTACAAATATAAAAAAATACATCTAAGCATGCAAAAATACTTTAAAGATTCAAGAAAGATACACTTTGGACAAAACACCAAATAAATTCAAGAAGGCATAAAGGTTTGACCAAACAAATTTGTTGTCCAAATTATATCAAAGAAGCAAATCACAAAAGATTTGTTCAACAAATGAACTAAGAAAAACCATTGAGCATAAAGGATGAAATAAAGAAACGTGCTCAAAGATTTATCTCATTCAAGCAAATAAAACATAGAAGAAGGAATGAGATAGCAAACTCCCAAAAGAGGAAGGTTCGAACAGATAAACCAAACCCTCTACACTTTTCACAATGGCACAATGTACCTTAAAGAAAAGGTTTGTCTTCCAAAATAAAACTTGATATGAATCAAAAGAATTTATCAAAAGATTTTTCAAAGGGACAAGGAAGACACATGGGAGCAACAAAGATTTCTTGGAAATAAAATAAGGCAATAAGAAGCAATCCAAGGTGAAGATGATCCATAAATTCAACCACATACAAGGTTATCAATTGTCAAAGACAGTGAGTATATTGGAATTAACTTCCGGTGGTATATTGCCAAGGATAGTAAGGATCAACTCCTCAATAAAAGGCATAGGATAAATATATATAGGATTAAGCACTATGCACAGATGAAGATTCTTAATTGATAGCTTCAACTAGTCAAACAATCACGCACAACAATGATTAGAGTAACTTGAAGCAAACGGTGTCCCAAATAAGATATCGAGATATGTATTTGAGCAAAACCGCACCAAGAATTTCTTACTCAAACAAGAACCCATAGGATGAGCAATAAAAGCTTTTTAATAAAAGTGGAGCTTGTTTGAGCAAACATGCCACCTAGGAACAAGATAATTAAGAGTATCAACTCTAAGTGGCATAACCTCATATTTTCACATCTTCTAGGCTTGTGATATGTACAAAACATATTACTCCCGCATGGTATAACCGGTTTCGTTAATTCTCCATTAACCTTAACCGCATATTGCACTTTAGTGACACACCACATAATGGTATTGATCCAGGCTGGTGCAAAACCAAGCTTCGTAAGGCTCCCAAAGAGATAGCTCCACTCCACCCAATCGTATGCCTTCATCATGTCAATTTTGAGTGCAAAGAAAGGCCGCTTTGCCTGTTGCCTCTTGATAGTATGTAGACATTCATAAGCTATAAGTGCATTATCTGTAATCAGTCTCCCTGGAACAAAGGCACTTTGATGTTCTGAGACAATGTTTGGAAGAATAATATTCAGGCGATTGGCAAGCACCTTAGAGGCAATTTTGTACAACACATTGCATAGGCTGATGGGACGAAAATTCTTTAGATGTAGAGGGTGTGTAACTTTAGGAATAAGAACCACTATCGAGTCACATGAACCCTCTGGAATAGAATCACCATTTAGGAATCCCCTGATAGCCGAGTGAATCTCCACTTTGAAGAATTCCCAATATTTTTGGTAGAACAACGCAGGGAACCCATCTGGACCCGGTGATTTTGTGGGGCCCATTTGGAACAGTGCTTCCTTGATCTCTTCATCCGAGTACTCCTTACAAAGGTCAGCATTCATATCATCTAAAACTTTCCTGCAGATAGAGTCAAGAACCACATCGGTGGCGTCACAAGGCTCTGGGGTAAAAAGGTTGCCATAAATTTTTTCAACCATCCCTTTAATCTCAGGTAACTGGTCACACAGGGAACCATCTTCTCGCTCGAGAGACTTGATGGTATTGGCATGCCGTCTAGCCGACGCACGTGCATGGAAGAAGGAGGTATTCCTATCGCCTTCTTTTAACCACTCAACACGAGATTGTTGTTTAGCCATTATTTCTTCCATTTCAAACAACTCACATAGATTCTTCTCGATCACACTGTCTCACAAATACTGGCCTCTGTCACTATGCCCATCCGAAGGAACCGGAGCTGACTCTCCAGCTTCCTTACCTTTTTCTTCACCGAGCTAGAGGAGTCTCTGCTCCATTTCTTGAGAGAAGCGGCAACTGAGTGAAGAGAGGCCCAACTAGATTGCAGATTAGGTGGGCCGTGGGAGTTATCGGCCCAAGCCTTCTGCATGATATCGACGTACTCCGAGGATCGGATCCATGCAGCCTCAAATCTGAAACCTGATTGTACTGGTGGACGAACAGCCGGTGACACAAAGGAGCACAGTTTTATCGAGATAGCCATATGATCAGAGGTAGTCGTGATAACATTTTCAACACTGCAATTGTAAGGCACCATTCCCAACTGCCATATCCAAACGCACTCTTACATTGTTGTCCGCGTCTTGTTTATTTGTCTTTGTATATTTCGTACATGTAAAGCCTAGATCAATCAGGCCACAGTCCTCAAGACACTCTCTAAACAACGTCATATGTGCATCAGATCTTTCACTAGAGCCCTAATGCTCATCATGTGTTAGCATCTCGCTGAAGTCCCCACAACAAAGCCAGGGACTGATACGCGTAAAGCACACGTCCGTTGGGAACCCCAAGTGGAAGGTATGATGCGTATAGAAGCAAGTTTCCCTCAGTATGAAACCAAGGTTTATCGAACCAGTAGGAGCCAAGAAGCACGTTGAAGGTTGATGGCGGAGGAATGTAGTGCGGCGCAACACCAGTGAAACCGGCGCCAACGTGGAACCTGCACAACACAATCAAAGTACTTTTCCCCAACGTAACAGTGAGGTTGTCAATCCAACCGGCTTGCTGAAAACAAAGGATTAACCGTATAGTGTGGAAGATGTTTGTTTGCGAAGAACAGTAAAGAACAATTGCAGTAGATTGTATTTCAGATGTAAAAGAATGGACCGGGGTCCACAGTTCACTAGTGGTGTCTCTCCCATAAGATAAATAGCATGTTGGGTGAACAAATTACAGTTGGGCAATTGACAAATAAAGAAGGCATAACAATGCACATACATATATCATGATGAGTACTATGAGATTTAATCAGGGCATTACGACAAAGTACATAGATCGCTATCCAGCATGCATCTATGCCTAAAAAGTCCACCTTCAGGTTATCGTCCGAACCCCTTCCAGTATTAAGTTGCATGCAACAGACAATTGCATTAAGTATGGTGCGTAATGTAATCAACACAAATATCCTTAGACAAAGCATCGATGTTTTATCCCTAGTGGCAACAACACATCCACAACCTTAGAACTTTCTGTCACTCGTCCCGCATTTAATGGAGGCATGAACCCACTATCGAGCATAAATACTCCCTCTTGGAGTTACAAGTATCAACTTGGCCAGAGCCTCTACTAGCAACGGAGAGCATGCAAGAACATAAACAACACATATGATAGATTGATAATCAACTTGACATAGTATTCAATATTCATCGGATCCCAACAAACACAACATGTAGGATTACAAATAGATGATCTTGATCATGATAGGCAGCTCACAAGATCTAACATGATAGCACAATGAGGAAGAGACAACCATCTAGCTACTGCTATGGACCCATAGTCCAGGGGTGAACTACTCACACATCGATCCGGAGGCGATCATGGCGATGAAGAGCCCTCCGGGAGATGATTCCCCTCTCCGGCAGGGTGCCGGAGGCGATCTCCTGAATCCCCGAGATGGGATTGGCGGCGGCGGCCTCACTGACATAGGCATCCCAAATGGGCCTGCCTAATATAGTACCCGGGGTTTATTGAAGGCCCACTACCCGAAGAATAAGAAGACTCGACAGCCCAAGATGTATTTAAGGAAAAGATAGAGTTGTAATAGGAAGTGTTATTTGTAAATCTGGCGGGATGAGTTAGAAACCGTCCCGGACTCTGTAATCCTTGTATAGCACGAATCCCTCGGCTCCACCTATATAAAGGGGGGGTCGAGGGACGAGAAGATCATCAAATCATTGTCTGCAAACCCTAGTTTTCATATTCGTCGAGTACTTTTCGGCTGAAACCTTCGAGATCTACTTGCCCTCTACTTCTAACTAAACCCTAGCCTATAATCCATAGGCATTGACGAGTTAATCCCTTGTCACTCACAGTAAGGTTTTCCGTATCGTGGCTCTCGGTACAGAGGGTTTCGCGACGAAGACTTTAAGTAGGCGGAAGGGCGGAGTCGGAGGAGTCACGGGGGCCCCACACGCTAGGGCCGCGCGGCCCCCCTAGGCCGCGCCGCCCTAGTGTGGCGGCGCCCCGTGGCCCCACTTCGTATCTCCCTCGATCTTCTGGAAGCTTCATGGAAAAATAAGCCTCTGGGCGTTGATTTCGTCCAATTCCGAGAATATTTCCTTTGTAGGATTTCTGAAACCAAAAACAGCAGAAAATAGCAACTGGCTCTTCGGCATCTCGTCAATAGGTTAGTGCCGGAAAATGCATAATAATGACATATAATGTGTATAAAACATGTGAGTATCATCAATAAAGTAGCATGGAATACAAGAAATTATAGATACGTTTGAGACGTATCAGGGACCATCCCATTCAGACCGCAGACGACGGAGGAGTTGCCAAAACTCATGCCTTTTGTCGCGGCGAGGTTCGCCATACATAAAGGTTGTTCGCCACGAATCTCCAGTATCTCCTCATATGACCACATCGATAATATGTGTGTTAAGACCTTTCAAAGAGACCGAGAATGGCTGCAACAAAAACAGTGCGAGTCCACCACTGAGACCCTCACAACTAATAGCAAAGCTACCACATTACCCTAGAGTCCACATGAAACGTTGTATTCTTGTATCCTTTATCTTCGTTTCTGACAAGAAGAGGAAGGCGGGTCAAAATAAATTGACAAGCTATCTGAGCTCGCCCACTGTCGAGTCCGGCCCGAGGCCCCGATAGTTCCAACAAAGAATACTCATTACGAATGGAGGGGCTGATCCACAGCCGCCGCCAGATCCGCCGATCGAGATGTTGAAACAGAGTCACTATTCTTTTGCTTCTTACTAGAGAACTCGCTTCCAGCAACCGCCTCTAGTTGACCTGTTCCAGTGTTGTCTTGGAGTGGCTCACCAACAGCTGCCGGAGCATTTTCCAGGGTCGGTTGCACAATTCTGGGTCTGTACACCTTACTTTGCTTTCTTTTCTGACCCACTGAAACAGAACTATCACCCGGCAGTACCCCTTCCTTTCCCTCATTTCCAGTTTGTTTCTTTGCCCTTGGCTTACAAGGTTTAACAGGGGAATTCACCTCTACGCCCTTTTTCTCTCTTGGCGCAGTTTTATTATTTGATCCCTGGGCTGAGTTGGCCCCTTGCCCAGACGAGGATCCCTCTTTCCTCCTCAAATCTGGCACACACACCCTGTCCATATTCTAGGGTAGCCTATCCTCCTCGTCTCTCTCTGCTGGCTGCGTACAATTAACAGATGAATGCACAATTAAGCCTCAGGAGAAAGAGTACATAGGCAGATCCTCATACCTCACTTCATAGTAAAAAGTCTTCTTTTGACTTGCTGATTCAACCGCAATACATCGCATGAGAGGTTAAGAAACCTCCACATTGGTCCGAGCTTGGAGGTATGTACCCCATGCCCGATCATCATCATCCAGCTCCAGATGATCCACATCTCCAATCATCTCAGCAAGCAGTGTACCCCTATCTTTATTCATCAACGGATAGGGCAAACCATAAATTCTAACCCACAGGAGCAGTTTGTCAAAGACTATGTCAGCAGGCTGACCGAAAGGATCAAAAAACTTCAACAAGATTGCATTCTTCCCCGAGCCATTCATCACACGCAACATATCATTCCTTGATTCAAAACTGCAATAAACATATTAGGCCCCATAGAGTGCACCTTCATACCTTTGGGATTACCCCAGGCTGGTCGGATCACCGACTTGATCGTCTGTATATGCAGGGTATTTGGCACCAGAACTTTCGACACTATCGCCCACTCTGGACAACCCCACTCCGGAGCCATGACATCACCCATGACGAAGGTTTTGGATTCTTTCGCCATAAGCTTGAGTCTGCACATCATGTCCGCAACGCCATCGCTGGCGCATGCCCCTGTGGGGACCTCCCTCGACTCCTTCCCTTTTGATGCCGCCGCCACCACGTCTAGATCGGTTGGGTTCGCAGCCGACTCCGATCTAGCGCATCCAGTTCCCGCCGCCGTCCCCTGAATCCCTGCCATCGCCGAGCTTTGAGATCGGATTCACACGTTGCCAAGGGTGGGTAGTAAACTAGGTTTGCCCTTTATCACACTGGTAGAAACAACCGCGACCAATTAAGCGCGACTAAAGGCCCCCCCTTTAGTCGCGGTTGCTTACGAACCGCGACTAAAGGTCCGTCCACGTGGGCGGCTAGCGTGCGCCTGGGCGAAGGACCTTTAGTCGCGGGTTGCTTCCCAAACCGCGACTAAAGGCTATTTCGTTAATTTTATTTTAATTCATTTGGGTTTCTAATTATTTTTCACTCCGTTTTTTTTCTATTTTTTTCAGAATTTCTATTATTTCAGTTATTTGCATAGCTTAGTCTCTATCTCTAACTACACTTATCTCTAATCAAATTACTTACTCGTGGTCAAACTTCCCGCTCGGTCACCCATCCTCCCACTACTCCACCTCTAGCACGCTTAACTTCCGAGTTCCACTCCGTCCCACATCCAAGTGCTACGCGCGCATGTATGTGATACTAGTATCATATCAATCCTATTAACATGTTGGTCGATGTCACATTTTTTTATTGTTTGAATTTCAAATAATTTTTTTCATAAACAAAAATAATGATGTAATAATAACCGTGAATAAATAAATAAACATTAACTTTTTAATTTTTATTATTTTTAAATTTTTTTAATTTTTTAAATATTTGTTTTGCCAAACCTAAAACCTAAAAATTTGAAAATCTAAAAATTGGGTAAAAGTAATAGTAATCTTTATGCTGGATGCAATTATTAATTTTATTTTTTTGAAAAATTTAAAAAAATATAAAATCCGTAATTTATAGCAAAAACTAAAATCTTCCTGCTTTCGTATTTTCATTTGGAATTTTGAGAATCTAAAAATTGGCTAATCGGGTAAACCCCCGGTGAATTCGGATGTAACTTTTTCCCACGATGATTTTGATATATTACACGTTTTTTTTCGACGTCGTATGCAAAAGTTAATGCGGTTTTACCATTTTTCAAACCTTTTTTGCAAAAAAAATGAAAATTCGAATTTGTTAATTTTCCCTAATAGTACGTTGCATAACATACATGAATCTAAAAAGATTTTTTTTTGAATTTTCTATCATTTTCTTTTGTAATTTACAAAGTAAAAAAAGGCAATCCATGGGGGGAGGGGGTGTGCAGGACGCGTGGGACCGCGACTAAAAGTTTTTCCGCCGGCTGCATCCCTCCGTAGCCCTTTAGTCCCGGTTGGTGTTACGAACCGCGACTAAAGGGGTACCCTTTCGTCGCGGTTGGAGCATTAGTCGCGGGTCGCCTCCCGAACCGCGACTAAAGCCCCCTTTAGTCGCGGTTCGAATAGTTTCGCGACTAATGGGGCTGGACGGAAGCCCTTTTTTCTACTAGTGTCACCCTGAAGTGCGAGAACCAAAACCCCGAGTGGAGATGAGAGCGAACAGGACACGAGAGATTGGCAGAGAACAACACGATCAGATGCGCCACCGAGATGGATCTCAAGGGCACCAGATGTAGCCTCGATGTTCTAGGGTCGCCAAGCGCCAGAGCGGTAACGAAACCCTAGAAAAATAGGCAGCCGGCCGTCGCCAGCCGGCAGCGCAGGCCATGAATTCCTCGTACAACTGGTCTGACTATCTATCAAGAGATGCTTCATATGGGATAGAATGAAGTTGATGTCAACTGCAGGGCCTCAACAAATTCAATTTCCTGATATATATGCGTCAACTGCAGGGCCTAGCAGATTTAATTTCATGATGTACATCTCTCGCCGGCGGCGGCCGTGGTTCTCGTACGTGAGACAACCGTTGATCCACCGTGGTTCTGGTAGATGCAGTAGATTATATTGGTATTGCTGGCTTATACGGTGCCTAGCAGATTCAATTTCGTGATGTCTGTGGCTCGCGCGCCGGCGGCGGTCGTGGTTCTCGTACGTGAGACAACCGTAGTGGTTTTTTTTTTTTGAGGGGAAACAACACTTTATTGATTAACTAGAATCATTACAGAGAGCATCTCGAAGAAAGTCTGGTGCCTCAAAACGAAAAACTGAAAAGACTAACAGTTATGCTCTACGAGCTAACAAGTGTGCTGCTTCATTATGTAAACGAGGGATACGACGAAACTTCACAGACGTGAACTCCTCCGCAATCAGCTTGATGTTTTGGATAACCACACCAATTCCCGTCCGATCCAAGGCAGTAGACTGAATACGCTTGATCACAGTGAGACAGTGTGAAGCCAAGATGATCTTGTTGAAGCCTTCTTCTTGAGCGATAGTTAATGCCCGCCTAACGGATAGTGCTTCGGCAAGTTCCGGCGACGTAACCGCATCAAATACTTGACTGCAAGCAAACAAGCACATACCGATGTGGTTCCTGATTACGACGCTCACTCCCATTCTCGAAGAAGGAGCAAACAAAGCCGCATCCACGCTGATGAAGACACTGATTTGCATAGATGTTGCTCCAATGGGGCAAGGATTTCAAGGACGCACGCCTGTGAACAGATACTGGTTTGCATAGATGTTGCTCAATCATCTCAACATAAGCTTTAATCTTCTCTGCTAGGCTGTTTGGGTGTTTCATAGACTCACCATGTCGGATACTATTACGAGTCTCCCAGATATGCCAAACGGTAACAGCCAGCACAATTCGTTCAATCTCCGAGGATCTATCAAGGAAGTCGAACATCCAGTCCCTTGCTCTCACAAATTTCTTGCGACGAAGCTGGATCATATAGGTCTTCTTCAGCTCCTGCCAAACCTCACTGGCATACTGACAGAAAAGAAAGACATGCTCCACCTTCTCCTCCTGGTGGCAGAAGACGCACACGTCCTGGCACTCAATATGACAGTGTTGAAGTTGGTGAGCAGTAGGAAGACAGTCATGGACGAATCGCAATAGTGTAATCTTCATCTTCCCCGGGGCTCTGATCCTCCATAAAGTCTTCCAACCCTTGGCCACATCCGCTCGATCTGAATGGCACCCCGCACCCGCTGTGCTTTGATGTAGCATGAAATCACGGGACCGAGCGAGGTTATAACCAGACTTCACAGTATAAGTACCAAATTTTGTTGATGGCCATGATATGAAGTCCTCCCTGCCCCGTCTACTGATCGGCACCTGTAGAATCTTTTCAGCTATGCCATCCTCAAAAGCAACACGAACACGGTCTGCATCCCATCCACCTTGATCCTCATCGACCAAAAAGCTTGCCGTCGTACCCACTGGGATAGCAATGCGTGGACTGAGCATGAAAGGACGTATACCTGGTATCCAGTTATCAGATAGAAGTTTGGTCCTTTGTCCATTACCAATTCCCCACTGGATTCCCTCCTTGAGTAGTTCCATCCCAAACAGGATACTCCTCCATGTATAAGAAGATGAACGCGGCTTCGGAGCTTCCCAAAGGTCACAGTTGGGAAAGTATCTGCCTTTAAGAACCCGAGCATAGAGAGAGTTGGGCTCCGTCATCAACCTCCAACACTGCCGAGCAAGCATTGCTTGGTTGAAGACATCAAAATCTCGAAAGCCGAGGCCACCAAGATCCTTCGGTGCCGTTAGCCATTCCCATGAACGCCAATGCATTTTCTTCTTCCCATTCTCCCTGCCCCACCATTGATCGGCCACCAACCGCGGAAACGACTTACAGTTAGCCACAGGCACTTGAAAGCAACTCATAATATATGTGGGAATAGCTTGGATTACTGCTTTTAGGAAGATTTCAATGCCCGCACGTGATAAAGGTCTATCAGACAGACAATTAACTCTCTTCCACATCCTACCAAGCAGAAAATTAAAGTTCCGATGGGCGATCGACCGACCTCAGATGGCATACCAAGGTAAGTCTCTTGCAAAGCTTCATTATGGACCCCAAGCTGATTCATAACCCCAATCTTCACCTCAGACCGGCAATGAGGACCGAAGAAGATACTGGATTTATCTCGATTGATCTTCTGTCCTGAGCCGTCACAGAACAAACGCATGGTATCGTTTAGAGAAGCCACACTCTTTTGATCACATCGAGTAAAGAATATGCTATCGTCCAGGAGATGAGAGATAGGAGGGCCCTGGCGGCCATTCCTAATACCCTTCAATAAACCAGCATCCTCTTTGAGCCGCAACAAACAAGATACTCCTTCATTGCAAAGGAGAAAAAAATATGGGCTAATGGGGTCTCCCTGGCATATACCTCATGTGGGGATCACTGGCTTTGTAAGATCACCATTCACCTTCACAGCATACCGCACATTGGTAACACATCTTACGACAGTAGCAATCCAGGGAGCCGCAAAACCCATCCTCTAGAGACAGCCCGCCAAATAATTCCATTCCACCCTATCATAGGCCTTCATCATATCAATTTTTAGCGCAAAGAAGGGTAGTTTAGCCTGCTGTTTCCAAATAGTGTGCAGACACTCGTATGCAATAAGTGCATTATCAGTAATTGACCTGTCAGGCACAAAGGCACTCTGATGCTCAGAGATTAGATCTAGAAGAATAATCTTTAGCATGTTAGCTAGAACCTTGGAGGTAATCTTATATAGCACATTGCATAAACTGATGGGACGGAAATTCTTGAGATATTTGGGGTTGATTACCTTAGGGATCAGGACAACAACTGAATCACACAATCCCTCTGGAATAGCATCTCCATCAAGGAAACCCCTCACCGCACTGCAAATTTCCTCCTCAAAAAGGTTCCAATGTGTCTGGTAAAAGAGCGATGGAAAACCATCTGGCCCCGGAGCCTTTGTCGGACCCATCTGAAAGAGAGTTGCCCTGATTTCATCGTTGGAAAAAGGTTTACACAGATCCAAGTTCATGATCAGTAACTTTCCTTGGAATACCATCCAGAACATCATCAATAGAGGTACATGGCTCGGAAGAAAACATATTCTCATAGAACATCTCAACCTCATCCTTGATACCAGCAAGCTCCGTACATCTCAAACCATCATCTTTAATAATAGCTTTAATCTTATTTGTTCGCCGGCGTGCGGAGGCCCTTGCATGAAAAAAGACCGTGTTGCGATCCCCTTTTTTGAGCCACTCAACGCGAGATCGTTGTCTTGCCATAATTTCCTCGTGCTAAAAAAGTTCACACAACTTCTTCTCTAACCGGGCGATCTCTGAGCGATCCCCACACCAAGGAGCCAAACAGAGGGTTTTCAGCTCCCGCTCAAATTTCAATCGCCGTGGTTCTAGCAGAGGGAGTAGATTAGATCGGTATTGTGGGCTTATACGGTTTGCTGGTATGGGCCTAAGAGCATGTCTAGTAGAGCCCCTAAACCCCTAAATCTGTAAAAATAACCGCTTTTTTACAGTTTTTGACGAAAAAATCGCAAAGACTAGAGCCCCTAAAACTGTAAAACTGTAAAAAAATTCCCGGGTCCGACCCGGGAATCTATTCTTGGCCTGTACAAAACCGGGTTGGAGAGGGGTTGACCCTCTAAACTGCATTTCCATTTCGTTTCGGGCGGGAGGGAAATTTCCCAATCCCACCCACCCGCCACCGCCGCCCGTCGCCCCGCCCCCGCCCCCGCGCACCGGCCGCCGCCGCCATGGACGCCTCCCCCGCCCCGCCCGTGCCGCCCGTGCCGCCCGTGGCCGCGCCGCCGATGGCCCCCGGCCCGCCGCCCGCCCCGCCGCCCGTCGCTCCCGCCCCCACCCCCGCACCGGCCGCCGACCCGCACGTCGCCGCCGTGGTCGCTGCGACCCACGTCGGCGCGAAGCGGCGGCGTGCGGGGCATCACCTCGTGCCGGCCGTCGCCCCGCACCGGCCGTCGCTCCCGCCCCCGCCCCCGCACCGGCCGCACCACCCGCACCTCCCCGGGCACGGGCGAAGGTGTCCTCCGGTGGTCCTCGTGCTGCCAAGGCCAAGGCGGCTTCCTCCCCGGCGCCGAGGAAGGCCGTGGCCAAGAGGAGGGCCCCGGCGAAGCTTCCAGTGGCCGCCGCCGTGCCGCCCGCCCCGGCCGCCCCGGAGGTGTTCGACGAAATGGCCGCCCCGGCCGCCGTCGTGCCGCCCGCCCCGGCCGCCGTGTCCTTCATGGACATGCTCAATGAGGTGGAGGTGGACATCAACGCTCCACCGCTTGATCCCTATAGGGATGATGATTTGGAGGGAGGAGAGGATGCGGAGGGAGGAGATGAGGAGGAGGAGGATGATGATGATGAAGACATCACAGAGATACAAGAGGAGGCGTTCACCGCCGTTGCTCGCCCCCCCCCCGTCCGCTCGTCGAACTACACCGACGCGGAAGATATACTCTTGGTTCGAGCTTGGGCGTCGGTGGGGTTGGATGCGGGCACCGGTACCGACCAAACCGGTAAACGGTATTGGCAGCGCATCGAGGACGCCTACCTTAAGATGAAGCCGAAGAGGAGTGGGTTCGCTTCTCGCTCATTCCGGTCGCTTCAAGGCCGGTGGGACTTGATGAAGCCGGCATGTGCGCGTTGGAGTGCCGCCATGGACCAAGTGATGGATGCGCCGCCGAGTGGCACCGTGGAGAGTGACTATGTAAGTTTGCAAACCTCACATCGTATGGTTTCTCTCATGTGTGTTGTATGGTTTCTCTCATGTGTGTTGTATGGTTTCTCTCATGTGTGTTGTGTGTGTTGCTTGGTTTGTAGGAGAAGATTGCCGGCTTGAGGTACAAGGAGATGGCCGGCTCCAAGGGCAAAGAATTCCCATTCAAGCATGTTTGGTCAATTCTTCAAACATATGACAAGTGGAAGTTGAGAGATGATGAAACCGCACCGAAGAAGTCCGCAATGCTTGACATGGATGATCCGGATGTTGAGGAGAGGAACTTGAACAAGCCCGAGGGAACCAAGAAGGCCAAGCTTAGGGTGAAGATGGAAGGAGAGGCGGCTAGCCTAAGGGAGAAGATGGATCATATGATGAAGGCAAGAGAGGCTTTGGCAACCAAGACGTTGGAGACAAAGCTTCTCATCACCGAGCAAAAGAAGGTGGTCAAGCTTGCACACATTGAAGCAAAGCGTGAGGAGGCAGCCCGCAAGGCCGACTTGGAGGAGAGGATGCTCAAGGTGAAAGAAGCAAAGGTATGGAAAGAACTCATGGTGGAAGAGAAGGAGCACATGATGATGTGCAAGAAAGACATGGATGAAGAGCAATTGCAATGGTGGAAGGAGTACAAGGAGGACATCGCCGAGAGGAAGAGGATGTTCCGAGGGTCCTCCTCTACCTTTGTAGTTGACACTACCATGAGCGATGGCGGTGTCGACAACTCGCATGATGGTGGGGTTTGATGGTGGTGGAGTGGCCTAGCATATGGCACCGACGTGTAATTTTTTGGTGATGGTGCCAATGAGATGGGCAAGATGATGATTATGTGATGTAAAAACTACTAAACCATGCATCCATGATTATTACTTTTGTAGTATGTTTGATGATTCATTGTGTTTTTGTGTCATATTGTGATGAATATGTGACAGGTTTAGAGGTTGGGGTTGACACGGGTTGGGTTTAGGGGTTCTATTCTTTGCCCCTGTTTTTCAACCTGTAAATGTGTCCAAAACTTGCAAATCTCGGCCTGTAAATCCTAGAAAACTTTTACAGTTTTAAGGGTTCTACTAGACATGCTCTAATTACCCATCTAATATCAGCTAATCAATGGATAGACCAAAGTACCCTTGATATAAGTTTTCCAACGGAGGTGTACGGAAGCATTGCTCACAAATAAAGCACCAACTCGTCTTATGCATGTGACTTAAAGACGCAGCTACCAATGATGACAAAGCCAGATGCTTGATCGCTTCCTGCTTGAACCCACCGTTCTGGCGAATCGGATGTTATTCAAATAAAGGACCAACTCGTCTTATGCATGTGACTTAAAGACGCGCAACCTTAGATCGTTAATTTGACAAACATATTTTTTTTTGTGTTGCATACATTGTATTATGTTGGTCAAATTTATGACCTAGTGATACGCGCAGAACCTATAATCCGAGACGGAGGGAGCACCAATGATGAAAGAAAAAAAAATGAAACCGTGTCTAGGAGGAACTAGACACTTTTTTGATATAGTAGAAGCGGGACTTGGCGTGACAATTCCAAAATTCGTCCCTGACAAGAATCAAACTCCGGTCGTTGGGGTGCGCCACTACGACCCAACCACTAGGCTAAGCACACATCATCAATGATGAAAGAACAAAGTCAGATGCTTCGATACTACGCAACCGCAAAGGGAGAACAAAGTAAGATGTTTCGCCAAATGTGCACCTCCCTATGTTTCACTGTTGCTGATTCCTCCACTACGAATGCACGGAAGGTGCGTAATCCGCCGCTTTTCAAGACTTGGCTAAAGAGGAAGATGGACGACTAAAGAGAGCAACCAGATAGGAGCTGGGAACACAACCGGCCTTTAGGCATATATCATCCGAACTCTGACCACAAAGCGCAAGAGAGAGTTCGCGGCTGCTGATCGCGGCAATGGCGATCAACGGAGAAGAACCTCCCAGCTCTCCAAATGCTTCGGCAGTGGTCGGAAATCCTAGCGATGTCCAGCAGTTGAAGATTCTACCGGGCAAGGAGGGTGCTTTGGTGACCGCGACGAGCAGCAAGCCTTCCACGCCGGAGCCTACACCGGCCATCATAAACCCCATGCTGCTATCATCAGCCTGCTCTGGCTGCTGGAAGGGATTGAGTTTTCTTCTCAGGCGGGAAGACGCAGGAAGGCCACCTATCATGATGCCCACTAGAGAATTTATGGACTCCCTAGTGGCAGGCAGCAACAACAATGATGACGTAGAGGAGGGCATCGACCAGCATGCTTTGCCTGTGGCAGCACCACTTCTTGAGGGCGTTACCACTGTGGGGGATACTGCACTACATATACTTGCCAGCCATGGGGACGGGACAGAGTTCTTGCAGTGTGCTGACACCATCTATGGGAGGGCCAAACACCTCCTGTTTGCGCTGAACAACAAGGGTGACACGCCCTTGCACTGTGCTGCCCGTGCTCGGAAATCCAAAATGGTCTCTCATCTCATTCATCTAGCTACAAGTGAGGATGGGGAAGACACTGATCATAGGAAGCACGAGCTGTTGAGGAAGGAGAATAAGCGTCATGAGACGGCCTTGCATGATGCTGTCCGCATTGGAGACGAGGGTATGGTCAAGAAGCTAATGCAGGCTGATCCTGAATTGGCTAATTACCCTAAGGACCAAGGGATTTCACCGTTGTACCTAGCCATCTTGCTGCACGCATACAGCATTGCAGGAACATTGCATAGCAAGAGCAACGGGAATCTCTCGTATTCTGGACCTAATGGACAAAATGCTTTACATATAGCGATTCTTCGACACACAGGTACTTGCCAGATGCATCTTTTTTTTCCCAGCTCATAAATGTGAGTATGTGACACATATATGCTTGCCTACCCTTTTTCCTACACATTCTTGTTGGTGCATATGTTTTGGGGACTGATATTACTATGGTTCAGAAACTACATGCTTACACACAAAATTTGCTTTACAATTTCTTCATCAGTTTTGTTCTTCACAGAATGAAACTCATAGGATCATGACCTCTCTTTAAAATGTTCAGCACGATGGATTACTTATGGAAATGTTAGAAAATAGGGAAATGTACAAGTACTCACTTTAAGTTGTTTGCTTGTTATCATTATTCCCCTATGAGTGTCACATCTGTAATCTCATTCCAGCCATGTTGTTATCTTCTTATATGGGAATACGACAATCTTTTTTGATTCACTTGGCTTGGTCTCAGTCTCACATGAATATAGCACATTTGCAGTGATAACAAAACAGGTATTGGAATGGAACAATAGCCTTACCACACAAAGGGACAGCGATGGAAGTACACCTCTTCACTTCGCGTCATCACCCTATTTCAAACTTGGCATGTATCTGCGTCTTCATCCCCTCCGCAGACCACCTTGGTTTGGCTTTTTACGGCATCCCCGGATTTGTACATTGAACCTCATGGAAGTATTCAAAGCGAACCCAGCAGCAATGTATCAAGTAGACAACAACGGATTTTTCCCCATACATGTCGCTGCCTCTGTAGGTGCCACAAATACCATACAATTTTTCCTTGCAAGGTGTCCCAATAATGCTGGACTTTGTGATGCTAAAGGAAGGACATTTCTTCATGTTGCCGTTGAGAAAAGAAGTTTCAGCATAGTGTACTTTGTTTGCCGAACTCCATCACTAGCTTGGATTTTGAATATGCAAGATAATGACGGGAACACTGCACTGCACTTAGCAGTCCTGGATGGGAATTTAAGGATATTCTGTGCTCTATTAAGGAATCGAGCAGTGCACTTATATTTAACAAATAACCACGGAGAAACTCCCTGTGCTCTATCCAGAAGCAAGCTTCCACGTGGAATGGGATCTATTCTGGTACTATATTTTCTGTGTTACATTCAAACTTTCCCCCCCCCCTGAATCAAAATAAAATAATTTATGGCCCATTACTCCATGTGGTACTCATATAGTGCTTCCCCTTTTTCAGAACTCAGAAACCGTAATAAACAGGGCCTTGGTGTCCGTTGGTGCTGACTACAGTGAGCTTCGCTGTGATAAGACTGTGGAAAAGTATAGTACCCGTCTAAAGCCAGAGGAAGAGGACAGAGAATCAGCGAAGATCAAAGATGCAACACAAATATTTACCGTTGGTTCAGTTCTAATAGCAACCGTGACATTCGGTGCAACTTTTGCCCTTCCTGGTGGTTACAGAGCCGATGACCATACAAATGGAGGCACACCGACACTTGCTGGGAGGTATAGTTTTGATGCATTCATGATGGCCAACACACTAGCTTTCATTTGTTCCTCAATAGCTACCATTGGCTTCATGTTCTCCGGGACTTCCTTGGTTAACTTAGCCACCCGCAACTTCAACTTTGTCATGTCTGTGTTTTTCATGACAAGTTCAGTCACAAGCATGTCAGCTGCTTTTGCCCTGGGTGTCTATATGGTTCTAGCTCCTGTTGCTCGCAGAACTGCGGTTGCGGTCTGTGCTATTATTCCACTTGTAGTGCTAAGTACAAGTGTGGAGTATTTATGGAAATGGATTCTTCTGGCCCGGCCGTTGTGCATTAGGAAGGGACTATTCCCAGGAATGGTACTGTTTCTAATTCGGGGCTTTGATTTTGCGCTCGTTAGAGTTTGGCCCTTCATAGTTATCTTTGTTTGGGCTGCATTCGCAAGGATCCACCACCAAAGCTAATGTGAAGTACCTATCAGACTGTGATGAACGGACGGGTCCCAGGTTCATCATCATAATTGTGGTTTAATCATAAGTAGAGTGTGCTTGTCCAGAACTTTTGTCTCTCTCATGGAACTATTTTGTGTGTTTGTGTTGGCTTGTAACTTTGCTTTTAAGACTGATTGAATTTGTGGTTAATCATAAGATCCACAAAAAAGATGTCTGAACTTTGTCTAAATTTGCATGTATCTACACACTAAAACATGTCTAGATACATGCATATTTTGATAAAGTTAAGACATCCTTTTGTGGACGGAGGAAGTATGTGCTTGTCCAGAACTTGTTTTACGGAACTATTTGGTGTGTTGTGCAGACTTGTAACTTCATTTTTTAAGACCGATTGGATTTATAAGAAGCATTGTTACAATGTTTTCCTATAGCTCGATGTGCCATGCACTTGTGCTGGTGTTGTAACAGTTGAATATGTGTCGAATATATGTATAAGTACGTAACTAAAGCTATAGAACCCGCCGCCTCCCTCTCCCACCCCCCTTCCGGGCGGCGGCGGAGGCTCCTCCTCTCCCCGCGCCCCACAGCCACCCGCCGCCCGTCGCCCTCAGCCGCTGCCGCTGCCGGCCGCGGCCTTGACCCTGGTGCTGGCCTCGGCCCTGGCCCCCGTGCCTCGGCCCCGGCCGTGGCCCCGGTCCCGACCTGGCTCTGGCGGTGGTGGCGGCAGCCCCTCAGTCGAATCGACGAGGGGGAGAAGAGGGTTTCCGCGGCGGCGTTCCATGGGAGGTGATGTAGCGCCGGTGGAGGAAGCCGGGCGGCACGGCTGCTTGGCCGGGGCCTGAGGCTCTCCGTCGGTACCCATGGAGGATTCGGTGGAGCGGTGGCGGCCTCCGCCCCCGGTAACGGTTCGGCGGCGGTACGCATGATCCGCGTCGCTGTCCTCTTCCTTGGTGATCCGGCAGGAGGGATTGTCGGCGTGGGTGACAAGGTTCTAACTTGTCAATGCTGACCAATTTAAATACTCGATGTTTGGTGGAGGCATCTTCTCTGCCATGTAGACCTGTCGCGAAATTACCTTTTGCGCCCTATTCGAGGGTCTGCCTTTCTGAATCATCGACACTGCTCCCGTTCTGTCAATGTAAGGGCCATTGTTGGCTGGAGCTGTCGCCAATTGCAACTGATGTTGGTTCGCGCTAGTAATTGCGGGTGGAGGTGGCAGGTGAACTTCACTCCTTGGCCCTTGCACGTGCTCCCTGGCCGCTGCTTGTGCGTTGGTGTGCCCCGCATATGTATGCAAGGCCTGGAAAGTTCGACAGTCCTTCTGAAGATGGCCTGACTGTATTTTCCCATCATTGTCGAAAGAAAAGTGCATCTGGCACGGTCCGTTCAGAAGATATTCGGGTGATATATTGTATAGCCTCTGAAACCTTGGTCGGTTATTTTGCCTGCTAGAACTTGGCTCGTCTCTATGGTCATTGCGCTGCTCATTGCTTCTCTGATAATCATCCCGATGATTTTCTCCACTATTTTCTCGGAAGCCAGTCGCTACTTAGCTAGGACCATCATAATCTGAGTATGGACGAGAATATCGTCGCCTTTTTTTGATTGTTGCTTCTATTGTGATCCTCCTCGGGTGACCTATGTCATTTATTTTGCACGGCATCTTCTCCATCTGCCCAGCGGTTCGCTATGTCCATAAGCTCTGCTATTGTTCTCGGATTGGATCTACCCAAGTCCTCGATTAGGTCTTTCCTTTGGATTCCCGCAACAAATGCATCAATTGATCTTTCGTCGGATACGTTTTCCGCCGAATTTTTTATGATGTTCCATCGCTGGATGTACGTCCTCATTGGTTCACCATACTTTTACTTGCAAGCCCTTAGCTGCTCTATGGATGCAGGCTTCTTGCACACGGAACGGAAATTTTTCACGAACAAGTCTTCAAAAGTTTCCTAGTTGTCGATGGATCCTACTGGTAACTTCTTTATCCATGATCTTGCGGCTCCGCTAAGATGGACTTGGACGCTCTGCATAGCCGTTGCTCTAGTTCCACCCAACAATTTTACTGTTTCCAGGTAGTCGATTAACCAGTCCTCTGGTTCTTGCAAACCATCAAACTTTTTGTAACCATCTGGTAACTTGAAGCCAGAAGGGACCCGAGTTTTGCGAACCCGTCGGGTGAAGCAGGGAAGTCCACACATATATTCTTCGTCGACTTCTGGCGATTATCGCCTGGATCTATTTTCACGTGCTCTGTCAACTCGAGCTTGCGCCTCTATATTTCTTGCATCATCCGTTCGTGGAGGATCTCGCGCCACCGTAGTGGGTCGAGGACTGCTTCGTCTTGGAGCACTTTCGGGTTGTGGTGTGCTTGAGCTTGCGAACGCTGTTCCCATGGCTCCAACTCCTGCCATAGCCATCTGATACAATGCTTCTCTGGGGTCACCAGGGGGTGGCCTAGATGCCAGTATGAAGGCTTGAGTCGCCATGTATCCATCTTCCGGTGTTTTGGGGATGATGTTCCCTCTTGAATCTATCGACATAAAATACATGCCGAGGTTCTAGATCAAATGCTCTCGCTCATTCTCGGGTATATGCGCCAGTCGAGATCTTCCTCTTGCACGTGGTGCTCCGTGGTTATCTCCCGAAGTTCCTGATTGTCGACTTAATTCAGCTCTACATGCACTCGACGCGGAGGCTGTAGCTTTCCTTTGTTCAAGTACAATTTTTTCTTTTTCTATCTCTCGTCTGGCACGAGCGAGTCTATATTGATACGCTTGCAACTCTTCTAATGTAGCTGTACTGGTCATTGGCTTCGAGCCATTCATGGCCCTTGATGCTCTGTCCCAGGCTGCCTGCGGAAGTTGCAATTTCTCGCGAGGTGTAGGCCCGGCATATTTATTTCCTAATCCTCCCATGAGATCAGCGGGATCGATGTAAGGATTTCCCAAAACATCGAAAGCCTCTGAAGTTTCATCCTCTTGGCGACTTGATTCGCCAATTGCATAGACTTGATGATATATTGTAGCTTTTTCCTCTTCAGGGTCGGTGACACCGTCATATAGATCGGCGAAGACCTCCCGAATAGAAGTAGATCTGTCGACAAAATCGAAGCTATCGACACTTTCTGAGTCGCTGCTTAGATCTGAGTATGTGCACGACCCGAAGGACATGCTGTCGAACATATCGGCGAGTTTTCCGCTTGTGGCGGGCTTGATGAAGCTTGGCGGTGAGATCTCTTCGTCGCCTGACTCGAACGATGACGATGATCCCTAGAAATCAGAATTGGCCGCCAACGGTCCCAAAGAAATCGGTACCGCGAGACGATGCGATCCTTCTTTCCCGACGCGGAAGTGGAAGCTCCCGAACGTCATCTCCATTGGCTCCTCCAGATAGGCATATGCATCCACACGGGCGGGAGGGTGAGGAACAAAATCAACGGGACCAGTTGTGATCTTTTTACCTCCGTCCATCGCGTTGCTTGCCACCGATGATGTTGATGATGTTGTCGATGCCTTCGAGATCAGCTCCTTGTCGCCTCTCGTTCCCACAGACCGCGCCAATTGACAAGGTTCTAACTTGTCAATGCCTAGAGATTGTAGACTAGGGTTTAGGGGAAAGTAGAGGGCAAGTAGATCTCGAAGGTTTCAGCCAAAAAGGTGCTCGACTGCTAAAAACTAGGGTTTGTGTTGACAAAGATTCGATCCTTTCTTTCTCCCTCGGCTCCCCCTTACATAGGAGGTGGAGCCGAGGCTTTCGTATCGTACAAGTTACAAATAGCGAGAGGCTCTTTGAGTCCGTCCCGTACAATTACAAATCTCTTTATTCCTAATATATCTCTATCTTTCATATCAAGGCTTTATTGGGCTTCCGAACTTTATAATCCTCGGGTCATGGGCCTCCAGTTATCCCCGGGTACCTTATTCGGCAGGCCCATTCGGGATGCCTATGTCAGTGGGGGCTACTGATCTTGCTTTGTTTTTTGTGGCGGTCCTCGGGTTTCTCGCATGCGAGGATGAGGATCTTCCGGAGGTCAGTTTGTTTTGATCTGGTTGGAGAGATGAGTTCCGTAAAGCTCTAGTGGCGAATGGAATAGTGCTTTTTTGCCTGCAGTTTGCTGGATCGGGTGGTATTCGGTCGCACCACAAAAACAAACTGATCCCACATCACCTTCTTTGGGTGGACATGGCCCCACAGATTGGAAATCCTGGATTTGGTGAAGGCTTGATAATCCTCGCACAACTAGAGTCGATGGCTACGCATCGGCTGTTTCTTGACTCTGAAGTCGATGTCTGCTGCATCGGCTGTGCTCGAAAATTTTCGAATTTTCACTTTTTATTTTTACGGCCGACCTGTGCATCGGCCCCCATATTCCAATACCCATCAACAAAAGATGAGATG
>NC_061510.1:297066728-297108296 GCF_022539505.1 Lolium rigidum | reverse complement strand
TCTCCCAAGCCCATCTTGATCGCGGCCCACCTCCTGATTTAGCCAAAATCTGGTGATAACAGCGTACCCATGTTTTTATTCCGACCATTTGGTTCCGGAGGGAGCACCGCGAAGCTATATTCTGTGTTGACATCAGGTGACTTTTTTGGTCCATGGTGAAGTCAGAAGAAGGAATATCATGAAGGCCGGATTGGTGGACTGGCTAAAGGAGGTTCGAGTCTCCGTGATGCTGGAGGGATCTGCTTGGCGTTCCGGGCTCTGCAGCAGTGATATGCTTGTGGGGGCGGCAGCATAGGGGAAGTTCAGAGTATTACCTCTCAGGGTGAAAACCCAAGGTCTGGCTTAAACTGGTTGTGCCTGGCAATGTTCTTGTTGGAGGCATTGTTTTGAGAGTGGGGACTATCTTCAGGGTGAAAACCTAAGACCTTTGGTCGGGTGACGACGGTGCTGGTGCACCGTTCCCTTCTTGGAGGCATCGCTTTTGGAGAGTCTGTACTTCAGGTGTTGTCACGGTGGTGGTTGTATTGCTGTTGCTAGGTCTAGAAGGCTGTAGCGGGACTTTTATTTCTTAGTTTTCTTTACTCTTTTTTGGCTGTGTGCATCCGTACTGCCATTAGGGTGGGGCATTGTTGCAGAGGCTAGGTGTAATTGGTATCTTTTAATATTAATATATTCCCTTTATCGAAAAAAAGGATTTCCGAAGAAAAAATAGTGCATAGGTTACATAATAGTATTTGAGTCGGACGGTGATATGCCAGCATCTGACGGCCCATGTTGTGGTGTTAGGGCATCCTAAACATGGCGAAGAATTTGGTCACGCGTGTCCGATCTGGCTGTCCGCGGTGACCCATTCGCGGCCCAAATCCGGGCCTGCTTTGCGTCCACGCGGACAGCAGACGGGCATGCGGCGTGTCCTCGCGCGTCCGCCTGTTCCCCTCTCTGGGAACACCTGTCGGCGGCCCAGTGCCCCTTCGTGGTCCTATTAAATGGGACCGAGGGGCCACATCGTCCCCACGCGTGAAAACCCACTCCCCACTCCCCATTCCACTTCGGCCGCCGACAAGAGCTAGCCGCCATGGCCCCAATGAAGTGGTACGGGAAGAATGACAAGGATGCCTCGTCGAGCCGCGGCCGCGCACACGCCCCCGCGCCATTTCGCCTGACCCCGCCGGTGGTCCCGCGACAACGGGTGAACATCTCGACGGAGGTGGCGTGCACCTTCCGAGAGGTCGGCATGCCAATGTCGTGGGCAGATGTCCACTGATATGTTGCAAACGTATCTATAATTTTTGATGCTCCATGCTTGTTTTACACCAATTTTTATATGATTTATTTACACTTCGTTGCACTTTATACATTTTCCGGCACTAACCTATTAACAAGATGCCATGGTGTCAGTTTCCTGTTTTCTGTTGTTTTGTATTTTAGAAAAGTTGTACATGAAATATTCTCAGAATTAGACGAAACGAAAGCCGGAGATCTTATTTTTCCGTAACGAAGACGATGTACGGAGAAGAGACGAATGGAGCCCATCGAGTGGCCAAACCATGCCTAGGTGCGGCCTGGCCCTAGCGCGGGCCTAGGGGTGGTGTCGGGCCACCTGGCCTCCACCGGCCTCGCCCTTCCACCTATAAGAAGCCTCCCGACGCGTGAACCCTAAACAATAAGCCTCCATCCACGAAAAATTCTGTAGCTCCGCCGCCGCCGAAGACAAGTTCCGGGGGACAGAAGTCTCTGTTCCGGCACGCTGCCGGGACGGGGACTTGCCCCCGGAGCCATCTCCATCGACTCCACCGTCATCTTCATCGCCGTTGCTGACTCCCATGATGAGGAGTGAGTAGTTCTCCCCCGAGGCTGAGGGTTTTACCGGTAGCTATGTGGTACATCTATCTCTCCATGTATGATCTTTTATGTGATCATGAGCTTTGTAATCTAGTTGAATAAGTAGAATTTATTCTTCAACTATTGTGCTACTCAAGTGGTTTTATTATGTGATCTCCGGGGACACCTTGTCCAACGGTGTGAAGATGACAGTGTGCACACCGTGTTTGTTTCTTAAGCTTAATTTACAGAAATACTTATGAATTGTGGTGACTAGTTAGTACCATCTTTGTATGCTCAAAGTGACAGTGTGGGGTGTCCATAGATTGGGAATGAGAACTTTAAGGAATGCTTATGCAGACCTACGCAGTGAATTTGTGTTTATTATCATACCGGAGAGTGGTTAAGAGTAGCGTAGTGAAGTGATAATATCTATGTATTCAATTATGGTATCATTGTTGAGAGTGTCCACTAGTGAAAGTATGATCCCTAGGCCTTGTTTCCAAGCATCGAAACACCGTTTACAACCAGTTCTGCTACATGTTTGCTTGCTTCCATTTTTATTTCAGATTCCAATTACCACTTACAATCATCCATATTACTTTTATTTCACTATCTCTTTGCCGAACTAGTGCACCTATACACTTGACAAATTTATTGGGTGTGTTGGGGACACAAGATACTTCTTGTATCGTAATTGCATGGTTGCTTGAGAGGGATATCTTTGACCTCTACCTCCCTGAGTTCGATAAACCTTGGGTGATCCACTTAAGGGAAACTTGCTGCTGTTCTACAAACCTCTGCACTTGGAGGCCCAACACTGTCTACAAGAATAGAAGCGTGTGTAGACATCAAGTTCTTTTCAGGCGCCGTTGCCGGGGAGGTAAGGTAAAAGGTACTCAAATCCTCTGGATACTAAGTCTTTTAGTTGCTGGTGATTGATCGAAGTTATTTCTTTTAGATTCTGCAGTTATATCTTTTTATTTCTTATTTTTATTTTCACTAGTTAGGCTTAATGGAAAACAACAACAAAAATAGAGAGCTTTATAGTATTTATCTTGAGTTAAGACATGAGGTGTTTGAAGAAAAAATTTAAAAACCTATGGAACTTGACTTGCATGCTAGTAGCAATGTTATTAGTATGGATTCTTTGAACACCATTATTGCTAATACTATGGAAAAGTCTAAGCTTGGGGAAGCTAGTTTTTATGAAACTGGTCTTTTTAGTTCCCCAGCTTTAGAGGAGAAAATTTGCTATGATGATACTATGCCTCAAATATATGATGATTACAATGATCATTATGTTATTTTTAGTCCACCTACTATTGAGGAAAAAATTAATTATGATTACAATACCCCTCCTATATTTTATGATTATGGTGATGAGAATAATAATGATATCTACTTTGTTGAATTTGCTCCCACTACAATTAATAAGAATGACTATGCTTATGTCACTAGTAGGAAAACCATTATAGGTAGAAATAACATCTGTGGCGCACCTAAAAAATATGCTCCACAAAAATTATTTCTGTGGCGCACAAAAAACATGCGCCACCGAAATTTCGACTTTCTGTGGCGCATATTGGCATTGTGCGCCACAGAATTTCGACTTTCTGTGGCGCATGTGGACGGATGTGCCACAGAATTTTCATGGGGCCCACGCGGGGTCCAGCACTACAGATGGGGGAAGAGAATTCTGTGGCGCATTTCTGTGGCGCATATGCCCATATGCGCCACAGAAGTTTATCTTTCTGTGGCGCACTAGGCATATGCGCCACAGAATTCTGCAGGATTTTTTCTCCCCACGCAACTCCACCCCCCCTGGATCGCCTTTTTTACCTTTGTAAAAAATAAAAGAAATAGATAGAAATTTCAAAAAATAAATTCCTTTCAAATGCCCATGTATTTTGTCATCTTTTACCACTGAAATTTAACAAACATGAATTTCGACTTTTTTTGCAAAATTGCGTGGCAAAATCATCAAACTGGTTTTCTGGTTGCATACGAACTCGAAAAAAACGCACAATATATCAAAATGTTCCCACGAAAATTCTACATCCGAAATCACCTGGGCTTGCCCGGTTGGACAATTTTTAGAATCGCCAAATTCAAAAAGAGTAAAAGTTACGGCTAGTTAAAGATTTTTTCCTGCAAAATAAAAAAAAGAAAAAAATTAATTCTGTGGCGCATCTTGTGCCCCATGCGCCACAGAAGTTTTGGCCGAAATTTTGAAATTCGGAGGCGCCAAATCTCCTACTACTCCACTTCTCCTCCACCACTTCTCCATCTTCCTCACTTCTCCTCCCACTACCACAAGCACCACCACCACCTCCTCCTCCTCACTTGTTCTCCACCACCACCACCACCACCTCCTCCTCCTCCTCCTCCTCCTCCTCCTCCCTTCTTCTTCGGCGACCACCACCACCACCTTCTCCTCCTCCTCCGGCGACCACCACCACCTCCTCCGGCGACCACCACCACCTCCTCCGGCGACCACCACCACCTTCTCCTCCTCCTCCGGCGACCACCACCACCTCCTCCGGTGACCACCTCCACCACCACCTCCGGCCACCACCACCATCACCCCCACCACCACCTCCTCCACCTCCTCCGGTCGGCCACCACCAACACCACCACCACCTCCGGCCACCACCAGCACCACCACCATCACCACCATCACCACCACCACCACCTCCTCCTCCTCCGGCCGGCCACCACCACCTCCTCCGGCCGGCCACCACCATCGCCAACACCACCACCACCACCTCCTCCGGCCAACACCACCACCACCACCTCCCCCTCCTCCGGCCAACACCACCACCACCACCACCACCCCACCTTCCGGCGATATTTCAAAAAAACCGGCGAAATTCCGGTGGCCCCAGATCTAGATCTAGATCGAGATCTGGCCGCCACTTTTTTTTAAAATTCGAAAAAAAATTCCGTGGCGCATATTGGCATGGTGCGCCACAGAAGTTTTCAAGACAATTCTATGGCGCATATTGACCTAGTGCGCCACAGAAGTTTTGAAAAATTCTGTGGCGCATGTACATATGCGCCACAGAATTCAAATACTAGTCGCGTGGCAACTGTGGCGACCTGGATATGCGCCACAGAATTCAAATTTCGTGCGCCACAGATAGCTCATTTTCCACTAGTGTGTGGGGAGTGCTTGTGACGGTAAAGCACACGTAGGCGTTGGGAACCCCAAGAGGAAGGTGTGATGCGTACAGCAGCAAGTTTTCCCTCAGTAAGAAACCAAGGTTATCGAACCAGTAGGAGATGAAGGCCACGTGAAGGTTGTTGGTGAAGGAGTGTAGTGCGGCGCAACACCAGGGATTCCGGCGCCAACGTGGAACCTGCACAACACAATCAAAATACTTTGCCCCAACTTAACAGTGAGGTTGTCAATCTCACCGGCTTGCTGAAAACAAAGGATTAAACGTATGGTGTGGAGAATTATGTTTGCTTGCAGTAAACAACAGAGAACAGTGATTGCAGTAGATTGTATTTCAGATGTAAAGAATGGACCGGGGTCCACAGTTCACTAGTGGTGTCTCTCCAATAAGATAAATAGCATGTTGGGTGAACAAATTACAGTTGGGCAATTGACAGAATAGAGATTCATATACATATCATGATGACTACTATGAGATTTACTTAGGGCATTACGACAAAGAACATAGACCGCCATCCAACATGCATCTATGCCTAAAAAGTCCACCTTCAGGTTAGCATCCGCACCCCCTCCAGTATTAAGTTGCAAACAACGAGACAATTGCATTAAGTATGGTGCGTAATGTAATCAACACAAATATCCTTAGACAAAGCATCGATGTTTTATCCCTAGTGGCAACAAGCACATCCTCAACCTTAGAACTTTCCGTCACTCGTCCCAGATTGAATGGAGGCATGAACCCACTATCGAGCATAAATACTCCCTCTTGGAGTCACAAGTATCAACTTGGCCAGAGCCTCTACTAGCAACGGAGATCATGCAAGAACATAAATAGCACATATATGATAGATCAATAATCAACTTGACATAGTATTCAATATTCATCGGATCCCAACAAACACAACATGTAGCATTACAAATAGATGATCCTGATCATGATAGGCAGCTCACAAGATCTAAACATGATAGCACAAGAGGAGAAGACAACCATCTAGCTACTGCTATGGACCCGTAGTCCAAGGATGAACTACTCACGCATCAGTCCGAAGGCGGGCATGGTGATGTAGAGCCCTCCGGTGATGACAGAATCCCCCGAGATGAGATTGACGGCGGCGGCGTCTCTGGAACTTTTTCCGTATCGTGGCTCTCGGTACTAGGGTTTTCGCGATGGAGGGATTAAGTAGGCGAAGGGGCAGCGCAGGGGGGCACCCGAGGGGCCCACACCATAGGCCGGCGCCCCCCTCCTGGCCGCGCCGCCTTGTGCGGTGGCCGCCTCGTGGCCCCACTCCGTCTCCTCTTCGGTGTTCTGGAACCCTCCGTGGAAAATAAGACCGTGGGCTTTTGTTTCGTCCAATTCCGAGAATATTTCCTGTGTACGTTTTCTGAAACCAAAAACAGCAGAAAACAGGAACTGGCACTTCGGCATCTTGTTAATAGGTTAGTACTGGAAAATGCATCAAAATGATGTAAAGTGTATATAAAACATGTGAGTATTGTCATAAAACTACCATGGAACATAAGAAATTATAGATACGTTTGAGGCGTATCAAGCATCCCGAAGCTTAGTTCCTACTCGCCCTCGAGTAGGTAAACGATAACAAGGATAATTTCTGAAGTGACATGCTACTATCATAATCTTGATCAATACTATAGTAAAGCATATGAGATGAATGAAGTGATTCGAAGCAATGGTTTGCTAACAAAAAGATAATGACTAAACAACTGAATCATATAGCAAAAACTTTTCATGAATAGTACTTTCAAGACAAGTATCAAAAAGACTTGCATAAGAGTTAACTCATAAAGCAATAGATTCAAAGTAAGAGGTTTCGAAGAAACACAAAGGATGATTAAGTTTCAGCAATTGCTTTCAACTTGTAACATGTATATCTCATGGATAATTGTCAACATAAAGTAATATAACAAGTGCAATAAGTAAACATGTAAGAATCAGTGCACACAGTTGACACAAGTGTTTGCTTCTAAGATAGAAAGAAGTAGGTAAACCGACTCAACATAAAGTAAAAGAAAGGCCCTTCGCAGAGGGAAGCGAGGATTACTCATGTGCTAGAGCTTTTTATTTTGAAAACATGGAAACAATTTTGTCAACGGTAGTAATAATTCATATGTGTTATGCATAAAACCTCTTATAAGTTGCAAGCCTCATGCATCGAATACCAATAGTGCCCGCACCTTGTCCTAATTAGCTCGGATTTCCATGGATTATCATTGCATTACATATGTTTCAACCAAGTGTCACAAAGGGGTACCTCTATGCCACCTGTACAAAGTTCCAAGGAGATAAATCGCATTTGATTTCTCGATTTTGATATATCTCAACTTGAGGACATCCATACCGGGACAACATAGAAAACAGATAATGGACTCCTCTTTTTAATGCTTAAAGCATTCAACAACAAATAGTATTCTCATAAGAGATTTTGAGGATTAATGTCCAAGCTGAAACTTCCACCATGATACATGGCTTTGGTTGGCGGCCCAATGTTCTTCTCTAACAATATGCATACTCAAACCAATCATGAGAAATCTCCCTTACTTCAGACAAGACGAACATGCATAGCAACTCACATGATATTCAACAAAGTAAAAAGTTGATGGCGTCCCCAGAAACATGGTTACCGCTCAACAAGCAACTTATAAGAACTAAGATACATAGCAACATATTCATCACCACAATAGTTTTTTAGGCTACTTTCCCATGAGCTATGTATTGTAAAGACAAGGAATGAAATTTTAAAGGTAGCACGCAAGCAATTTACTTTGGAATGGCAGAAAAAATACCACATATAGGTAGTTATGGTGGACACAAATGGCATAGGTTTTGGCTCAAGCTTTTTGGATGCACGAGAAACATTTCCTCTCAGTACAAGGCTTTGGCTAGCAAGGTTGTTTGAAGCAAACACAAGTATGAACCGGTACATCAAAAACTTACACAAGAACATATTGCAAGCATTATAAGACTCTACACTGTCTTCCTTGTTGTTCAAACACTTTTATCAGAAAATATCTAGACCTTAGAGAGACCAATCATGCAAACCAAATTTCAACAAGCTCTATGGTAGTTCTCCACTAATAGATTTAAACTACATGATGCAAGAGCTTAAACATGATCTACTTGAGAGCTCAAAACAATTGCCAAGTATCAAATTATTCAAGATAATATACCATTTACCACATGAAGCATTTTCTGTTTCCAACCAAATAGCAATCAACGAAGCGGATTTCAACTTCGCCATGAACATTAAAGTAAAGCTAAGAACACCAGTGTTCAATATGAAAAAGCGGAGCGTGTCTCTCTCCAATACAAGGATTGTTGGGATCCGAATTTATTCAAACAAAAACAAAAATAAAAGCAAACAGACACTCCAAGTAAAGCACATAAGATGTGACGGAATAAAAATATAGTTTCACCAAAAGTGACCTGATAAGTTTGTTGATGAAGAAGGGGATGCCTTGGGTATCCCCAAGCTTAGACGCTTGAGTCTTCTTAAAATATGCAGGGATGAACCACGGGGGCATCCCCAAGCTTAGACTTTTCACTCTTCTTGATCACACCATATCATCCTCCTCTCTTGATCCTTGAAAACTTCCTCCACACCAGGCTTAAAGCAATCTCATTAGAGGGTTAGTGCATAATAAAAATTCACATGTTCAGCAAGGACACAATCATTACCAACACTTCTGGACATTACTCAAAGCTACTGAAATTTAATGGAGCAAAGAAATCCAATCAAACACAGTAAAAGAGGCAATGCGAAATAAAAGGCAGAATCTGTCAAAATAGAATAGTCCGTAAAGACAAATTTTTCTGAGGCACTTAACTTGCTCAGATGGAAAAACTCAAAACTAATGAAAGTTGCGTACATATCTGAGGATCATGCATGAATTTTCTCTGATTTTTTTGATTCTTCTACAGAGAGAAAAATGCGAATTCGTGACAGCTAACAAATTTGTTTCTGCGCAGAAATCCAAATCTAGTATCAACCTTCTATTAGAGACTTTACTTGGCACAACAATGCATGAAAATAAAGATACAAAGATACTGCTACAGTAGTAACAAGCACCTTGACTCAAATATAAAATAAAAATTGCAGAAATAAAATAATGGGTTGTCTCCCATAAGCGCTTTTCTTTAACGTCTTTCAGCTAGACGCAGAAAGTGCAAATCAAGTAATATCAAGAGCTGAAGCATCAACATCATAATTCGTTCTAATAATAGAATCAAAAGGCAACTTCATTCTCTTTCTAGGGAAGTATTCCATACCTTTCTTAAGAGGGAATTGATACTTAATATTTCCTTCTTTCATATCAATAATAGCACCAACAGTTCGAAGAAAGGGTCTTCCCAAAACAATAGGACAAGATGCATTGCATTCAATATCCAAGACAACAAAATCAACGGGGACAAGGTTATTGTTAACCGTAATATGAGCATTATCAATTCTCCCCAAAGGTCTCTTTATAGAATTATCAGCAAGATTAACATCCAAATAACAATTTTTCAAAGGTGGCAAGTCAAGCATATCATAAAGTTTCTTAGGCATAACAGAAATACTTGCACCAAGATCACATAAAGCATTACAATCAAAATCATTGACTTTCATCTTAATGATGGGCTCCCAACCATCTTCCAACTTCCTAGGAATAGAAGCTTCAAGTTTTAATTTCTCTTCCCTAGCTTTAATGAGAGCATTTGTAATATGTTTTGTAAAGGCTAAATTTATAGCACTAGCATTAGGACTTCTAGCAAGTTTTTGTAAGAACTTAATAACTTCAGAAATATGACAACTATCAAAATCTGAACCATTATGATCTACAGCATTCTGAAAAATTTCAGCACTTTTATCACAAACAGTTTCAGCAGTTTCAGGCAATTTTGCACGCTTTGCAGTAAAATTAGAAACATTGCCAACACCAATTATTTTACCATTGATAGTAGGAGGTTTAGCAACATGTGAAGCACCAGCATTACTAGTGGTGGTAATAGTCCAAACTTTAGCTACATTATTTTCTTTAGCAAGTTTTTCTTCTCTTTCTTCTCTTTCCCACCTAGTATGCAATTCAGCCATCATTCTAATATTGTCATTAATTCGAACTTGGATAGCGTTTGCTGTAGCAAATGACTTAATATCCTTATCTTCATTAGGCATAACTTTTAATTTTAAAAGATCAACATCAGCAGCAAGACTATCAACCTTAGAAGCAAGAACATCAATTTTACCAAGCTTTTCTTCAACAGATTTATTAAAAGCAGTTTGTGTACTAATAAATTCTTTAAGCATGACTTCAAGACCAGAGGGTACACTTCTACTATTGTTGTAAGAATTACCACTATTAGAAGGATATGACCTATAGTTGTTGTTACCAAAATTATTCCTATAAGTATTGTTGTTGAAATTATTATTTTTAATGAAATTCACATAAACATGCTCTTCTTGAGCAACCAATGAAGCTAAAGGAATATTATTAGGATCAACATGAGATCTACCATTAACAAGCATAGACATAATAACATCAATTTTATCACTCAAAGAAGAGGTTTCTTCAACAGAATTTACCTTCTTACCTTGAGGAGTTCTTTCAGTATGCCATTCAGAGTAATTGATCATCATGTCATCAAGAAGCTTTGTTGCAGCACCCAAAGTGATGGACATAAAAGTACCTCCAGCGGCTGAATCCAATAGGTTCCTCGAAGAAAAATTCAATCCTGCATAAAAGGTTTGGATGATCATCCAAGTAGTTAGTCCATGGGTAGGGCAATTCTTTACCAAAGATTTCATTCTCTCCCATGCTTGGGCAACATGTTCATTATCCAATTGCTTAAAATTCATAATGCTACTTCTCAAAGATATAATCTTAGCAGGAGGATAATATTTTCCAATAAAGCATCTTTACATTTAGTCCATGAATCAATATTATTTTTAGGCAAAGATAGCAACCAATATTTAGCTCTTCCTCTTAAGGAGAAAGGAAACAATTTCAGTTTTATAATATCCCCATCTATATCCTTATACTTTTGCATTTCACAAAGTTCAACAAAATTATTAAGAAGGGCAGCAGCATCATCAGTACTAACGAATGAAGCCCGGTGACCGGGTGTATACGTGAGCACGCGGTAACTGACTGCCACGTGTCCAACGGACGTTTGTTTGTCCGTGAGACACCATTTCCTTCTCTGGTGACCCACGCGCCGCAAATGGAGCCCCACAACGAGTCCAGCCCCTCCATAGGGAGCCCCAACTCGAGCGCCTCTTCTCCCCCGCCCGACCAAAATTCAGAGTGCCACCGCCCTGGCCGGAAACGCCGCCGCCGGCACTGACCTGTCCTCGGCGTTGATCTTCTTCCATCGAGGCGCCGGATTGAGGCACCGGATTGGAGAGACGCGGGATTGAGGCGCCGGGGCCCTGAGCAAAGAGGTGCGGCCCAAATCGATTTGGGGTTCCGACCCGCGATGGCGTCGATGGGGCGGACGAGCTCCGGCCGGTAGCCGATGTGCGGCGATCGAGAGCGGACGGCGCCGCGCGATGGTGGAGTGAGACGGATGGCGACGCGCGGTGGTGGAGTGGGCGAACGGCGCGGTGGTGTGGGCGCTGTGGAGGAGGACCTGCCGCACGAGCTGACCTGTCCTCGGCGTTGATCTTCCTCCATGGAGGCGCCGGATTGAGGCGCCGGATTTGAGGGGAGAGACGCGGGATTGAGGCGCCGCGCGATGGTGGAGTGGGGCGTCTTGGCCGTGGGAGGCTACACTCTGCGTTCTCCATCGCCGGGTGACGCAAGTCTCTCGCCGCCGTTGAGGAGTGCCCGGGAGATACTCAGTGTGTCCATGTCTCCGTCGGCCCGGGCTTCCGCGCGACTTCCCGCTCGTCGCTGCCATCCACAGATGGCGCTCGTCTCTGCCATCCACAGATGGCGCTCGTCTCCTCCCCGGAGCTCCTGCACGATGTACCTTCTCCGGCGCCGGCAGTGCCCCGCGAAGTGATCCTCCGGTGCCGCTCCATTCTCCTCTCCTTTGTTTCTCTGTTTCTCTCTCTCTCTGCAGCAGTACAGTTTAAAAGTACAGAAGTGGTGACGCCCCCGGTTCGATTGTGTTTGTGCCTTCGATCGCGTGGATGCTGGTCGTATTTCGTGGACCTCCACGATGGTCGTCCGTGAGGAACCAATTAAGTATCCCTTCCAGACCACTATTGCAGTATCATTTCTTGAAGTTTTCTTGATCTGCAATGTGTTGCTGAATTTCATGTGGTTTGCTTGTGTGTGCAAGTGAGTGAAGCACTTCAGGCCGGAGCTGCTCCGCCTCGGCGAGATCGTGATCTTCGATTTCCTATCGTCGGACGAACAGCTTACAGACCCATGAGGCGATTCACATAAGGCCACGGTCCCAACTGCTGCCTACCTGTACTTCTCTCTCTAAAATTGAACAAAGCTGATGTTGCGTCGGATGTCTTTCGAGTCAAATGAAGTAGCTGCTGCGATGGAGCATTTTCTCTGGTTGGTGATGCGAATAATCATCTGGGAAGTACATCTTGCTGTTTTCTCTAGTTTGATTGCTTGTAGTCTGTAATTTTTGTCCTCCTATTCAGGATGATGCTGGTTCATAGCTAGCTTAAGCAGCATGGCATCTGGTAGAAGAAATAGAAAGTTGAAAGAAATGCTCTCCTGTGTCTATTATTTCACTCAAGTCGTCCAGGAGGCGCCGCATCAAGTCGTCCCCGTGCTTGAGGAACCGCGTAGCGACGCAGGAGGGCAGGGATGCGTCCAATTCGAGGATCTTGTTACAGCTATACTCTCGATTCCTCCCAATATAGGTCTAGGGTTCAGGATTCCTCAGATACAGCAGGAAAGGGGAGGGGAATTGGAGCCTGGGATGGGATAGAGAGAGATACAGAGTGAGATACAGGAGAGCCGTCTCGGCTTGGTTCTGTTCTTCGATACCTCCCAACGCCCTTCCTTCGTCCTCAAGTAGTCCATTCTTCTGGGCTGTAGCGTGGGTTGTCCTTGCGGGCCCTCTTGGGCCGTGGAGACGGCCCACTTGACGCGTCGTGGGCTGGTAGGCCCATGACATTCCCCCCTCCTTCAGGAGCGGCTTGACCCCAAGCCGGAGCTCGAGGAAACCTGGCCTTCAGCTCGGCGAGATTCTCCCAAGTAGCAAGTGAAGCTGGCAGTCCTGACCATTGAATCAGGACCTGGTCCTTGGTCTTGTGACGACGCTGCACTTGACGGTGTTGTAGAACTTGCTCTGGTACGTGTCGGGGAGGGTGTTCATCGTCGATCACCGGCAACTCCTCATGCACTTCCTCTGGTGGAATACCTTTCCTCAACAGCGAGACATGAAAGACTGGATGGAGCTTTGACTTGTCCGGCAGCTTGAGACGGTAGGAACGATCCCCAACCTTTTGCTCCACCTGGAATGGCCCGAAGTAGCGGAAGGCAAGCTTGGCGTTGGCTCGCATGGCCAAGGTCGTCTGGATGTACGGCTGGAGACGTAGATACACCCAATCACCCACCTGAAACACACGATCTGAACGTTTGTTGTCAGCAAATTGTTTCATACGGTTATTAGCTCGGTGTAGATGTTGCTTGAGCACTGTCGTTGCCAATTGGCGCTCCTGAAGCCATAGTTGCAGATCTGTGACCGGCACCGACTCCGCCGTGATCCCCAGATATCTCGGAGCATGGCCATACAGAGCTTGAAATGGGCTGGTCTTGATCGCAGTGTGGTAGGCCGTATTATACCAGAATTCTGCTAGCGGAAGCCACTTACTCCACGTTGCAGGGCAGGTGCTGATAAAGCAACGTAAGTAAGTCTCGAGGCATTGATTGACCCGCTCCGTCTGCCCATCCGTTTGCGGGTGATAAGCCGTGCTCATTCGCATCTCTGTCTTGCTCAGCCTGAACAAGGACTGCCAAAATTTGCTGGTAAAAACCTTGTCCCGGTCCGAAATGAGTGCCGCAGGCATGCTGTGCAAGCGAAAGACCTGATCGAAGTAGAGCTGGGCAACTTGAGCTGCTGTATAAGGGTGAGAGAGAGGCAAGAAGTGTGCATATTTGGTGAGCTTGTCCACCACGACCAGAATGGTTGTAAAACCCGACGATTTGGGTAGCCCTTCAACAAAATCGAGCGACACCACCTGCCAGGCAGCGTCAGGCACTGCTAAAGGCTGAAGGAGACCAGGATACTTCACTCGCTCCGGCTTAGCTTGCTTGCAGATGCTGCATTGATCAATGAACCGTTGCACCGTCGACTTCATCTGTGGCCAGGCAAACAACTGCCTTATTCGCTGTAGAGTAGCCTGAATCCCTGAGTGACCGCCAATGGCGCTTGCATGCAGTGTTTGGAGGATTTGCTGCTGCATGGCAAGATTGCCGCCTACCCATACACGCCCTTTGAAGCGCAACAGGTGTCCATCCCAAGACATATGCTTCACTGTAGAGTCCGGTTTGTCCAATTGGCGGATAATCTGCTGAGCGATTGCATCCTTACCATATCCCGCAGCAATGTCGTCCAGCCAGGCCGGGGTACCCATCGTGATGGAGAGCACCTCCCCAATTGAGAGAGCTGGGTGACGTGACAGAGCATCAGCCACTTGATTGGTACACCCTTTTTTATACTCGATTGTATACTGTAGGCCAAGCAGTTTCGTCAGTGCCTTGTGCTGCCATGGTGTAGTGAGTCGCTGCTCGTCTAGGTGGGCGAGGGCACGTTGGTCAGTCCGAATAACAAACTGGGATTGTCTCAGGTAGGGTCGCCAGCGATCAACGGCCAAAAGGATTGCGAGGCTTTCTTTCTCATATGTCGACAAGCCGCGTAGTCTCGGCCCGAGAGCTCTGCTCAAGAAGGCCAAAGGATGCTGATCCTGCATCAGCACGGCACCCAATCCTTTTTCACTGGCGTCTGTTTCCACCACGAAGGTTTTTGCAAAATTGGGCAAGGCTAGCACTGGAGCCTGTAGCAGGGCCTGTTTCAAGGTGTCAAAGGCTTCTTGATGGTTGACTGTCCACACAAACAGCTCGTTCTTCTTCAACAGATCTGTAAGCACCCTGCTGATCAGTCCGTAGTTGCGGACAAACTTGCGGTAATATCCAGTGAGCCCCAGGAATTTCCTCACATCTTTTGCATTGATAGGTACCGGCCAATTGTGTACTGCCTCCAGATTCTTCGGATCAGTGGACACACCGTCAGCAGAGATAATATGCCCCAGATACTTGAGCTTGGGTTGAGCAAAGGAGCACTTGGTCTTCTTGACCTTCAGCTGGTGCTCTTCCAATAACGAGAAAACTGCCCTCAAATGCTCCCTATGCTCTGCCATTGTCTTACTATAGACCAGAATGTCGTCGATAAATACTAACACACATCGCCTGAGGAGGGGTGCGAATATCTTGTTCATCGCATTCTGAAAGGTGGCTGGAGCTCCTGTCAGACCATAAGGCATCACCATGAACTCATAATGACCTTGGTGAGATTGAAATGCCGTCTTGAACTCTTCCCCTTCCGCCAACCTGATTTGGTGGTAGCCCGCTCGGAGATCCAGGCTTGTGAACCATGCCGCTCCCGATAACTCGTCGAGCAACTCATCGATAATGGGTAGAGGATATCTGTTCTTAAGTGTCATAGCATTAAGGTATCTGTAATCAATACAGAATCGCCATGTACCGTCCTTCTTTTGCACCAAGAGAATAGGCGAAGCGAACGGGCTGGTACTGAACCGAATTATCCCTTGCTTCAGCATTTCTGCAATTTGCTTCTCGATTTCATCCTTCTGACTTGGGTTGTATCGATAAGGACGAATGTTGACTGGCCTTGCACCCGGTAACAGTGAAATGACATGGTCGAATTCCCTCCTTGGTGGCAGCCCGTGCGGTTCAGCAAACAAACCTTCAAATTCAGACAAGAGCTTCTGAATATCTTGAGAATATGGCACCAGCTCCTCTGGTTCCTTCAGCTCACTCAACTGGACCACATGGCATATAGCATTGCTTGCATTCAAGGTCTGGAGTTCCTCAGCAGTGATCTTCTGACAGGTAGTAGTATCAGTCACCATGCCTTGTAGAAAAACTGGACGATCTTGATAATGGAAGAATAGCTGTTTCTTGCGCCAATTCACATTCATATCACCCAGACTCTGCAGCCAGTCCATGCCGAGAATGATGTCATAACACCCCAAAGGAAATAACCGAAGAGTAGTCTGGAATTCAGTGCCCTGTGATTGCCACTTGCACTCTGGAATCTCTAAATCGCACCTGAGCGTCCCACCATCGGCCACCTTAACTTGCATAGGCTTGCACTGGCGTACACCTGACCAACGTGCAGCGATTGCCTCACTGATAAAGCTGTGAGTGCTGCCAGAGTCCACTAACATTAGCACCTCTTGCCCTTGTACAACTCCTTTGATTCGAACTGTCTGTGGAGGCTCGATTCCTTGTAAGGCTGCGGCAGATATCATGCCTAATTCACTGCGCGAGTCGACAGGTGAGGAATGCGGTTCCATCTCACCTTCCAAGAGACACAGAAGCTCTTGAACAACATGGAGAGGAACAGTGGCAGCGCACACATGATTGCGCCCCCATTTCTCGCCGCAGTCGAAGCACTCCCCGCGAGCACGACGGTATGCTCGCAGCGCCCGCACCTTGTCGTCCGTGGACGGCATCTGATTGCTGGCCACTCCACGCTTGTCCTCCACGCGAGACGAGGGGGTAGCCAGGCCCGGCGGCCTTCCAACAGGCGGCGGCGGCAATGGCAGCGCCGTGCGCGTTTGAGCCTTGGAAAAGGAACCATGCCCACTGCTCACACGCGTGGCCTCCCTTGTCAACTCCATCGCTTCCTCCTGTAAGAGAGCAAGAGAAACCGCAGAGTCCAAATCCTTGGGTTGTTGAACCATAACCACCACTCTAATGTCAGCGCGCAACCCATCAACAAATTGAGTGACAAAATAAAGAGGATCCCACGAACGATGGTGTGCTAGGAGGCAGTTCATAGCGGTGTTGAATTGAACAGCATACTCAGCTACAGTTCCCGTTTGACGCAACCTCGAAAACTGACGCAACAACTGCTCAAACTCACGACGACCAAACTTAGCACACACCATGGACACGAAATCATCCCAATCTCGGGCGACGCCGTGCGCATTGGTCCATTGTAACCAAAGAGCAGCCTCCCCAGTGAAATACACCACAGCGGTGTCGATCCACAGATCCTGATCTACCCGACACACACGGAAGTAGGATTCGCACTTGATTTTCCATTCCAGTGGCCCTTCCCCAGTGAACCCAGGGCAATCCACTCTCGGAGTTTTTCCAAACCTTTCCCTATCACGATCTCTAAACCCGACACTGGATGAAGACTCAGGAGGCTGGCACAGGAGCGTACCCTTGGCCGGGGTCGATTGGGGATGCGGCCCCATAACCGAACCCCGGGTGAAGATGTCGACGCGGCGGCCAGCAGGCCCGTGACGATCGTCGTCACCGGTGCGCGGATCGGCACGGCGCTCCCCAGCCGTAGATGGAGGAGGCGCTGCCCCTGCAGGAGCCGTTGGTGCAGGTGGTGCGGAGTTGATGACGAGGCGATCGATGCTCTGCCGCAACTCGCCCAGATCCGTCTGGAGAGCCCCCACAGTCAGATCGACCCGGGGCTTCCACAGCGCCAGATCCACCAGCACCGGCTTCACCTCTTCCAGTGAAGCCACCTTGACCTCTAGCGTCTCGAGCTTGTTGTTGAAGCCGTCCAACTTCTCCGTCTGCGCTCGAATCGCCGTCATAATCTCCGCGAATTGCTCCTTGGTCTGCAACTCCGCCATGATTTCCGTCACCAATCGAGTGCGCGGCGCCGGATCGGTTGCTCGATACCAGATTGTTACAGCCTATACTCTCGATTCCTCCCAATATAGGTCTAGGGTTCAGGATTCCTCGGATACAGCAGGAAAGGGAGGGGAATTGGAGCCTGGGATGGGATAGAGAGAGATACAGAGTGAGATACGGGAGAGCCGTCTCGGCTTGGTTCTGTTCTTCGATACCTCCCAACGCCCTTCCTTCGTCCTCAAGTAGTCCATTCTTCTGGGCTGTAGCGTGGGTTGTCCTTGCGGGCCCTCTTGGGCCGTGGAGACGGCCCACTTGACGCGTCGTGGGCTGGTAGGCCCATGACAGATCTCGAGGGGTGGCCATGGCGGCCCAAATCGAGTGCGTCTACAACAGTTCGGCCGAGATTACTCGAGCTAGGATGGAGAGGGCCAAGCCACTAGGGGACGCCGGATTTTGCTGAGCGGCAGACTATGCAGCGCCTCGTGCAGCTGCCGGCGGCCGGGCGGCGGAGCCATGAGGAAGTTGGGAGGCTGGACGCGGCGCAGGGCCGGGGCTCGCGGGAGCGCGTGCGGCAGTGGCTGCGACGTGCACGGGCTTGGCCGGCCGGAGGTGCGGCGGTCTAGCTTGGGGAGGGGCCGCGTCCATGGAATTCCTGCGTCCATGTCCGAGATGGAGAATACCGGCAAAAGAGGAGGAAGCTAATCAATTCTGGTTTCTGGATCGATCCAGTCTTGGTCAATGTACTAACCAGTGTACTACTCAGGATTTTTTTTTAATTCCCTCTTCATTAAAAAGCTCCCACGCAGGCCCGTACGATGCCTGTTGTTTCCTCAGCTTTCTACCTCGCCGGTGTTCATAGACTTTTGTCCCTATCGATTTGATTCAATGATAAGAGAGAGAGCACAGAGAGTGATTGATAAAGAGAGAGAGGTGTGTCAGCTGGTGAAGAGACGACACCAAACAAAGAAAAGCAGATTCCGTTAGAACTGTGGGTTGCCGTGAGTTCACAAACAGAGATCGCTGAATCTCAAAAGCAATCCAACGGTAATGAATACATGCACACGTATACACCTGGTCACCAAATTCACTCTCTCAGTACTAATACCAGAAAATTGCTCTCTCATAACAAGATTTAGTAAAGCAGGTTTAATTTCATAAAATTCCGCTGTAGTAGCAGGTGGAGCAATAGGGGTGCATATAAAATCATTATTATTTATGCTAGTGAAATCACACAACTTAGTATTTTCAGAAGTATTCATTTTAGCAGTAATAAAAATAAATTAAACAAACCGAATTAAATAAGTAAAACAAGTAACTAATTTTTTTGTGTTTTTGATATACAGAAAGCAAACAAGACAGAAAAATAAAATAAAGTAAAGCAAGACAATAAACAAAGTAAAGAGATTGGATGTGAGAGACTCCCCTTGCAGCGTGTCTTGATCTCCCCGGCAACGGCGCCAGAAAAAGAGTTGCTTGTGACGGTAAAGCACACGTCCGTTGGGAACCCCAAGAGGAAGGTGTGATGCGTATTGACTCTCGGAATTACTTCATGTATGAATAAATTTACACTCCCATCAATATATTACTTAATCTATTTGGCAGAAAGGTGCATCTAATTTATTGAGTTTGTGGATTGAAAAGATGTATGTAAAGATTTGTTATTGTGCTTTGATCGCAACCATGTTTCACTTCATTTTTCTTTGGCTTGCATGTGCCAAAGAGGTTTGAGGAAACAACCTAAAACATTAGCATCCACACCACCAGCCTGCCGATGAAGTTTTTTTAGCTGAAGATTGCTAAGCCCTTTTTGTATGTTTGACACAGAAGACTACGATCCAGGGTTGTCCCGGTATTTACAAATATCAATGTGTTGTTTGGACTAATCAGAAAAAGTATTTCTTCAGTTATAGCTGTAGTTACAACTGTGTTTGCAGCACCCGCATTTTGTGAGATAATAATATATCTAAAAGGAGCGATTGTTGAGTTTACAGTTATGGTGACCCAGAACACATATGTGGTACTTACCGCGGAAGAGTAACAAGAAGATCTAGAACTTGGAACCACGCAGATGCACAAAACAATATTGTCTTGTTATCTCGTTTGGTATTATTATGTTGTAGTACATTATAATATCCATGATTTGTTTTGAATTTTCATTGTGAGTTGTGAATTATATATGTGCATTGAAAAATAAAAATTAAGGTCCCGTGGCAACGCACGGGCATTTATACTAGTGTAAAAAAAATGTTCATTCGTTCGTGCAGCTAATCTCGCTCAGCTCCCTGATGTGGGACAAAACCTCAGCTCCCGTGTTTGGGCCGAAAGGTTCGAAGGTACGTTTGGTCCAAAGGCTGGCTCATGTTTCCTCTAGACCTTTCAGTTCAAAAAGGGCCAGCCCACGTGCGCCTCAGCTTGTCCGATCGCTAATTTTCGAGACGTACACGTACGATCGTTTGGTTTCCGTGAGCCAGAGCGTGGCCCATCGGTGTGATCGAGCGAATTGGATATCATTAACCAACCTCTCTAAAGGGAACTAAACTAACCAGGTAACGACACGTGTGCGTATGGGATGCTCCCAATCGAGCGAGCGGCGAGCCGTTCCGCGAGCGCGCGGGCCGCCTGCGCATGCATGTACTCCCATACTTCCATCATACGCGTGATTAGCTACTCCGTGCTTAGGGCATCTCCAACCGGCTGACCCAAACGGACGCGCTGGACCGTCCGTTTTGGGCCGTTTGGGTGGCCGAACGGACACCCGGACAGCGGCCCGCGTCCGCGTGTCTGTTTGGGTCGCACGCTGAGACCAACGCGCGGACGCACCGCATATGTAATTAAAAAAAAGGAAAACAGCCAAAAATAACATTAAACTAGTGGTTAATTAAACTTAGCCCTATTTTGGGCAATTTTTACACAAAAGAAAGCCCTATATGGGCTTTAAACTAAAAAAAAAGAAACCCTAGACAGGGTTTGCGAGCACGGTGGCCGTCGGCGCATCGCCCCCGGTAGTACTCGTCATCGTCGGCGTCGATGACGACGACGCCCCCGGCGGCGACGCGCTGTTCCGGCTCGAAACGCCGGAGGGCACCGGGGACTCCGGCCAGGGCTCCCACTGCGCCCTTTCCCAGGCGGAGTGCGGGTTCGGCGGGCTCGCCGGCCTGCGCAGCCGTGCCCTCCGCGCGGACTCCTGCCGGAGCTGCTCCTCCGCTGCGGCCTGCAGCTCCGCCTGTAGCCGGAGCGTGGCCAAGCGCTCCTCCTCCGCCAGGCGCGCGGTCCGGCGCTCCTCCTCCTCCCGGAGCGCCGCCTGACGCGTTGCCTCCTCCTGACGGCGCGCCAGCTCGAGGAAGGCCCACGCCTCCGCCTGGGCATCCTACTGGGCCTTCCTGGCCGCCTCCTCCAGCGCGGAGGTGCGCAGCGTCTCGGCGAGGTGCGGCCATTTGGCCAGCTCGTCGAGGTCGCGCTGCTCGCGGGACGCCGCGAGCGCCGCCTGCAGCTCCGGGTCGTCCTCCTCCTCCTGGGGCTGCGGCTGTGGCTGGGGCTGGGGCGCGGGCTCGTTGATGTAGAGGCCGCCGGGGCGGCGGCCAGCCCGCCTAGCAGGTGTGCGCGGCTGCGCGCGAGGCCGCGCCGTCGCGGATGTGAAGCACGTGCGCCGGCGCGCATCGTGCTCCACCTCGAACCACAAGTCCCGGTTGGGACTTGCGTCGCCGTACGCGGGGTCCTGCCGGAGGTCCGCCGGCAGCCGAGCGCGGCGCCTCCGGATCTCGGCGTAGCGGGCGCGGCCGGAGCCCGGGATGGGCGGCACCGGAACCCGATCCGGGCTCCGGTGCCAGCCGTGGGGGAGGTGCACGTCCCCCCACGGCATTGGGATGCCGGCGTCCCAGAACATCTGCGCCACCGCTACGGTGACGTAGATCCGGTCGCGTCTGGGCGTCGCCGGCGGCCCCATGGCGAACGGCGCCGGCGCGACTGGCCGGCTGCTGCCGGCCTCGTGGTCGTTGGCGGATGGCGAGAACTCGCGCTCGGGGCCATGGCGGCGCGGAAGCTTCGAGCTCGCGCGTGCGGCCGGAGTGGAAAGTGGGGACTGGATAGGGACAGTCCTCTTCCCCAGTCCACATTTAATAGGACTGGGGCACCGACAGGTGGGCCAGCCACGCGGACAGGCGGACACGCGAGGACGCCGCGTGCCATCCGCAGCCACGCAAACCCGGCCCAGATTTGGACGCCGCGGCCGTCCGCTTTTGCGGTACGTCCCCGCGTTGGGCCGGTTTTTGTCCAGCTGGACCCATCCGGACGCGCGGGCGCGGGATGGGTCGCCCGGTTGGAGATGCCCTTACGCATGTGTGCATGCATGAGTACGCCTCGTGCGTCCCCCGATTCACTTGCTAGCTAGCTCCAATTCAATTGACATAACTGGCACAGACGGAAGTACTTCTGTAGTGTATGCCTGACACTAGCATGTATAGCTCAAGCCTAGCACAGAACACGAATACAACTACGTACAACACACGAGTACAGTTGTGTACAAGACACGAGTACAGTTACGTACAACACACGAGTACAGTTACACACGTGGACGAGTACAAATACAGTCGCGCACACGAGCAGGTACAGTCACGCACAACACACGAGTACAGTTGAACACACATGCGAGTACAAGTACAATCACGCACACGAGCAGGTACAGTCACGCACAACACACGAGTACAGTTAAACACACGAGCGAGTACAAGTACAGTCACGCACACGAGCAGGTACAAACGCGCATACGAGCAGGTACAGTCGTGAACACGAGCAAGTACATGTACAGAAGTACAGTGACGCACACGAGCAGGTACAGTCGCGCGTAAGTACAGGTACAGTCCCACACACGGGCGAGTACAGTTAGCGAGTAAAGGGAAAAATTGCACCAAATACACTAAAAAACAGAAGTACTTATTAGTTGAAACACGAGTACAGTTAGGTACACACCACAGGTACAATCATAATATTATTGGAAGTACAAAAAAAGTATCTCCAAACGTATCAACATGGAATCTAGTTTTGAAGATCTCAACGCGAGGATATCAGAAGTGAAAACGGTTCGCAATTTGGACTTGCGGTTCTCAAAATATTTCATTTTGAAAAAACGAATCTAGAAGAAAAAGTGAAAAACTGACACAACCCAGTCTTCTCTCTCCTCCCCCGTCCCCACCTTGCTTCCCTTTGCGACACGTGGCGAGCAGGGATACCACTTCCCAGGGATTTTCTGGCACCACAACGCGCCACTTATCGCGTGCGGAGCGAGTTGTCTTCCCTTCGCGAAGGTCGGCCTTTTTTTAACGATTTCGGAATTGGTTAGGCGCGAGCGAGGGGACCGGAAGACGGAGAAAAAAAACGTTTTTCCACTTACGGATGGCAATGGTGGGTAATTTTACTCTAAGTTAAGGGGTAAATCAGTCAAACAGCAACGACCTACCACGGTTGCATTTGCAAGTTAATACTCACTCGGTTCTTTTCTATAGTGCCTATTGATTTTTCACATTTGTTTCGAAATATAAGAGTAGAGGCTCTGTTTTTTTGCGCTTTACTCCTCCCACCGATCAGGTGAGGTCCAACAATTGTGGAAACCAATCCTCCATCGTTTAAAAAAAATCTGTTACGTTCCAGAAAATCTGGAAACCCACGTACGTTTCTTTCTCTCTCACGTATCGTGACGATCAGATCTCCTCTGTCGTTGCTTCTTTCTCTCACGTATTCTCTCTCTCATGGACTATTCAGCTGCACGTTCCATGGTGAAGGAAACAGCAAATACATATCACGTCAAGTCTTTACAAATAGTCTCTGTAAAAGTAGCCTTGATCTCAGCGAGGGAGTAGATCACGCGCGCGTCGGTTAAGGAAACTGTATTTCTCACGGAACGGAAGATCACGTGAGGGAACGAGATCCTCTGACTTACTCCCGCAAACTGCAGAGGGACGTTCTGGGTTGTAGTCCGTCTGATCGCATCCGACGGCAGGATATCCAAACCTCTCAATACACAGCGATATAATAGAACTTGGCCCAAAAGCCCACTTGGACGAACGGGTTGAGAAAAAGAAGCTCTCGGTCTCAGAAAAAAACCTCCCGTCTAATTCCCCAATTCCCCTTCACTCGGCATCCTCCCGGAACCTCGCCGGCACGCCCAGCTGTCGACCACGCCGTCGCTGCTGCTCCCAACCAGCGCCCATGCCGTCCTTGTCGCGGCGCTCGACCTCTGCGCTGCCGGTGCTCCGGCGCACGCCGGCCTAATCCTCCAAAAGGAGGAGCCCGTGTCGGTCAGGTCACCATGCTCGACCTCTGTGATGCCGCTTGCCTGGCGCACAGGGCCGCGTCCTCCAAGCAGAGGAGAAGGACTGGTGTCATCCTAGTCGCCGACCACAGCCTCCGTTGCCGTCGCTGTTGCGCATGCTGGCCGCGTCCCCCAAACTGGTGTTGCTGTGCAGTTCTTGTATATGTGTAGAACTGCAAAAGATTGATGTACAGTTCCTGGATATGTGTAGAACTGCAAAAGATTGTAAAGTCAAAATGCTATGAATAAATGATGTTCAGTGATTGCTCTTCTTCCAGTAAATTTGTGCAAGTAAACTCTGAACTGAATGTCAACCAGTTGTTGCTCCTCACTTTCAGAACTACATCAACGCACTAGTGTACAGGGGCAACACAGAATCACAAACAGCATAAAATTGGTGTTTGCAACTAGTACAACAAAAGATGGTGCATACAAAAGTTATAATTGTCCAAAACAGAAAGATTTCACCACAGCCCAATAAAAGCATCATCTGTGATTGGTCCCTGTAAATTAAATAAACAAGTGAGATTTTATAAACAGCTATGATCTCTACATTTGTAATATAACTATATTAACAAGATTACCGTTAATAATTGAGTGAAGCTAAGATTGGCATTGTAAACTTCAGATTCCTTCCCTTTGCCACTAGAAAGACTATCATTTGTCCCTTTGCCACTAGAAACACTATCATTTGCAACTTGTTCTTGTGCATGTGCTTGGGATTGTGCTTGTGCACTGCCACTACTTGCCTCTTCCCCAACCTCTTCAATCTGTAATGAAAAAAATAGGAGGGTTATGACAGACAAAATCATAACATTGAAAATGCTCTTTTATTTAGCAACGTACCTTTTCCCTCTTTTTTCTAATCTTGTGCTTCTTATCGAGCCAAGTTCTCTTTCGTTTTGAAGTTTTTGTTTCGACCACCTTTTTCTTTAGGCGTGCATTAGTTAACACGTCATCTGGTGGGCTAGCATCTGTGGGAATTGCATATGGATACCTAGGTGTGCTTGTGCATGCATTGATCTTTTCTTCAATTTGCTTCCCGTGTCCATCGCTTTAACACATATTGTGCTGGTAATGACTTGATATTCATTAAATCAAGAACTTTAAGAGCATGACCACACAATATCCCAATTCTATCAAATTGCCGGCAGCTGCACACCACTGTTTGTTTCAAAGGATCGCCAATAACTTTGTACTCCTCCTCAAAGGTAAAATCTCCTACTAGATATTCATGACAACCATCCAATATCTTGGTGCAAGCTGACAGTGATCTTTCATATTCACCTTGAAAAGCTTCAAATATACCAGGTGTATAGAGCTTGCTAGCCTGCACCAACATAGGTGGTGGTCTCCTCATACATAGTTTAGGCAACTTTTTCCTCGACTCAAATTCTGAATTCAGTTCGGTATTCCTTTTTCCTTGCACCACCCTGTCAAAATGCTTAAAAAACCGGTTGATATCAAAATCAGATTTGAAATGAATTTTCAAGTCGTTGTTTAGACTCTCACTCAATTGTGTGCTTCTCATTCCTAATGTGAAGACATCCTTCATATAACATTCCGCCCATTTTTCTTTACACTTATATATGCTATCCAACCAAGTTTGCTTGCTCACCTTTTTCCTCATCAGGTCAAACTTTTGTTCAAATTCTGCAATATCTTCATACTCAAACATGCAAGCACTAAAATCCGTTAGAACGCTTGTTTCTTCATTCTCCTTTCTTTTCTTTTCTTCATTTTTCTCTTTCTTCTTATCTTTTTTCTTCTCCTTTTTATTATCTTCATCCTTCTCTTGAAAATACTTAAGCATGCTACCTGCTTGGCCATATGCCATTTCTCGTTGGCGCTTCGTCCGCAAATAATTCTTGTGATCACGGAGGGTATAGCTCAGATTGGGCCGTCCACCAACTTGGCGACTTGCCAACTCATGTGCGGATTTTGGCCCAATACCTGCATCATCTGCCATTCCAATTTCAAAAGCTTGTAACTCTGAAATTTTCCTTTGTGACACCATTAAGTGTAAAGTTTCTGGCAGGTGTAGTGTGTGATTGTGTTCCAAAACCACCTCTGACACTATGAGACTTCCATTCTTTCGATCCGTTTTAACATTCATGCGGACTTGGCAATTGGTTCTAGTTTCAGCTCGAGGGAACTTGGTTAAATGATCCCTTTTGTCTTCAGATCGAAGACCCTCATTTGCACAAACAAATTTACATGATGTAACCTTGCCATCGGATGGCCTTTTGTTTGTATACCTCTTCCTGACCTCAAAGCCTTTCTGCCCACTATAGCTCAGCCAAAATGCCCAAGCTTCATCTGAATTTTTAAATTCCATGCCAACATGAGGTACCAAACAAGGTAGTACAACTCTGCAATGTTCAAAAATTTGATAAGCGTGAGAATTGTGCAAATACAAGAAAATGTTGGAAACACTAGTGTAGGATAAGGAGTTACCGATTAAAATCAGGATCATGGTCCAATGTGTGCGTCTCTTTTTCCATCTGAGTTTCTTCTTCCATGTAATATGCACCAGAGCTTCTCAAACCTGGGGAGCAAGCCACACTTAAAACTGAATCAACCTCCAAACCATCTAACAATGGGCCTTAAAAGACAATTGGACATAATCTGGTTTGGGATTAAACTGTTCCTCCGCTCATCCAAATCATGCAAATGAGGTACCATTGGAAAGTTATGATGATGCACTACAACTTTTATTTTGTGCCTAATTCAAAATTATGCACGGATTAAGAGCAGTTTTAGGGTTGATTCCATGTCTTTCATAATATTCTTCAGCTGGACAGAATCTTGTTTGGGCATAAACTATTCCTACGCTGATCCAAATCATGAAAATTAGGTACCATTGGAAAGGTATGACAATTCACTACAACTTTTATTTTGTTCCTAAGTCAAAATTATGCACGGATTAAGAGCAGTTTTAGTTTTGATTCCATGTCTTTCATATTATTCTTCAGCTAGACAGAATCTTGTTTGGGCTTAAACTATTCCTACACTGATCCAAATCGTGCAAATAAGGAACCATTGGAAAGTTATGACCACGTACTACAACTTTTATTTTAGGCCTAAGTCAAAATCGTGCACAGATTAGGAGCAGTTTTCAGTTTGATTCGCTTTCTTTCATGTTCTTCAGACTAGCTGCATCTACCTAGCACTAATCCATAGAGAGAACGAAGAGAGGCAGGATAGTGAGATTTACCTCAGATTGATGAGGAAAGCTGCGCATTGACGAGAAGAACCGCGCGTCTACTCGCGATCTTCTTGTGGCGTCGTTTCTTTGCGATCGGTTTCTCGCACGTGTTTTTGCTTTCTCGCGCCTTTTTTCTGAGCGAGCGCCCGATTTCCATCTCAGCTTTGTTAATTGGGCCTTGGGCCGACCTCGTTGCTCCGTTTCCAATCCCGTCGCTGCGTTTTCAGAGGGTACCGTCTGATGCTCAGCGAACGAACCAGAGTAATCCATGTCCCTCTGCAGTACCAAGCAAGTACGTCAGAGGATCTCGTTCCCACGTGAGATCTGTTTCCAGTTTTCTTTTTTCTCTCAAATAATGCTAGGGGGTTTTGTGTCAATAAATTAGCTGACGCTACTTTCCGTGCCAAAAAATAATAGGCGCTATAGAAAGGAACGGAGGGAGTAGTAAAAATATGTATCTTAACATGGCGGCCGAGCGAATCTATAATATCTATAAAGTTCATCCCCACTAAAATGCATTTAATGTTTGCAAGCTGAAATCTGGTGTAGCCACATCACCCCAATTATTTATAGGCGTCGGATTGTGAATCTATGGTCAACATATGCTTTGATAACTAATTATTTTTCCTAACACCTCCTTAACCTACGGCGCTAGGTTCATAGATGCCCCACGGCTCCTTGATGTGCATGTCTACTGCTTGCGCTTTTTGATGAAAGCATCAAATATTATTCCATTGAAAAAGGATGTGCATTCAAAGGTCACTACCACGTCGATCTGAATCCTATCGACTAATTGGATCTGTCTTCTCACATCCTTTCACATTAATGCATATATCCCAGCTTGGTAGTATAACTAAAGAGGGTCTAGAAAAATTCTATACTTCAGGCGTTACTTCTCTACTCTCCATGCCTCTTTAAGACCCGCTCCTTCAAGACATCTGCACTTGGCCGGTTGAGGACTTGAGGTGGTCTCTTCATCTCACCGATTACCTTTCGAGCATGGCTGATTGTGCTCATGCATATGCTATTCGCTGCTTGCAGCCACGCCGTTACAGGCTGTGCCACCGCAACAGGTGTATTCGAGCTCCACACGAGGCGCTCGACGTGGATTATTCTTGCGGATTTGAGCAGTAGCACCCGTGCGCCGGTTCGTCCTGTCAGCCACCTCCCATCTTCACCCACCATTAGCTCTTACGATCTTCTAGCTCCTCGGCTGACAAGAAAGCTGAGATGTGTTTCTCTGCAGAGAGCATAGGAGGATAAATATGGAGGTATCCAAGATACAACGGATTCGCTATCAGCAACCCAAAGTTCGTTCTCCGGATCATTGCGGCAATATTGGATTTTCTTTTCCCATATTAATTTTCCTGCAGATTGCTGGGCATAACTATCTCTTATCTACCTAATTAGATCCATTCAGTCATACCTGGTAAGAGTGGTAATAACCTCCATGTATATCCAATTATATTTCTTACAGCATTCGCTAGATTGTGTGAAGTACATCATGCAATGGTTTAACTAGATCCATGAATGCTTCTGGCTTTGGTGCTTTACTGATTGTCAGGGCCGAGTATATATGTCCATGTGGTATTAATGTTAATATATTTTGAATTTATTTTATAGCAAATATTGTAACGCACAAGGAGGAACCTTTGCCGAAGTGAGAAGAAACAAATAGCAACCTGGCGGAGCTTTTGTTTCAGGAGTTGATCCTCCATTTCTGAACCATCATTTTGGCTGTTTGTTCCAGGTGGGCTGTTTACAATGTAGGAGTATAAAATATATGAAGAATGTTCATATAACCCGAAGCTATCTGGGTCGTTCGCCAACTGAGTTTGCACATACTCTAATGGGTTGAGATTTACCTCATTGGTTTTGCTGGCAATCTTCAGATCGATATTAACATGGCTAGGTCCCCATTGCACACATATATACTTCTAATTTCTTTTATACCGGATTAGATAACGGGAAAAAAGGTTCTATGCCTAAATAGTGAATGCGAGAGGGAAGACCAATCAATATTGATGCTCTGAATTGTGAAATGAAGTCTTTCATATTCGTTTTTGTTTTCTTCTGCAAATTTGGTTTGTAATTTCCCACATAAGTGTATCAAATATCATTCAATTTCTCCAATATCTTTCAATGAACAAGATTTTTGGAATCAGTAGTTGGTTGAGGCTTTTAAGGAAGAATAAAAGTTTTAGCTGCAATACAAAATCTGTTCCAGTGATGGCAACGTATGTCTTGAACTATTATTGATCAATGCACGTGCAACATGATCATGCATTCACGATTTTTTATGGCAAAGTTTGTGCGTCCTGATTCAAACTCTTTTTTGCACATATAAAATCATCGTTTATTCCCGCAGCAACGCGCGGGGTATCACCTAGTTACTTATACGAGGACAACATCAATCGCGTTCGATACTGACTCTGGTGACACGTAGTTATTTTAGGACATTATATTGATCGGGTTTGAGCTAAGCTCTGCTCAGGCGATGGAACGGGATGAGTCCTACTTCCAGGCACTGCGGGTTGTTTCCATGAATATAAGAGGATAAAATTGCAAAACCAACCCACTTTGATCGGTTGTAGCCTGTAGGCGAAATTGGACCGCAGGTTGATTCCAAAAAACAAGAAGGTCTAAGTGAAAAACGTCCAGCGGACGACGGAAACCCTTTCTCTTTATTATTAAGTACTACCTCCGTTTCAAGGAATAAGGCGCCCTCGTTTTACGAACTTTTCGTTTGACCAAGAATTACTTTAAATAGATAAAGATTGTTTGTATGAAATTAGTATCATTAAAAAGTGCTTTTCAATACGAATCCAACGATGCTATATACATATAATATAATCAAGATTTTGTTGCTTAATTTTTATGGTCCAAGTTCGTCTTGGAATACGCGTACGCCTTATTCCTTAAAACGGAGGTAGTATAGACTAGCAAAAGTGCCCGTGCGTTGCACCGGGAATAAAAACAACTTCTAACCCAAAATTGTTTGAACAAACCAAAATATGCCTCAAAGTTGACCCACATAATCCTAATTAACCTCAGTTTGAGGTATCATCTTAGTGTTTGAATTAACAGGAGTATTATATTATTTTATGATGTACACACTTATGATATTTTAATTTGTGCAAGTTAGGCCATGTGAACTCTTGAACGCTAATAAAGAATAGAGAATATAATTTGTTTGCCAGGAATAAAATCAATGGAATTGTATGGAAACAAGATTCAAATTATACAAAAGTAGGATCACAATCTCCTAAGCCTTAGATTTATTTTTAAACCCACTTTGCACTAAACATATGCGGTTGCAAAAACATTTATAATTCAGGCACTCAATTAAAAGCCACATAGCCAAGAGCATCCATAACTTAGCCGCTCTGGCAAAAACAATGGAATTATATATTATTATGTTTCATACGACCAAAGAAAACTATCAATCGGCAAGCAAGAATACATGACACTACTGCCTCGTAAACTGAAGTTGATGTAACTATCGATAGAGGCTAAACATAGCTCAAGAAACTGAAACTATTTATCTGAAAAATCTTCAGCAACAACACCTGTAAGGCGGAAGCAATCCAAAATCCAGGTGACCAACGTCGCACCCATCTTACTTAGGAATCTCCGGTAGCAGCAGCAATTACAAGGATATCAGCTTGGCTTTCGCACTGTCTAGGCTGCTTCGCTGTAGGTTTGAAGACGTGAACCTGCAAAGAGATGGTATTTATTGAAGTTTAGGGTTGGAACGATGGGGTCGTCTCCCATCGGTTGCTTGTTAGATATAGGGCCAGGATACGACCAAGAGTTTGTACAATGGGAGACTCCAATACACATACGTATTGGGTGCAAAACATAAAATAAAGAGACCTATACATATTCTAACACCCTCCCTTAATCGAAACCTTCTGCGCTTGAATTCATTTAGCTTCATAACTGGAAGGGCCTTTGTGAAACCGTCTGCAACTTGATCTTTACTTGAGATAAATCGAATAGCTAGCTGTTGTCTAGCAACCCTCTCTCTAACAAAATGAAAATCAATTTCAATATGCTTGGTACGAGTATGGAACACTGGATTTGCAGACAAATATGTTGCACCTAGATTGTCACACCAGAGACTTGGTTTTTCTCTTAGTTTAACTCCAAGCTCAGCAAGAAGAACTTCAACCCAAATTAATTCAGCTGTGGTATTTGCTAAGGCCTTGTACTCTGCTTCAGTACTGGATCTTGACACTGTGGCTTGTTTTCTAGCACTCCATGACACCAGATTTGGTCCAACAAATATACAGAAACCACCTGTAGAACATCTATCATCCAGGGAACCAGCCCAATCTGCATCTGAAAAAGCACTCAAGAATGTGGATGAAGATTTGGTAAAGGTAATGCCAAGTTGTGATGTATCTTTCACATATCTGAGAAATACGTGTTGCAGTTGTCCAATGTTCTGTAGTTAGAGCATGTAGATACTGACAGACCTTGTTTACTGAAAAAGCTAAATCAGGGCGTGTCGAAGTTAGATACTGGAGAGCTCCAACAGTACTCATGTACTGAGAACTATCTTCAGAGCCAAGAGGTGTACCATCTGTCAAAGACAACTGTTCAGATGAAGACAGAGGTGTGGGGGCAGACTTGCAGTTGCGCATTCCAACTCTGTCAAGTAAATCTGTAGCATATTTCTCCTATGTGAGGAGTAATCCATTATTTACCTTCTTAACCTCGATGCCAAGGAAATAATGAAAATCACCCAGATCCTTGATGGCAAAATCTTTGTTCAAATCTCAAAGAAGAGCAGTGATGGCATGATCAGAAGAACCAGTAACTATGATGTCATCAACATAAATCAGAACAAATATAGTAATACCTGACTTCTAAGAAGAAATAATGAAGTATCAGCCTTTGATGGTGTAAAGCCAAATTCACACAGCTTGGAGCTTAGCCTAGAGTACCAGGCTCGAGGAGCTTGCTTCAATCCATAGAGAGCTTTGTCAAGTTTACAGATGTAGTGCGGAGCGTGAGGATTTTCAAAACCAGGAGGTTGTTTCATATAAAGTTCCTCTTCCAGAACACCATGCAAAAACGCGTTCTTGACATCTAGCTGCCGTAGACTCCATCCACGAGAGACAGAGATTGATAAAACAATTCTGATAGTTAATTTTCACCACGGGACTGAAGGTATCTTCATAATCAATTCCATACCTTTGCTTAAAACCTTTTGCAACTAACCTTGCCTTGTATCTATCAATAGTGCCATCTGCCCTTTTCTTTATACGATAAACCCACTTGCAATCAATTAAATTTTTTTTTCTGCTTGGAGGAACAAGGTGCCAAGTCTTGTTCTCAATAAGAGCATTATATTATTCCTTCATAGCTTGATGCCAGTTTGAGTCATCCAAGGCTTCTGTGAGAGTATGTGGTTCACCTGTAGAGGAGAGCAAGCCATATCGAATTGTACCATCATGCTGTGTTTGGATGCATAGAAAGTTTGCATGGAATTGAATTGGACTAAAATTCCAAATCCAAGATGGAAATGAATTGGCTTCTAATTCAATTCTTTTGTTTGGTTGTGCTTGGAAATTGCTATTGAAATCAAAAGATGTAACCAATTCCAAATCATGTTTGGATGAACAAACTATGGAATTTTTGCAGTTTATGAATTTCCGCCACAGCACATGGCCGACGGGATGAAACTGGTAGGTAGGGGCGCCCGCCATGCCTCCAGCCGTTGGTAGCCGGAATCAGCGAGGACAGAATCAACAAGGACGGAGAGGAGCTCGACCTCCTGGTCGCCGGCGGCGGCTCCGGGGAGAGCAGCTCGACCTCCTGGTCGCCTGTGTCCCCGCGCCTGCGTGCAGCACCGCGCCGCGCTCCCTCGTCCACGCGCACGACGCGGACCGGCGACATCGACGGAGTAGCGCCGCCGTCGAATCGACGCCCGCTGCGTCGATCTGATCCGGGTGAGGTGGTCGCGCGGCGAGGGGAGGTGGGGGAAGGGGCTGGCGGAGAGGAGGAGGTGCTGGTGGTTGGGGAGACGAGGCGGCGGCGTAGGGCGCGTGCCGGAGGTCGCCGGTCGCTCCCGTCCAGAGGGAAGACGGGGATACGCTCCTCTCTATTTCTCCCTAGCCCCAGCGACGAACAGGTACGCGGGAAGAAGGTTTCCATGCGATTCCGAGGGGGCAAGCTCGGAAAGGTTCGCAGCTTGTTTACACTCACGAAGCGGTGCCTCGGAATTTACTTCAGTTTCCAAGTTTTAATTCCAAGGCCAATCCAAATGGCGGAATTTGACCCTAATTCCAGATTCCATGATTCCATGCCCAATTCTATGCAACCAAACAAAGCAGTGTATTGCTTTGGATGACGTATACCTTTTTGTAACCGAGTACGGACCCCAGGTGGTGAAGGTGGTGGCGGAGCAACTTCACCATCATTTTCAGAATCATCAGAACTGGAATTTTCTGAATTTCCTGCGTTGTCAGCATGCTCACCCCCACTACTCTCCGCCACAGAAGATCCGCCAGAGACATCGGGGGACAGCAACGGGGACGGGGAAGCTGCAGCCCGTCCGAACGCACCAGGTGGCGGCGAGGCAGTGGATGAAGGCGGGGACGCGGGGACAGACGCTGTCCCGCTCCGTCCGGCTCCGCCAGGTGGCGACGACGCAGTGGACGCCCCGGCAGGCGTGTGGCCGATAGCGACAGGGGAATCTCGGCGCGGAGAGCTGACGCGCGGATCCGCCTCGGATCGCTGCGGCTCGGGATCAGCGCGGTCAGAGAAATATTCTTCCAAATCCTCCTCGTGTTCGGCGCTTTTGTCTATTTCTGAATCAACTTCAACATCAGTTTCTTGTGCACTTTTGATGTCTACGGGAGCTTCTATTCTTGTAGACAGTGTTGGGCCTCCAAGAGCAGAGGTTTGTAGAACAGCAGCAAGTTTCCCTTAAGTGGATCACCCAAGGTTTATCGAACTCAGGGAGGAAGAGGTCAAAGATATCCCTCTCATGCAACCCCGCAACCACAAAGCAAGAAGTCTCTTGTGTCCCCAACACACCTAATAGGTGTACTAGTTCGGCGAAGAGATAGTGAAATACGGGTGGTATGAATAAGTATGAGCAGTAGCAACGGTGCCGGAAAATAGCTTGTTGGCGTGTAGTTGATGGTGGTAGTATTGCAGCGAGTAGTAACACGAGTAAAACAATGAAACAAGCAGCGATAGCGATATTTAGGAACAAGGCCTAGGGATTACACTTTCACTAGTGGACACTCTCAACATTGATCACATAACAGAATAGATAAATGCATACTCTACACTCTTGTTGGATGATGAACACATTGCGTAGGATTACACGAACCCTCAATGCCGGAGTTAACAAGCTCCACAATTCAATGTTCATATTTAAATAACCTTAGAGTGCATGAAAGATCAATTCGACTAAACCAAGTACTAACATAGTATGCACACTCGTCACCTTCACACTATGTAGGAGGAATAGATCACATCAATACCATCATAGCAATAGTTAACTTCATAATCTACAAGAGATCATAATCATAGCATACGCCAAGTACTAACACGGATGCACACACTCGTCACCATTACACCGTGCGGGAGGAATAAAACTACTTTAATAACATTGCTAGAGTAGCACATAGATAAATTGTGATACAAAACACATTGCAATCATAAAGAGATATAAATAAGCACTTCACTATGCCATTCATAACAGTGAATAAGTATTCTGTGAAATATAGCCTAAGAGACCCACACGGTGCACACACTGTCACCTTTACACACGTGGGACAAGGAGTCTCCGGAGATCACATAAGTAAAACTCACTTGACTAGCATAATGACATCTAGATTACAAGCATCATCATATGAATCTCAATCATGTAAGGCAGCTCATGAGATTATTGTATTGAAGTACATAGGAGAGATGAACCACATAGCTACCGGTACAGCCCCGAGCCTCGATGGAGAACTACTCCCTCCTCATGGGAGCAGCAGCGGTGATGAAGATGGCGGTGGAGATGGCAGCGGTGTCGATGGAGAAGCCTTCCGGGGCACTTCCCCGTTCCGGCGGCGTGCCGGAACAGAGACTCCTGTCCCCCAGATCTTGGCTTCGCGATGGCGGTGGCTCTGGAAGGTTTCTCGTACCGTGGCTTTTCCGTCTCGAGGTTTTAGGTCTGGGACCTTTTTATAGGCGAAGAGGCGGAGTCGGAGGGGCGACGAGGCGGTGGCACCATAAGGCGGCACGGCCAGGGCCTGGGCCGCGCCGGCCTATGGTCTGGGGGCCCAGTGCCCCCCCTCTGGTCCTTCTCGTGTGTTCTGGATGCTTCCGGTGAAAATAGGAACCTGGGTCTTGATTTCGTCCAATTCCGAGAATATTTCGTTACTAGGATTTCTGAAACCAAAAACAGCAGAAAACAAGAACCGGCACTTCGGCATCTTGTTAATAGGTTAGTTCCGGAAAATGCACGAATATGACATAAAGTGTGCATAAAACATGTAGATAACATCAATAATGTGGCATGGAACATAAGAAATTATCGATACGTCGGAGACGTATCAGCATCCCCAAGCTTAGTTCTCGCTCGTCCCGAGCAGGTAAAACGATAACAAAGATAATTTCTGGAGTGACATGCCATCATAAACTTGATCATATTGTAAACATATGTACTGAATGCAGCGATCAAAACAATGGTAATGACATGAGTAAACAAATGAATCATAAAGCAAAGACTTTTCATGAATAGTACTTAAAGACAAGCATCAATAAGTCTTGCATAAGAGTTAACTCATAAAGCAATAATTTAAAGTAGAGGCATTGAAGCAACACAAAGGAAGATGAAGTTTCAGCGGTTGCTTTCAACTTATAACATGTATATCTCATGGATAATTGTCAATGCAAAGCAATATAACAAGTGCAATATGCAAGTATGTAGGCATCAATGCACAGTTCACACAAGTGTTTGCTTCTTGAGGTGGAGAGAGATAGGTGAACTGACTCAACATAAAAGTAAAAGAATGGTCCTTCAAAGAGGAAAGCATCGATTGCTATATTTGTGCTAGAGCTTTTATTTTGAAAACATGAAACAATTTTGTCAACGGTAGTAATAAAGCATATGTATCATGTAAATTATATCTTACAAGTTGCAAGCCTCATGCATAGTATACTAATAGTGCCCGCACCTTGTCCTAATTAGCTTGGACTACCGGATCATCGCAATGCACATGTTTTAACCAAGTGTCACAAAGGGGTACCTCTATGCCGCCTGTACAAGGGTCTAAGGAGAAAGCTCGCATTGGATTTCTCGCTATTGATTATTCTCAACTTAGACATCCATACCGGGACAACATAGACAACAGATAATGGACTCCTCTTTTATGCATAAGCATGTATCAACAATTAATAATTTTCTCATATGAGATTGAGGATATATGTCCAAAACTCGAAACTTCCACCATGAATCATGGCTTTAGTTAGCGGCCCAATGTTCTTCTCTAACAATATGCATGCTTAACCATAAGGTGGTAGATCTCTCTTACTTCGGACAAGACGAACATGCATAGCAACTCACATGATATTCAACAAAGAATAGTTGATGGCGTCCCAGAAACATGGTTATCGCACAACAAGCAACTTAATAAGAGATAAAGTGCATAAGTACATATTCAATACCACAATAGTTTTTAAGCTATTTGTCCCATGAGCTATATATTGCAAAGGCGAACGATGGAAATTAAAGGTAGCACTCAAGCAATTTACTTTGGAATGGCGGAGAAATACCATGTAGTAGGTAGGTATGGTGGACACAAATGGCATAGTGGTTGGCTCAAGGATTTTGGATGCATGAGAAGTATTCCCTCTCGATACAAGGTTTAGGCTAGCAAAGTTTATTTGAAACAAACACAAGGATGAACCGGTGCAGCAAAACTCACATAAAACACATATTGTAAACATTATAAGACTTTACACCGTCTTCCTTGTTGTTCAAACTCTTTACTAGAAATTATCTAGACCTTAGAGAGACCAATTATGCAAACCAAATTTTAGCATGCTCTATGTATTTCTTCACTAATAGGTGCAAAGTATATGATGCAAGAGCTTAAACATGAGCACAACAATTACCAAGTATCAAATTATCCAAGACATTATAGCAATTACTACATGTAGCATTTTCCAATTCCAACCATATAACAATTTAACGAAGAGGAAACTTCGCCATGAATATTATGAGCTAAGAACACATGTGTTCATACGAACCAGCGGAGCGTGTCTCTCTCCCACACAAGCATTTATTCAAACAAAAACAAAAACAAAAGCAAACAGACGCTCCAAGTAAAGTACATAAGATGTGACTCGAATAAAAATATAGTTTCAAGAGAAGGAACCTGATAATTTATCGATGAAGAAGGGGATGCCTTGGGCATCCCCAAGCTTAGATGCTTGAGTCTTCTTGAAATATGCAGGGATGAACCACCGGGGCATTCCCAAGCTTAGACTCTTCACTCTTCTTGATCATAGTATATCATCCTCCTCTCTTGACCCTTGAAAACTTCCTCCACACCAAACTCGAAACAAACTCATTAGAGGGTTAGTGCATAATCAAAAACTCACATGTTCAGAGGTGACACAATCATTCTTAACACTTCTGGACATTGCTCAAAGCTACTGGAAGGTAATGGAACAAAGAAATCCACCCAACACAGCGAAAGAAGCAATGCGAAATAATAGGCAGAATCTATCAAAACAGAACAGTCCGTAAAGACGAATTTTAAAATGGCACCAGACTTGGTCAGATGAAAATGCTCAAATTGAATGAAAGTTGCGTACATATCTGAGGATCACTCACGTAAATTGGCATAATTTTCTGATTTACCTACAGAGAATTAGGCCCAGATTCGTGACAGCAAAGAAATCTGTTTCTGCGCAGTAATCCAAATCTAGTATTCACTTTACTATCAAAGACTTTACTTGGCACAACAAAACACAAAACTAAGATAAGGAGAGGTTGCTACAGTAGTAAACAACTTCCAACACACAAATATAAAACAAAGTACTGTAGCAAAATAAACACATGGGTTATCTCCCAAGAAGTTCTTTCTTTATAGCCATTAAGATGGGCTCAGCAGTTTTAATGATGCACTCGCAAGAAATAGTATTTGAAGCAAAAGAGAGCATCAAGAGGCAAATTCGAAACACATTTAAGTCTAACATGCTTCCTATGAAAAGGAATCTTGTAAATAAACAAATTCATGAAGCGCAAAGTAACAAGCATAGGAAGATAAAACAAGTGTAGCTTCAAAAATTTCAGCATATAGAGAGGCATTTTAGTAACATGAAAATTTCTACAACCATATTTTCCTCTCTCATAATAACTTTCAGTAGCAACATGAGCAAACTCAACAATATAACTATCACATAAAGCATTCTTATCATGAGTCTCATGCATAAAATTATTACTCTCCACATAAGCATAATCAATTTTATTAGATGTAGTGGGAGCAAATTCAACAAAGTAGCTATCTTTATTATTCTCATCATCAAATATAGGAGGCAAAGTATCATCAAAGAAAATTTTCTCCTCAATGCTTGGGGGACTAAAAATATCATGCTCATTAAAGCCAGCTTCCCCAAGCTTAGAATTTTCCATATCATTAGCAACAATGGTGTTCAAAGCGTTCATACTAATATGTTCCATAGGTTTTTTAATTTTCGCATCAAACCATCCATGTCTTAAATCAGGAAATAGAATAAGAAGCTCATTGTTGTCCATTATGCCAAACTAGTGTAAACAAGAAACAAAAAGATGCAATTGCAGGATCTAAAGGAAATAGCTTCGAGCACACACACAATGGCGCCAAAAAAGTACTTTACCTGGGACCGGAGTGTGAGTGCCTTTTACCTTTCCTCCCCGGCAACGGCGCCAGAAAAGTGCTTGATGTCTACGGGAGCTTCTATTCTTGTAGACAGTGTTGGGCCTCCAAGAGCAGAGGTTTGTAGAACAGCAGCAAGTTTCCCTTAAGTGGATCACCCAAGGTTTATCGAACTCGTGGAGGAAGAGGTCAAAGATATCCCTCTCATGCAACCCCGCAACCACAAAGCAAGAAGTCTCTTGTGTCCCCAACACACCTAATAGGTGTACTAGTTCGGCGAAGAGATAGTGAAATACAGGTGGTATGAATAAGTATGAGCAAGTAGCAACGGTGCCGGAAAATAGCTTGCTGGCGTGTAGTTGATGGTGGTAGTATTGCAGCAGTAGTAACACGAAGAAACAAGAAACAAGCAGCGATAGCAGATATTTAGGAACAAGGCCTAGGGATTACACTTTCACTAGTGGACACTCTCAACATTGATCACATAACAGAATAGATAAATGCATACTCTACACTCTTGTTGGATGATGAACACATTGCGTAGGATTACACGAACCCTCAATGCCGGAGTTAACAAGCTCCACAATTCAATGTTCATATTTAAATAACCTTAGAGTGCATGAAAGATCAATTCGACTAAACCAAGTACTAATATAGTATGCACACTGTCACCTTCACACTATGTAGGAGGAATAGATCACATCAATACCATCATAGCAATAGTTAACTTCATAATCTACAAGAGATCATAATCATAGCATACGCCAAGTACTAACACGGATGCACACACTCGTCACCATTACACCGTGCAGGAGGAATAAAACTACTTTAATAACATTGCTAGAGTAGCACATAGATAAATTGTGATACAAAACACATTGCAATCATAAAGAGATATAAATAAGCACTTCACTATGCCATTCATAACAAGTGAATAAGTATTCTGTGAAATATAGCCTAAGAGACCCACACGGTGCACACACTCGTCACCTTTACACACGTGGGACAAGGAGTCTCCGGAGATCACATAAGTAAAACTCACTTGACTAGCATAATGACATCTAGATTACAAGCATCATCATATGAATCTCAATCATGTAAGGCAGCTCATGAGATTATTGTATTGAAGTACATAGGAGAGAGATGAACCACATAGCTACCGGTACAGCCCCGAGCCTCGATGGAGAACTACTCCCTCCTCATGGGAGCAGCAGCGGTGATGAAGATGGCGGTGGAGATGTGATGTCTACGTTCCCCCTCCTTTCATGTAGACAGTGTTGGGCCTCCAAGAGCAGAGGTTTGTAGAACAGCAGCAAGTTTTCCCTTAAGTGGATCACCCAAGGTTTATCGAACTCAGGGAGGAAGAGGTCAAAGATATCCCTCTCATGCAACCCCGCAACCACAAAGCAAGAAGTCTCTTGTGTCCCCAACACACCTAATAGGTGTACTAGTTCGGCGAAGAGATAGTGAAATACAAGTGGTATGAATGAATATGAGCAGTAGTACGGCGCCGTAAAAGTGCTTGCTGGCGTGCGCTTGATGGTAGCAATATTGCAGGAAGTAAACAAGCAAGAGTAACGCTAGAGAAAACAAGAATAAGCAGCGATAGCAAGTATTTAGGAACAAGGCCTAGGGATTAGACTTTCACTAGTGGACACTCTCAACATTGATCACATAACGTAATAGATAAATGCATACTCTACACTTTTGTTGGATGATGAACACATTGCGTAGGATTACACGAACCCTCAATGCCGAGAGTTAACAAGCTCGCACAATAATGCTCATATTTTAGTAACCTTTAGTGTAAGATAGATCAAAAGACTAAACCAAGTACTAGCATAGCATGCACACTCGTCACCTTCATGCATATGTAGGAGGAATAGATCACATCAATATTATCATAGCAATAGTTAACTTCGCAATCTACAAGAGATCATGATCATAGCATAAACCAAGTACTAACACGGTGCACACACTGTCACCTTTACACACGTGCATGAGGAATAGAACTACTTTAATAACTTTGCTAGAGTAGCGCATAGATAGTAGTGATACAAAAACTCATATGAATCTCAATCATGTAAAGCAGCTCATGAGATTATTGTATTGAGGTACATGGGAGAGATGAACCACATAGCTACCGGTACAGCCCCGAGCCTCGATGGAGAACTACTCCCTCCTCATGGGAGCAGCAGCGGTGATGAAGATGGCGGTGGAGATGGCAGCGGTGTCGATGGAGAAGCCTTCCGGGGCACTTCCCCGTTCCGGCAGCCGTGCCGGAACGAGACTCCTGTCCCCCGCATCTTGGCTTCGCGATGGCGGCGGCTCCGGAAGGTTTCGTGGGTTTTGTTCTTCGTCA
>NC_061510.1:297053587-297066628 GCF_022539505.1 Lolium rigidum | reverse complement strand
TCCATCCCCTTCATAGCGGTTATCCATAACACGTTCAATAATTTTCATAGGTATTTTATATGGTATCTCTTCCTCACCTGGCGCCTCATCCACTACCGTTGCAGTAGTAGTAGATTTCCCAAATAGAAATCGAAGAGAAGATCTCTCCATAATGACTTATAGCAGCAGGCAGAAATAAAATCAGCACAACAGTAAAGGTTTTCCTTACCAATTCCTCTTACCAATAGCGCTTCACTCCCCGGCAACGGCGCCAGAAAATAGCTTGATGTCTACGTTCCCCCTCCTTTCCTGTAGACAGTGTTGGGCCTCCAAGAGCAGAGGTTTGTAGAACAGCAGCAAGTTTTCCCTTAAGTGGATCACCCAAGGTTTATCGAACTCAAGGAGGAAGAGGTCAAAGATATCCCTCTCATGCAACCCCGCAACCACAAAGCAAGAAGTCTCTTGTGTCCCCAACACACCTAATAGGTGTACTAGTTCGGCGAAGAGATAGTGAAATACAAGTGGTATGAATGAATATGAGCAGTAGTACGGCGCCAGAAAAGTGCTTGCTGGCGTGCAGTTGATGGTAGCAATATTGCAGGAAGTAAACAAGCAGTAGTAACGCAGTAAAACAGTAACAAGCAGCGATAGCAGTATTTAGGAACAAGGCCTAGGGATTAGACTTTCACTAGTGGACACTCTCAACATTGATCACATAACAGAATAGATAAATGCATACTCTACACTTTTGTTGGATGATGAACACATTGCGTAGGATTACACGAACCCTCAATGCCGGAGTTAACAAGCTCCACAATAATGCTCATATTTTAGTAACCTTTAGTGTAAGATAGATCAAAAGACTAAACCAAGTACTAGCATAGCATGCACACTGTCACCTTCATGCATATGTAGGAGGAATAGATCACATCAATATTATCATAGCAATAGTTAACTTCGCAATCTACAAGAGATCATGATCATAGCATAAACCAAGTACTAACACGGTGCACACACTGTCACCTTTACACACGTGCATGAGGAATAGAACTACTTTAATAACTTTGCTAGAGTAGCGCATAGATAGTAGTGATACAAAAACTCATATGAATCTCAATCATGTAAAGCAGCTCATGAGATTATTGTATTGAGGTACATGGGAGAGATGAACCACATAGCTACCGGTACAGCCCCGAGCCTCGATGGAGAACTACTCCCTCCTCATGGGAGCAGCAGCGGTGATGAAGATGGCGGTGGAGATGGCAGCGGTGTCGATGGAGAAGCCTTCCGGGGGCACTTCCCCGTTCCGGCAGCGTGCCGGAACAGAGACTCCTGTCCCCCAGATCTTGGCTTCGCGATGGCGGCGGCTCTGGAAGGTTTCTGTGGGTTTCGTTCTTCGTCATCTGGAAAAATAGGATTTTTGGTAAAATTCCCTTCCAGAGCTGATCTTCCGAAATATTGCATCCTGACGGTGCTTTTTACAGCAGAATCCTGGCTCCGGTGCGTAATCTCCAAATAATCATGAAACATGCAAAATAGATGAAATAACATAAGTATTGTGTCCCAATATGAAATATATCAATGAATAACAGCAAATTATGATATAAAATAGTGATGCAAAATGGACGTATCAAGATGGCAGCGGTGTCGATGGAGAAGCCTTCCGGGGGCACTTCCCCGTTCCGGCGGCGTGCCGGAACAGAGACTCCTGTCCCCCAGATCTTGGCTTCGCGATGGCGGCGGCTCTGGAAGGTTTCTCGTACCGTGGCTTTTCCGTCTCGAGGTTTTAGGTCTGGGACCTTTTTATAGGCGAAGAGGCGGAGTCGGAGGGGCGACGAGGCGGTGGCACCATAAGGCGGCGCGGCCAGGGCCTGGGCCGCGCCGGCCTATGGTCTGGGGGCCCAGTGCCCCCCTCTGGTCCTTCTCGTGTGTTCTGGATGCTTCCGGTGAAAATAGGAACCCGGGTCTTGATTTCGTCCAATTCCGAGAATATTTCGTTACTAGGATTTCGAAACCAAAAACAGCAGAAAACGGAACCGGCACTTCGGCATCTTGTTAATAGGTTAGTTCCAGAAAATGCACGAATATGACATAAAGTGTGCATAAAACATGTAGATAACATCAATAATGTGGCATGGAACATAAGAAATTATCGATACGTCGGAGACGTATCAACTTTCTTCACCGTTTTCAGCAGGATTTTCGTCAGCAGCTTCATCTACCTGTTCCATATTAGTAACAGAGACAATAGGCACAATATGGTCATTGCAATTATGTACACTCTCATGGGGTGTGGAGGAAGTTGGAAGAAGTAAAATTTCCTTTTTAAGAAGAGCACCGGCATTGGGATGAAGAGAGGCAAACGGAAAAACATTCTCGTCAAAAACAACATCACGAGAGATGTATATCCTACCAGTAGATATTGAAAGAACATATCTCCATTATAAGTTGTTTTGGTGTTGATGACAATGATTATATATGAGCATTTCGTTTTATAAGATTTGTAGGTTGTTGCATGCTCGGAATGCCCAAAAGTTGAAGAGTGTGCAAGATATCAAATAATATGTGTGTATGGTTGTTTTTTGGAAGAAAGAATGGAAGAGAAAAGAAAGAAAAGAAAAGAAGAAGAGTTTGGAGGAAAAGAAGAAGAAAAGAAGAAGAAAGAAGAGAAGGAAGAAAAGAGAAAAGAGGAGGAGGAGGAGCCGCCGCCGGAGGGGCGGGCGGTACCACCGGCCACGGGCGGCCGGAGCCTCCGGGCTAAGTACCGCCCGCGGTACCAGGGAGGAGCTTTGTGCCGCAGTCAAGTTCCAGGGGGGTTGGAGCCCCGGCGGTACCACGGCCGGTACCCCGGCCGGAGGCTCCGCCCCCTCCCCCTTCGGCCCAGCTTGCTCCTGGCCACGTGGCCGCCTCACATCCGTCCGCGCTGCTCGACCATGGCCGGTAGTACCGGCCCAACCTGGCCGGTACTACCGGTCAGCCTCCAACGGCTGTTTTTCTGCAGGGGTATTTATAGCCCTTGTTCCCCAATGGTTCATATCTCTCTCTCTTCTCCAAAAATCTGAGACACACCATTGTTGAGCTTCATTTTCCTAGATCTCTCTACTCCTCCACCCAAACTTCACCATACTTGAGGATTTGGTAGAGATGACCTAGATCTACTCTTCCACCAAAGGAATTTGTGTTTCATCAACATTCTTAGTGGATCTTTGTGAGGTGACCTCGAAGCTACTCTTCGTGTAAAGCTTCGTGGTTACATCTTGGGAGCCTCCAATTTGGTTGTGGATGTGTGCCCCAAGCTTCGTGTAAAGGTGCCGGTTGCGACCTCAAGGCAACCGCTTAGTGGAGCGTGGGCTAGGCCTTTGTGGCGTTGCTCACAGGAGAATAGGGTGAGCCTTCGTGGCGTTGGTTGGACTTCGTGTCGCCACACCCCTCCGAACGTAGACGTACCTTCTTGCAAAGGAAGAGAACTACGGGAATTATATCACTATCTCTCCGTGTGCTCCACCTCGGTTACCTCTATCCTCTCACCGCCTTTACTACGTGTATCTTGTATTGTTGCTTGCTATCTTGTCATATAGGTGAATTCACTTAGTTGCATATCTAGAGAATTTACCCTTGTGTCAAACCTAATTTGAAAAAGTATTAAAATTTGAGATTACACCTATTCACCCCCACCCCTCTAGGTGTCATACGATCCTTTCAGATATGTCTAGACATTTCACACCTTTGTGTAGGGGACTATACCCAAGGAACACACACCGTTTAGATCGAAAAGCAAGCTTTCTTTTATTGTAGGGACGGAGATTAGGCCAACACGCACAACCAAAAGTGCGAAGAGCATCATAATTTGGTGTTACATGGAGAAGACGTTCAGTGGGTGTCTCAAAATCAATAACCTTGCTAGGAAGGAGATTTATGAGAAAAGTGGCAGTGATAAAAGCTTCATCCCAGAATTTAAGAGGCATAGAAGCATTGGCAAGCAAGGCAAGACCAACTTCAACTATATGACGGTGTTTTCTTTCAGCTGAACCATTTTGTTGATGAGCATGAGGGCATGAAACATGATGTGTGATGCCAACTTTTTGGAAGAATCCATTTAACTTTTCATACTCGCCTCCCCAATCAGTTTGCATCGTAACAATTTTCCTATCAAACTTGCGTTCAACATATTGCTGATAATTAAGAAAAGCTTGATAAACATCAGAACGCTTTTTGAGCAAATAAATCCAGGTGAATTTACTAAAATTATCAATAAAGCTTACATAGTATGCATGTTTTTCCACAGAGAGAGGGGCAGGACCCCATACATCAGAGAATACTTGCTCCAAAGGAGCAGTAGAGACACTAGAAGATATGGGGTATGGCAACTGATGACTCTTGGCCAACTGACAAGAATCACATACATATGGAGTACTGTCTGGGGTGTAAGCTATTTTATTTCTTCTAAGAACTTGCTGAACCACAAATGAAGATGGATGTCCTAAGCGGCGATGCCATGTGGAGGATGATGGCTTTATTGAAATAAAAGCATGCTTGGCGGTCTCATGAAACATAGGCACCAGGGGATAGAGACCACCCAGTAAGGGCCTCTAAACAGAACTCTTCGGGTTGCTTGGTCCTTGATTAAGAAGAAGAAAGGATGAAACTCAATAAAGACATGATTATCAAGTGTAAAACGATGAACAGACAACAGATTTTTGGAGGCACTAGGGACATGAAGAATATTTTTAAGATCAAAGGAACCATGAGGAGTGCGCAAAATTGAATTTCCAATGTGACTAATGTTCATACATGTACCTTCAGCAGTGCGAACACTGTCTTGACCATGATACTTGTTTGCAGTGAGAAGCTTATTCAGCTCGCCAGTAATGTGATCAGTTGCTCCTGTGTCAGTGTACCAATTTGTATGCACACCATATGAAGCCAGATTTGCACCTTTCTCACCATCATCTCTGTTCTTCTTATCATCTGAGTAGCGCCACCAGCATTTGCTAGCTGGGTGACCATGCTTGGTGCATATCTGACAGTCCGTGTCCACATATGGAGTAGGAGTGCGGTCAAAGCGGCGACGGTTACCATCACGGCCGTTGTCAAAACGGCGACGGTCACCCCCACCATCATCTCGACGTCGATCACGGCGGTCTCCTTGATGCTCATCACGGCGCCAATGTCCACGGTCACCACGGTCATCATCTCTGTCACGATAGCCGCCACCACGATAAGAACCCTGCTCGGGGCTACGCCCACGAGGAGGTGGTGTGTGTCCACGAGGTGGCGGAGTACGTCCGCGTGGGCGCTGCTCACTAGTGGCGCCGCGGCAAGCAAGGTTGGCGGAAGAGATGAACTCTCCGTTTTCTTCAACTCTGTTGCGCATATCATATGAACTGAGCTGCTCAAAAAAGTCATCAAGAGTGGTGCCAGGATTTGCATTGACAGACGTAATCAACGCATTATACTCTCCCTTGTCCAGGCCATGAAGCAAGTAACCGAGCATCTCATCGTCTTCCACCGGCTTGCCAAGTGCTGAGAGTTCCGAGGCAAAGCTTTTCATCTTGGTGTAGTAGGCATCAGCGGTCAAAGAGAGCTTCTTAGTATCATTGAGTTTTTCACGGAGGTGTTGAGCTTTAGTGCGGGACGCCGTCTTGAACATAGCGGTGATAGCTGACCAGGCCTCAGCAGTGGAGCTCACATCAAGGAGATGTGAGAGGGTATCTGGGGACACTGTGTTGAGGAGAAACCGCAGCACCTGCTGATCACGGGCAAGCCATGTAACATATGCTGAATTTTCGACTTGAATCTTCTTGTGGTCTGCATCTTCGACCTCAATCATCTTGGCCGGAGCAACATCCGTGCCCTCCAGTAGCGCCATGACGTTGGCACCTCGGAACGCCGGGAACACAAGAGCTTTCCATAGCAAGAAATTGCCGCGCGTGAGCTGCTGCAAGGGCGGTGCACCGAGGGCGGCGGATAGGCCAGCGAGCGTGTTGGTGGAGGAAGATCCCATGATCAGATCGATCTAGGTTTGGGGTTTTGTGATGTCTGGAGGTTTTGAGGTTGGTTGTAGGGCCGGCGACGGCGGCTGATAGTCAGCGGCGGCGGCAGGCTTGTTTTCTTGGTTGTATGGCCGGCGACGGCGGCTGGGTCAGCAGCGGCGGCGGGCTTGTTGTCTTGGTTGTAGGAAGGGGGGCGTCGACAGTCTATCTGCGGCTCGCGAGTTTTGTAGGCGGCGGCTGGGGGTCAGCAGCGGCGGCGGCAGGTTTTGGCGGCGGCGGCGGCAGCTAGGATGTCGGGGAAGAGCAATGCTCTGATACCATATTGAAGTTTAGGGTTGGAACGATGGGGTCGTCTCCCATCGGTTGCGTGTTAGATATAGGGCCAGAATACGACCAAGAGTTTGTACAATGGGAGACTCCAATACACATACGTATTGGGTGCAAAACATAAAATAAAGAGCTCTATACATATTCTAACAGTATTGACAGCACACGGAATCTAATCACTTCAAGAATCACTGATAGTCCACAACAAACGGCAGCAGAGGCAGTGGCGGAGACGGCACCCAGTGAGACGGTGGCGGCTGTGTAAACGGTGGGAGAGACAGCATCAACGCCAGCGTTAGCAGTGGTTGGGGAGATACAAATGGCAGGAATGGCTGCAGCGGAGACATCGACAGTGCTTGAACCAGAAACAGCGGAAGTGGAGACGGCATCAGCGGCAGAGACGGAGGGGGAGCGGGCCTTCAAAATCCTGAGATAGAGCTTGCATTCACCAGAGACTACTTCCACACCCTCTACCCTCTGGTCTTCTGGAGCGGGCTTGGTTCTATGTTGTTCAGTCTCCTCCTGTCAATGGCAACCTTCTTTGTCGCCCTCTGGCTGGCTGTGGACATCCGAACGGTCTACAACCAAGTACCCCTGAAAAAAGAGGACAATTTTATGCTCCACATGCATGGAAGGAATGTTGATGTCTTAATCACTTGGTTGTTCATGGTCTTCATGACGTTCAAGGAGGTCTGGGAGATGGTCACATACCTGCTGTCGAACTGGACAAGATTACTCCTCGTGTGCAAGTATCTGCAGAGCCGACCTTGGTTCAGCTGGTTTTGTCTTGATCGGCGTCTTATCAGATCATTTTACAAGTCCAGTATTTGTGACGCATGGCATGGATTCATGGACCAGTATGACTTCTTGGAGTCCTGCAATTACAAATCCTTATTTCAGAAAGCAGCAAATGCCATTAGCATGAGAAAGATGCAACAAGAATTAGATGGAAGAAAACTTGGCAAGTGTATCAAGGTCCCAAAATGTGTCAAGTCAGCAATCTTAAAGGCACTCCGCCACGTGGACCTCAAGAAAAGTCAGCTGCCCAAACAAATTCCATCGCTGAGTGGGTCACTGGAAAGGTTTGAGCGGTACAGCTGGGCCTGCCTCGAGCTACACACATGCTCTCAGGTCATTCTGGTGTGGCACATCGCCACCAGCCTCTGCGAGATCGAGCTTGCCCGAAAGTGTCAAATTGACTTGAATAAACCTGGGTTCTTTCGCTCTGCTTGGTCACGCCTGAAGACACTCGTCCGCCGCACTTCCAAGCCGTCGTACCTTGTCAACAAGAATGTGACTGGTGAACTCGAGGCCCATTATCACACTGCAATCAGCTTGTCTCGGTACTGTGCTTACCTGCAGCGATCTGCTCTGTTGCCAGATAGTTTCGTTGTGCCTGGTATGATCTTTGTGGACACATTATGAGATGTTCGTGAACAACTCAAAGATTGCAACTTGAGAAAGTGTAGTTATAGCAAACTCATTTCCATAGCCGAAGAAGACGCGCTGAAGAAAGTGGACAGGGTCACGGGCATGAACATAGTGCAGCAAGGTGCTGCTCTTGGCAAGGCCCTGATCAAGAACGAGGATCAACAAAGCCGTTGGAAGATTCTATCTGAAGTGTGGGCCGACTTACTTGTGCACATGGCCCCAAGTTGGAATGCAGCAGATCACAAGTATCAGCTCGAGTCGGGAGGCGAGTTCATAACCCTCATCTGGGCATTGCTTAGCCACTGTGGTATTGAGAAGAGCAGTCTGTGGGATAAGGAAGAAGCGCATGCAAATGATCTAGTACATCAGGAGAATAATGGTGGAACCAGCAACAATCAGCCTGGGCCGGAGCAACAAGAATCTGAAACCAGTGCTGAAGTACCTCCAAAATATTATGCTGAAACCAACAACATTCAGCCTGGGCCAGAGCAACAAGAATCTGAAACCAGTGCTGAAGTGCCTCCGGAATATAATGCTGAAATCAATAACATTCATCCTGGGACGGAGCAACAAGAATCTGAAACCAGTGCTCAAGTACCTCCGGAATATTATGCTGAAAGCAACAACATTCAGCCTGGGCCGGAGCAACAAGAATCTGAACTCAGTGCTGAAGTGCCTCCGGAATATAATGCTGAAATCAATTACATTCATCCTGGGCTGGAGCAACACGAACCTGAAACCAGTGCTCAAGTACCTCCAGAATATTATGCTGAAACCAACAACATTCAGCCTGGGCCAGAGCAACAAGAACCTGAAACTAGTGCTGAAGTGCCTCCGGAATATATAATGCTAAAATCAATAACATTCATCCTGGGCCGGAGCAACACGAATCTGAAACCAGTGCTCAAGTACCTCTGGAATATTATGCTGAAATCAACAACATTCAGTCTGGGCCGGAGCAACAAGAATCTGAAACCAGTGCTCAAGGACCTCAGGAGAATGATGCTGACATAGAGGAACTTGATGAGGATGGGATTGAGAGTGACGAAGAGCCCCTGAATGAAGAAAACAATGGTATATCTCAGACCAGCTCCACAAATTAACTTGACCCGCATGCTATATACTTCTTCTACCTGTATTTATTTTACCATGTCTAGATGCAGTATGCTAAAACTATGTTTTTTTCTTTCAGAATAAGAAGTGGCAATTTCACTGTAACCGATCGTGGAGCAAGCGAAGGAAGCACCTTGGACAGGTTCAATGCATCAGTTGGAACAATGGATCTGCACTTTCAAAATACTTGTGAAAAGCTCTAGTTTGGGCACTTAATTTGTTGTATTTTATCGATTGTTGTGTATTAAACCTACGCCTATTTATCTTGTTATATCTTTTGTCATGCTTTCTGCATCAGATCGTAGCTGCAGGCTGAAAGTTGATGCTCTAGCTATTATTTATTAACTGCAAAGTTATCGTGTTATATATGCTGGCGTAATTGCAAAGATACTTTTTGGAAGAAAAAGAGTGCTTCATTCACTTGCAAAAACAGATTTTTTTATACATTCTGTTACAATAAGTTCATTCAGAACATGAGGATCCTGACCGAGCCAGGTATCATTTATTCGACTAGTAATCGTGCACCTGCATGCACGTGTTGACTAAATTAAGCATAACAGTATGAGGACAGCTAAAATGCTAAATTAAACTTTGTGATGTGCTAATACACAATCTATTAACCATCCTGCGTGTCATGGACAATATCCACTACTACAGCTGAATTAATACACAGTTTGATATGGCTAAGATGGATTATGAGCTCAGATAAAAACATATGATGTCATTCGGTCTCATTATGTGCAACTTCTCACCATGAGTATCACAGAAATATTTTCCTTCAAAACCCAAACAAGACCCATAAAATGAATGTGGGTTTTGACCGATAGATCAATGTGCTTAGGTGAGTGAGATCATGTGATCTGCCACACTATGTTTCCATATTAGTGGAGATGCTTAACTGCAACTAATCCCCAATGTTAAGACAAGGACACGTTTTTACTTTATTATATAAACTGAAAATAATGTAAGAGTTTAGTCATGAGGAAAAGAACATGAGGAAGTTAGTGCATGACAAAGTTCCATACCATAACTCTGTTGCATTGAGTTCATGAGAAAAAGAACAAATAAGAGTTTAGTCACTTGAGCTTTAGATGAATAGTGCAGATTAAAATGCAGCTATCATGCTAGTATGTTTTACTTGATTTGTGAGGGATTGCTAGACAGATAAGGATTAGCAAATATACTGATCTGTGATTTCATATGAACAACAGAGACATAACTACATCTAATTTCACCTAAATTATAGATGCATCCCAAGGTAGTGAATTTACCATCGGAGTTCTTACCAGGTGAAACTTGTGGGGTAGAGGATTGAGGTACAGTTGCATTCACACAGAGGGCTGCAACTTTCTTTTGTAGTCGGGCCATCAGTTGATTCTTCTCGTCAGATAGTCTGGCATACCACTCATGTCCACTTTACTTTTTGCGCCCCACATTATTTACTTCAGATTCATGATCACTACTTGCAAAGCTTGCTGCCATACAGGTTACCGCGCATAGGTATCTAGGAAATAGTTACTTAAGTGAATCTTCCCTAGATACCTAAAATCCACACCTGGCATAGAAGAGGAAATAAAACTCAGAAATCATCATTAGATGGTCCATGCATAGAAAGAATTAGAAATGGCAAGAACAGGTAACAACAGGAAATGTACATATTTAATATGGAGAGCCCTGGCAAGGGTACATGCTGAATGGAACTCCAAGTAAATGGTAACAGTACTGAAGATGAAAAATAGAATAGATTACCCAAATGCCATGAACAGAGCTAATGACCGGTAATTGAAAAGGACATAGCTACAAAAGCACAGTAAAGATATGGCTACTTGATTCAGCTAAAAATTTATTACATCCTACACAGAAAACGATGACCTAAGAGGATTCCCCCCAAAAATGGTTTGACCCAAGGCATCCACAAAAAAGGTTAAAAGATGGATCGGTTCAGTCGAGGTGACATGTTGCTTTCATGCATCAAGTTTCCCAATTATCATTTGATGTTTCCATGGACAAACACACAAGTGATTCTTCTGGCCAAGAGTTGAATACAAATTATTACTGATCATGAGTCAACAATTACACAATATTGGCTCCACCGCTCAGAGTTATCAAACATATTGTCTGTCAGAGTTATCACACATGCACAACTTAATATAATGAAACCTAATCAGTACACTTATTTTGGAGTCAAATGTTGCCTATTACACACAAAAAATCATGAATTGGATATTGCATACAAAAGAATAGACATACAAAATCACGAATTGGAATGTTTTCTAATAAATCACTTTACTGATTAGTATAGAAGCAGTGACCAAACTGTATATTATAAACAGTAGCATACTAATTATGGAGAATGGTCAGGGTGATTGCTTGGCGGATTTGGAAGAATTCCGGCCAGCCGATCAGAACCAATATGTACTCTACAATCTGATCCAATGCGTGGTACACCACTCAACTATTTGGACAACCTGAACTAATATGTAGTCTACAATCTGAACTGGTACAGAAGTGGACGGCAGGACGGGATAAACCAATGTAAGAAAATTTGTATCATGAACACAGAAATGCAACTCGGGAAATCAATCTACGTAGAAAGATTTGATGAAAACCAAAATGAAAGCAGCAAGCCTACCTTGAGCTAGGGGAAGGAGCGGGTATGCCATCGGATAGCGGGGTTGAAGAGGAGGCACCGGCGAGCTGGCAGCGGCGTCGTCGACCGCGGGTCGAGAGCAGAGGCGCGCGCGCCGGAGCGCTTCGGAGGAGCGCGCCAGCGGTGGATTCGGTGTACGCGCGGCGGCGGTACGCGCGGCGGTGACGTTTGGCGATGGCAGAGGCGCGTTTTCTGCTTGAGGGATATGTGGGCTTTTTTCTTTCGGTGTATTAGATTTCGGTGTATTAGAGCATCTCCACCGGGCGACCCCATAGCGGCCCCAATAGTTTTTTTTTTTTTTTTGGAGTGGAAGCGAAAATGGGCTCGCACCGGCGCGTTCTAAACAGCGCCGGCGATTTTTTTGAGCTCAATAGAAGCGCCGGTAACTCTGTGCCGGCCCCTTCGTCAAGGGCGCGAATCGGGCGTGCCGCCGTCGCGAGGCTGAAAATTTTGGGCGTCGGAGCCGCCTGTCAGCCACACAACAACAAAATATACATTTTCTGCCCCAAAACTCCGTCCCCTCCGCCGCTCATTTCTCCGGCCAGCCGCTACATCTCCCATCCAGCCTCCAACCCGAAAAACCCTCGCCGCCGCGCCATGTCACCGAAGAGAAAGGCTCCAGTGAAAGCAGCGAAGCCGCCGACGAAGGTACCGCCGAAGACGCGCACCGTCGCGCTAAAGGAGAAGCCGGCGACCATGTCGAAGGAGGACTAGGAGACAGAGATGGAACGCTGCGTCTTCGTCACGACCGACCATAGGAGGCGCCGCATCGCCGCCCTCGAAGCAGCGAAAGCGGTGGCCTCTACGGAAGCGTGCCCGAGCTTGGGTGGCGGCCTGAACAGCATCTCGAGCTCCCCGTCGTCGTCGGGTTACTATGCGGGGTACACCGCGGACGCGTCGTCGATCTCGCAGATGCGGTTGTCGCAGATGGACGGCCGCGCCCGCTACTCCCCCGAGTTCGGGGACAGCGACATGACCATCGACAACAACGGCCCGTTCTCGCCGGATTCAACGGCTCGGGGCAGCGGCGCCTTCCGCTTCCCCGACCTGAACGATTCGTCTGACCTGTGCCGCACCCAGGGCCACGTGACGGACGGCACCGGCCTTCCCCGCGACCTCTTCCCCAACGACGGCAGGCGCACCCAGCAGATGTTCGGCAGCACGTCCGGCGTGTCCATGGGCCAGGACGAGGTGCGTTTCCTTTCTTTCTATGTGTTGTGTGCATCGTAGACACCGGCGGCGACTGAAAGTTTGTAACTTTATGCGTAGATTGCCGACGAGGAGGAGATCCTGAACGGCATCATACGTGGCCATGCCTACGAACCCCCGATCGACGACTACGAAGAACAGGCCGACGAGGACGAAGGTTAGGAGGAAGTCCAGGAGGAGCTGATCGACGCCGAGACCGGCACGAGCGTGAGGAGGACGCGCAGGTGTTCCGCCGGCACTCGTGGTCCGAGGTGGAGGTCCTTAGAGGATGAATGCCTCATCGAGGCATGGAAGCAAGTGAGCTTTTGCCCCATCACCGGCGCAAACCAAACCGACGCG
>NC_061510.1:297010351-297053487 GCF_022539505.1 Lolium rigidum | reverse complement strand
GGGGCAAGTACTACAAGCGCATCCTTGATTGTTTCAACGAGAAGAAGAACTATGGTGACTACACCACCATAGAGATGAACCGGAACGAGGGCGCCCTCTCTCACCGTTGGAACTTGATCAAGGCGGCATGTAGCAAGTTCCACGGCTACTATGAGAAGATCAAGGCACGGAAGGAGAGCGGCAAGACGATGGTGGATTGGGTATGATCTACGCCTATCTTATTTGCATATGAATTGATGATCGATGCTGTTGCATATGAATTGATGATCGATGTTGTTGCATATGAATTGATGATCCAACATGTTTTTCATTGTTTTGCATCATATATTGTTAGATGCTCCAAGCCCTCGAGATGTACAAGCACCAACACGAGGACAAAGACTTCCCGTTTATGCATTGCTACAACAAGCTCCAAGGTTGCAAGAAATGGGACGACCTCCTCCACACTCTCTTGAAGGACGGGGAAGATGGGCCGGTCGATCCAGCCGACGCCTCCACTGGGCGCCCCATTGGAAACAAGAAGGCCAAGGCTGACAGGAATGCGGCGCCGGTATTGGTAGCCATGGACGCCTCCATCGAGAATATGATCACCTCGTTCTCGGTGGAGAATAAGGAAGCTGCCGATAGAGCCACTGTCTTGTGGAAGGCCATCCTCGACAAGCAAGATGCCAAGATCGAGTTGGAGAGGGAGAGGGTGGAGGCGGCGAAGATGGAAGCTCACGCCGCTGCCATGAAGGCCACCAACGAAGCGACGCAGCTATCGTTGGCCAAAATGTATCAATCGAAGATCTTGATGGCCGACATGGAGAAGATGGACCCCTTGGCGCGGGTGTGGCACGAGATGTACCGCGAGCGCATCGACGAAGAGGTGATGGTGGCGCGAGTTGCGTCGGCGTCTCCCCCGGCACCGTCCACGTTCATGTCTACCCCGGCACCGTCCGCGTTCATGTCTCCCCGGCACCGTCGACGTTCATGCCTCTCCCGGTGACCGTAGATCCTGTTGCAGCATCGGAGCTGCCGCCGGCCGCCGATGAGGAAGTCGTCGAGGTTGCGCCGCCCGTGACCTCCTTCATTTGATCATGTGATCATCTGGCTTGGAAGCCCTTTTTGCGCCGGAAACGGCGATCTGGTGGCCGTGTGTTGGCCCAAACTTCTTATTCCGAAACCTATTCGTATTTGGTGGCCATGTGTTGGCCCAAACTTCATATTCGTAGACTTATTCGAATTTCTATGGTTGTGTTTGAGATTTCAAATTCAAATTATCTATCGGGGCCGCCTGTTTGGGGGCGCCGGTGTGGGAGCAGCTTCCCCAAATGGAGGATGATGAGCCGGCGTCCCCCAAACAGAGGTGTCGGCGCCCCTGCCGGCGCCTATTTGGGGGCTACCGGTGGATATGCTCTTAGAGCATCTCCACTCGCCCTCCCAAAGGCCCACATACGGCTTTGGGGAGTGCCGGCAACCAAATTTTTGCCCAGCCCCGGCCTCCAAAAATGTTTTTTAGCCAGCCTAGCCTAACTTTGCATCCGGCGCACCCAGGACGAACCCACGCGCCGCGTGTTGGTGCTGCGGACCCGCCCCATTAGCATCGGCAGAGTCGTCTTCCTCATCGCCTTCCACGCCCGTCAAAGCCTGCTCGCATTCCGCGTCGGCGTTAATGCGCATGCTCGTCTTCAGCGCCGCCTGCTCGCCTTCAGTGGTGGTCAAAGGCTGTTCACCTTCCGCGTCGAGTCGCGTCGGTGTTAATGCGCATACCCGTCTTCAGCGTCGCCTACTCGTCTTCAGCGGCGGTGTTAATGCCCGCCAACGGGCTTCCTGGGCGCTATATAAACCACCGCATGCCTTCCTCACCGTGCATTCCACCTCCCCTCTCCTCTTCCAAACTTCCACTGCATCGTCCTCCGGCGCCCCTAGCCATGGACCACCAAGACCAAGAGAGAGCAGGCGCCGCCGCCAACGGCTTCGGCCGCCGATCCCTGCATGCCACCGAGACGCTCGCCCTCTGGGACGCGAGCTACCCCGTCCCGCCGAACATGCGCTATCCGGGGGAGTGGGCGCTCAGTCGTGACGCCAAGCCCAGCTGGAATCCTTCGCGGCGACGGACGAGATCGCCAAGGCGTGGAGCGCGGCAGACTACCGACGCGAGGAGGAGGAGCGCCGCCGTCACCTCAGCCTCGTCATCAACCTCGACGAAGATGATGAGGTTGTCCCGTCCAGCAGGCCGCGCGGGAGCGCGGCTACGATGGCCAGGGCTGCAACAGCTACTTCCTGCAGCTGAAGGAGGAGGAGCCCGACGACATCGAGGACTACGCGGCGGCGATGTACCGCCGCCTAAGGCTAGGGCGCGGCGGCGGCAGTTGCTAGTTTTTTATCTATGTTTTTAAATTTGTACAAATATCGGCCAAATATGGCCGAACTATCAACAAAATTACTTTTTCTCCGAATTTTGTTATATTTTAAAAAAAATTGTATAGGGGCCGCGAACTCGCGACTGGCCACCGCCTGACCCATATTTTAGTTTTACCGTTGCCGCCCCCCATATGGGCCCTAAAATGGCCACCCCGGAGCCCATATAGGGGCCAATGGAGATGCTCTTAGAGCATCTCCACCTATGGTCCCGATAGCGGTCGCCATAGCTGCTTGGACCGCGATATCTACTAGGAGCAGGTGCTGTTTTTCCGCTCACATCGACGTGTCCAATAAAGCACCGACGCATTACCGAAACCAATAGAACCGTCGGAAATCCCGTGCTGGCCCCTTTGCAAAGGGCGGGAATCGGACGCGCCGGTGCCAAGCGCCACGTTGGATCCCACGCGCATTTGTCGTTTCCCGTGCGTTCTTCCCGCCATTTCTCGCATCAGCGTCGCCAATCAACGCCACCTCCGCGCAATGGCACCATAGCCGCCGCAGCTAAAAATGTCTCATCGCCTTCCTACCACATACTAAATGTTGAGCAGCTCCGGGGCAGCCAGCTGCCTCCTCCCCCGTCTCCACCTGCGCCTCCACCTACTTGTAGGGTTCATTGCATAGAAAACAAAAAAAAAATTACCGCAAAGGCGAATAAAACCAAGATCCAATCTATGGAAAAATCAAGATCTAATCTATGAGATCGGAGCACCGAGATAGAAGAGAAACTAACCCTCGAAGATCCAAAGCCTTAACGAGATCAGATCTCGTGGTTGATGTAGACGATCGTTTCGGTGCTACAATCCGGCAGCACTTCTGTACTCGGTCACACGTACGGTGTCGATGACAGCATTCCTCTCCCCGTTCCAGCGGGCAGCGGAGGAGTAGATCCGCTCGGAATCCCAGCAGCACGACGGCGTGGTGGTGGTGGTGGAGGAGAATTCATGCAGGGCTTCGCCTAAGCCGGAGCAGGAGAAACTGGGAGGGAAGAGAGGTGGCAAATTAGGGTTTTAGGTGGGGGGCTATGACCGGCCACCCCTCCGCTCTTTATATATTGGGGGTGGTTGGCTAGGGTTGCCCCCTTGCCCAAATCCATCTAGGGCCAGCGCAAGGGGAGGGGAGGGGGGAACTTTCTTCCCCCCCCCCCCAAGCCTTCCATATTGAGGGTGTCCCCTAAAACCCTAGTGGTTTGGCCGGCCTGGGCCTTGAGGGTTGGTGCGCCTAGCCCATTAGGGCTGGGTTGCACCCCCTCGGCTCAGGTGGCCCCTCCCGGGGTCTTGGGCTCATGGGTGGCCCCTTCGGAACCTTCTAGAAGCTTCCCGGTCTTCCACCGGCAAGTTCCCAAACTTTTCCGAACCCCAAAAAATAACTTGCCTTATATGAATCTTATTCTCCGGACCATTCCGGACGTCCTCGTGATGTCCTGGATCCCATCCGTGACTCCGAATAATATTTGTTCTCCATCTCATATTCCATATCTACTATACAACATCGAACCTTAAGTGTGTCACCCTACGGTTCGTGAATGCAGACATGATCGACACTCCTCTCCGATCAATAACCAATAGTGGGACCTGGAGATCCATAATGGCTCCCACATATTCAACGAGGACTTCGCGATCGAATGAACCATTAACATATGATACCGATTCCCTTTGTCGTGCGATACTTTACTTATCCGAGGTTCGATCATCGGTATCTCTATACCTAGTTCAACCTCGTTACCGATAAGTACTCTTTACTCGGTACCGTGATATGTCATCCCTTTTGACTTGAAAGCTAATTAGATGACATTCCACCGAGAGGGCCTAGAGTATATCTATCCGTCATCAGGATGGACAAATCCCACTCTTGATCCATGTGCTTCAACTCATACTTTCAGAATACTTAATCCCATCTTTATAACCACCCATTTACAAAGTGGCATTTGATGTAATCAAAGAATCCATCTGTTGTAAGTGATTTACACGATCTCATGGTCGAAGGATTAGGTTACTATGTATCGGAAGCTTATAGAAAGACGAACTTAATGACTTGATCTTATGATATGCTTACTATGGGTGTGTGTCCATCACATCATTCTCCCAATGACATGATCTTGTTATTAACAACATCCAGTATTCATGATCAGGAAACCATGATCATCTATTAATCAACAAGCTAGTTTAACAAGAGGCTTACTAGGGACTCTTTTATGTTTACAAAACACACAAGTATTAATGTTTCCGATTAATACAATTATAGCATGGGATGCAAACATTTAGCATAAACACAAAGATATAATAATAACCACTTTATTATTGCCTTTTGGGCGTATCTCCAACAGTCTCCCACTTGCACTAGAGTCAATAATCTAGATTGCATGGTAATGTACCTAACAGCTAGCAATGGCGTTTTGGTGTAGGTCATATTTTTCTCTAGGGAGAGCTTTAGTCAACGGATCTGCCACATTCAGATATGTGTGTACTTTGCAAATCTTTATGTCGCCATCTTCGACATACTCGCAAATTACATGAAAACGTAGCTTCATATGCTTCAGCTTCTTGTGTGACCTTGGCTCCTGTGCATTGGCTATGGCACCCATGTTGTCACAATAGATGGTCATCGGATCCAACGCACTAGGAACCACACCAAGCTCAGTAATGAACCTCTTCATCCATATCGCTTCTGATGAAGCTTCTGAAGCAACTATGTATTCAGATTATGTTGAAGATTTCACCACCACGCTTTGCTTGGCAGTCATCCAACTCACTTCTGCACCATTCAAAATAAACACGTACCCAGATTGAGACTTTAGAGTCATCTGGATCAGTGTTCCAACTAGCATCGATGTAACTGGGTACAGCGAGCTGTTGGTCACCTCCTTAACAAAGAAACATATCGTCCTTTTCAAGTACTTCAGGATATTCTTCACCGATGTCCAGTGTTCCATTCCATGATCATTTTGATATATGCTGGTCAAACTAACATCATGTGCGATATCCGGTCTCGTACACAGCATGGCATACATGATAGAGCCTATGTTCGAGGCATAGGGGATTTTGTTCATCCTTTCTCTTTCTTCTACCATAGCCGGACTTTGAGTTTTACTCAATATCTTACCTGGCAACAAGGGAAAGAACCCTTTCCTGCTTTCATCCATTCTAAACTTCTTTAGAATTTTGTCCAGGTATGTACTTTGCGAAAGCCCTATTAAGCGTCGATCTATCTCTATAAATCTTGATGCCTAAAATTAATACTGCTTCGCCAAGGTCCTTCATTGAAAAACACTTATTCAACTAGTCTTTGACACTTTCAAGAAGTTCTATATCATTCCCAATCAACAATATGTCATCCACATACAGTAATAGGAATGCTACAGAGCTCCCACTCACTTTCTTGTAAATACAAGCTTCTCCAAAAGTTTGTATAAATCCAAAGTCTTTGATCACCTTATCAAAGCGCCGGTTCCAACTCCGAGATGCTTGCTTCAGTCCATAAATGGAGCGCTGAAGTTTGCATACCTTGTCAACATCTTTAGGATCGACAAAACCCATGGGTTGTACCATATACAACTCTTCCTCAATGTCACTATTAAGGAATGCCGTTTTGACATCCATCCGCCAAATTTCATAATCGAAAAATGCAGCGATTGCTAACAAAATCCTCACAGACTTTAGCTTCGCTACAGGTGAGGAAGTCTCATCGTAGTCAACTTCTTACATTTGTCGGTACCCTTTCGCGACAAGTCGAGCTTTATAGACAGTAATATTACCATCAGCGTCAGTTTTTCTTTTGAAAATCCATTTGTCCTCAACAGCCTTGCGGCCATCAGGTAGATCAACCAAAGTCCATACTTGGTTTTCATACATGGATCCCATTTCCAATTTCATGGCTTCTTGCCATTTGTTGGAATCTGAGCCCATCATTGCTTCCTCATACGTCGCAGGGTCATCATTGTTGTCAACCAACATGACATTTAAGGTGGGGTCATACCAATCAGGAGTGGTACAAACCCTCGTCGACCTACGAGGTTCAGTAGTAACTTTGTTCCAAATTTCATGATCATTATCATTAGCTTCCTCTCTTATCGGTGCAGGCGGCACAAGAACATCTTCTGGTGCTGCACTACTCTCAAGTACGAGAGAAGGTTCAATAACCTCGTCGAGTTCTACTTTCCTTCCAGTCACTTCTTTCAAGAGAAACTCCTTCTCAAGAAAGGATCCGTTCTTGGCAACGAAAACTTTGCCTTCGGATCTGTGATAGAAGGTATACCCAATTGTTTCTTTAGGGTATCATATGAAGACACATTTTTCCGCTTTGGGTTCAAGCTTGTCAGGTTGTAACTTCTTTACATAAGCTTCACAGCCCCAAACTTCAAGGAACGACAACTTAGGTTTCTTACCAAACCACAATCCATACGGTGTCGTTTCAACGGATTTAGATGGTGCCCTATTTAAAGTGAATGCGGCTATCTCTAATGCATAACCCCAAAAAGATAACGGCAAATCTGTAAGAGACATCATAAACCGAACCATATCTAAGAGAGTTCGATTACGACGTTCGGACACACCATTAATTGCGTTGTGGTGTTCCCGGCGGTGTCAACTGTAAAAGTATTCCACATTTCTTTAAATGCATGCTAAACTCGTAACTCATACGCAGAAACTTAATCTTATTGTTACGCTGATTTTCTACTTCACTTTGGAATTCCTTAAACTTCTCGAAAGTTTCGGACTTATCTTTCATAAAGTAGATATACCCATATCTACTCAGATCATCCGTGAAGGTAAGAACATAACGATAACCACCACGCGAAGCTACAGTCATTGGACCGCACACATCGGTATGTATTGTTTCCAATAAGTCTATAGCTCGCTCCATTATACCAGAGAATGGAGTCTTAGTCATTTTTCCCATAAGATATCCTTCGCATCTATCAAGTGATTCAAAATCAAGTGATTAGAAGTCCATCGGAATGAAGTTTCTTCATGCGCTTCACTCCAATGCGACCAAGACGACAGTGCCACATATATGTAGAATTATCATTTAATTTAATTTGTTTAGCATCAATGTTGTGAACATGTGTATCACTACTATCGAGATTGAATAAGAATGAACCATTCATTTCAGGTGCATCACCATAAAATATATTATTCATATAAATTGAACAACCCTTATTCTCAGACTTAAATGAATAATCGTCCTGCAATAAACAAGATGCAGATATAATGTTCATGCTTAACGCAGGCACCAACTAACAATTATTCAGATTTAAAACTAATCCCGAAGGTAGATGTAGGGGGAGCATGCCGACGGTGATCGCATTGACCTTGGATCCATTTCCGCGCATCGTCACCTTGTCCCTCACTGGTCTTCATTTATTCCGAAGTTCATGTTTCGAGTTACAAATGTGGGCAACCGAACCAGTATCAAATACCCAGGCACTACTACGATTACTAGTAAGATACACATCGATAACATGTATATCAAATATACCTTTATTCTTGATGTTGCCGCTCTTCAGATCTGCCAAGTACTTGGGGCAATTATGCTTCTAGTGCCCATCAGCCTTGCAGTAATAGCACACAATATCAGGCTTAGGGCCAGCCTTAGGCTTCTTAGGAGGCGCAGCAGCTTTCTTGCCACCCTTCTTGAAGTTGACCTTTTCTTTATGGTTGCCCTGCTTCTTGAAACTGGTGGTCTTGTTGACCATCAATACTTGGTGCTCTTTCTTTATCTCCACTTCAACAGTTTTCAGCATGGAGAAGACTTCAGTCAACTCCTTATTCATGCACTGCATATTGTAGTTCATCACGAAGTTCTTATAACTAGGTGGCAGTGATTGGAGGACACGATGAATCCCCAACTGATTAGGAATCACTATTCCCAAATCAATGAGCTTCTTCGCGTGCCCAGACATCTTAAGCACGTGCTCGCTAATGGAGCTACCCTCTTCCATCTTACAGGCAAACTACTGTTCAGAGGCTTCATAGCTTTCCACGGTCGCATGTATTACAAATATCATTTTGAGCTCACGGACAATCTCACAAGGGTCGTGGTGTTCAAAGCGCTTCTGAAGCTTTGATTCTAGGCCGTACAGGATGGCACACTGAACTGTGGAGTAATGAGTCTTCCGAGTGAGGTAAACATTGTTGACCTCATCGGGAGCAGTTTCTGCAGGTGGGGCACCTTGCGGTGCATCGAGCACATAGAGCAGTTGTCCAGCAGTGAGGACAATCCTCACATTACAGATCCAGTCCATAAAGTTGCTTCCATTGTTCTTAAGCTTTTCTTTCTCTAGGAACTGACTAAAATTGATGGTGGAGGCTGCCATGATCTACAACATACTTGCAAAGAGTTTAGACTAAGTTTATGATAGAATGGGTTCAATTTTAATTCTTAAATTAACTAGGTGAACTCTCACTCAAAACAACATCCCACATGTTGCCTTAGTGATTACACGAACCAAATCCACTACACCAAGTCCGATATGTTTACGAGAGAAGATGTAGTTTCAAAGGCGAACATTCAACATGTTCATCATATCATTCATATGACTCATGCTCTACCTTTCGGTATTCCGTGTCCCGAGGCCATGTCTGTACATGCTAGGATCGTCAAGTTTAACCTTAGTATTCGCATGTGCAAATCTGGCTTGCACCCATTGTATGCACACGTAGAATCTATAACACCCGATCATCACGTGATGCTTCGAAACGACGAGTCTTAGCAATCATGCATACTAAGGATGAACACTTTATTATGTTGATACTTAGTGAGAGGGATCATCTTATAGTGCTACCTTCGCGATCTAAGCAATATAAGATGCATAAAGGATTAAAATCACATGCAATTCATAATATGTGATATGACATGGCCTTTCTTCTTGTGCTTTTGATCTCCATCTCCAAAGCACGGACATGATCTCCATCATCACCAGCATGGCGTCAAGGTCAGTGGCGTCGCTTCATGGTTGTCCATCACTAATAGCAACTATAACAACTACTTGGAATAAAGCTATTACATGATGAATAGACACGCAGGTCTTTAACAAATTTAAAGACAACCATTAGGCTCCTGTCAGTTGCCATAATACATTAATGCTCATATCATACATCAAATATAGTCACAATCACATGGCCAAATCACATCACATGCCCCTGCAAAAACAAGTTAGATGCCTCTAAAAAGTCTTTGCATGTTTTACATGGTTTGAGGCTTTCAAGTAAGATCTGATCTGCCTACGAACAAGAACCACAATGCTGATACAAGTGTTGTCAAGTGCAGATTATAAATTGGATCTTAACTATATATGGTGGGAGAAACGGACACCCGCTGAGCCACTTATGCAATACAAGTTGCATGTCAAGCGGGAGAAAGTATCATGAACGCGGTCATGTAAGGTTAGCCCGGGCCGCTTCATCCCACCATCCTGCAAGATGCAAAGTACACGAAAAGCAAACGACAACAAGAGCATCAATGCCCACAAAACCATTGTTTTCTACTCATGCAACAGATCTATGCATAGAAACGGCTCTGATACCACTGTAGGGTTCGTTGCATAGAACACAAAAAATTCTACCGCAAAGACAAATAAAACCAATATCCAATCTATGGAAAAGCCAAGATCTAATCTATGAGATCGGAGCAACAAGATAGAAGAGAAACTAACCCTCGAAGATCCAAAGCCTTAACGAGATCATATCTCGTGGTTGATGTAGACGATCGTTCTGGTGCTGCAATCCGGCATCACTTCCGTACTCGGTCACACGTACGGTGTCGATGACGTCCTTCATCTCCCCATTCCAGCGGGAAGTAGAGGAGTAGGTCCCCTCAGAATCCCAGCAGCACGACGGCGTGGTGGTGGTGGTGGAGTAGAATTCCTGCAGGGCTTTGCCTAAGTCGGAGCAGGAGAAACTGGGAGGGAGGAGAGGTGGCAAAATAGGGTTTCAGGTGGGGGCTATGGTCTGCTACCCCTACCTGAAGGAGATATGCCCTAGAGGCAATAATAAAGTGGTTATTATTTATATCTTTATGTTTATGATAAATGTTTATATATCATGCTAGAATTGTATTAACCGAAACATTAGTACATGTGTGATATGTAGACAACAAGAAGTCCCTAGTATGCCTCTTAAACTAGCTTGTTGATTAATGGATGATTAGTTTCATAATCATGAACATTGGATGTTATTAATAACAAGGTTATATCATTATATGAATGATGTAATGGACACACCCAATTAAGCGTAGCATAAGATCTCGTCATTAAGTTATTTGCTATAAGCTTTCGATACATAGTTACCTAGTCCTTATGACCATGAGATCATGTAAATCACTTATACCGGAAAGGTACTTTGATTACACCAAACACCACCGCGTAAATGGGTGGCTATAAAGGTGGGATTAAGTATCCGGAAAGTATGAGTTGAGGCATATGGATCAATAGTGGGATTTGTCCATCCCGATGACGGATAGATATACTCGGGCCCTCTCGGTGGAATGTCGTCTAATGTCTTGCAAGCATATGAATGAGTTCATAAGAGACCACATACCACGCGTACGAGTAAAAGAGTACTTGTCAGAGACGAGGTTGAACAAGGTATAGAGTGATACCGAAGATCAAACCTCGGACAAGTAAAATATCGCGAGACAAAGGGAATTGGTAATGTATGTGAATGGTTCATTCGATCACTAAAGTCATCGTTGAATATGTGGGAGCCATTATGGATCTCCAGATCCCGCTATTGGTTATTGGTCGGAGTGAGTACTCAACCATGTCCGCATAGTTCTCGAACCGTAGGGTGACACACTTAAAGTTGGATGTTGAAATGGTAGTTCTTGAATATGGAATGAAGTTGGAATATTTGTTCGGAGTCCCGGATGTGATCCCGGACATCACGAGGAGTCCCGGAATGGTCCGGAGAATAAGATTCATATATAGGATGTCATTTTATGTGAATAAAATGTCGCGGAAGGTTCTATGGAAGGTTCTAGAAGGTTCTAGAAAAGTCCGGAAGAAACCACCAAGGAAGGTGGAGTCCACAAGGGACTCCACCCCCATGGCCGGCCAACCCTAGTGGGGGAGGAGTCCCAAGTGGACTCCCCTAGGGGCCGGCCACCCCCCACATGGGAGGTGGGAATCCCACCTTTGGGTGGGAGTCCTAGTTGGGCTAGGATTGCCCCTCCTATGGAAGGATTTGGTTCGGGTCTTATTCGAAGACTTGGACACCACCTCTTGGGGTTCCACCTATATAATGAGGGACAAGGGGAGGGGGCCGGCCACCTAAAACACCACCAAGGTGGCCGCACCCCTATAGTGGCCGGCGCCCCTCTCCCCAAACCCTAGCCGCCTCGCTCCTCCACTTCCCGCACGCTTAGCGAAGCTCCGCCGGACTTCTCCACCACCACCGACACCACGCCGTCGCGCCGTCGGATTCAAGAGGAGCTACTACTTCCGCTGCCCGCTGGAACGGGGAGGTGGACGTCGTCTTCATCAACAACCGAACGTGTGACCGAGTACGGAGGTGCCGCCCGTTCGTGGCGCCGGAACCGATCGTGATCAAGATCTTCTACGCGCTTTTGCAAGCGGCAAGTGAACGTCTACCGCAGCAACAAGAGCCTCATCTTGTAGGCTTTGGAATCTCTTCAAGGGTGAGACTCGATACCCCCTCGTTGCTACCGTCTTCTAGATTGCATCTTGGCTTGGATTGCGTGTTCGCGTAGGAAAATTTTTGTTTTCTATGCTACGTTATCCTACAGAGGGTATCGCAGCCGTGTCTATGCATAGATGGTTGCACGAGTAGAACACAATGGTTTGTGGGCGTTGATGCTCTTGTTATCTTTAGTTGAGTACTTTGCATCTTTATGGCATAGTGGGATGAAGCGGCTCGGACTAACTTTACATGACCGCGTTCATGAGACTTGTTCCTCGTTCGACATGCAACTTGTATTGCATAAGAGGCTTTGCGGGTGTCTCGTCTCTCCTACTATAGTAAAGATTCAATTTACTCTTCTATTGACAACATTAGTATCAACGTTGTGGTTCATGTTCGTAGGTAGATTAGATCTATATCGAAAACCCTAAACCACGTAAAATATGCAAACCAAATTAGAGAGCGTCTAACTTGTTTTTGCAGGGTTTGGTGATGTGATATGGCCATAATGTGATGATGAATATGTATGAGATGATCATTATTGTATTGTGGCAACCGGCAGGAGCCTTATGGTTGTCTTTAAATTTCATGTTGAGTAGTATTTCAAAGTAGTTGTAATAGTTGCTACATGGAGGACAATCATGAAGACGGCGCCATTGACCTTGGTGCTTCGCCGACGATGATGGAGATCATGCCCGAAGATGATGGAGATCATGTCCGTGCTTTGGAGATGAAGATCAAAGGCGCAAAGACAAAAGGGCCATATCATATCACATATGAACTCGCATGTGATGTTAATCCTTTTATGCATCTTATTTTGCTTAGATCGCGACGGTAGCATTATAAGATGATCCCTCACTAAAATCTCAAGATAATAAAGTGTTCATCCTTAGTAGCACCGTTATCAAGTCTTGTCGTTTCGAAGCATCTCGTGATGATCGGGTGTGATAGATTCAATAAGTACATACAAACGGGTGCAAGACAGCTTTTGCACATGCAGATACTAAGGTGGCCTTGACGAGCCTAGCATGTACGTACATGGTCTCGGAACACATGATACCGAAAGGTAGAGCATGAATCATATGGTTGATATGATGAACACTTTGAGTGTTCGCCAAAGAAATCACACCTTTTCTCGTGATGATCGGGTTTTGGTGCGGTGGATTTGGTTCGTGTGATCACTAAGACAATGCGAGGGATATTGTTTTGAGTGGGAGTTCATCTAGATTTTTAATTATGTAGAATTAAAATTTGAACTCAATTTGTCATAAACTTAGTCTAAACTATTGCAAATATATGTTGTAGAGATGGCGTCCCCAATCAATTTTAACCAGTTCCTAGAGAAAGAAAAGCTTAAGAGCAACGGTAGCAACTTCACCGATCGGTTCCGTCATGTGAGGATCTTCCTCTCGGCGGAAATCCGCAATATGTGCTTGATGCACCGCTAGGTGACCCTCCCGCAGTAACCGAAACCGATGAAGTAAAAGCTGTTTACGCGACTCGGAAAACTCGGTACTCTCAAGTTAAGTGTGCCATCTTATGCAGTCTGGAATCCGATCTTCAAAAACGTTTTGAGCACCACGATCCTCATGAGTTGATGAAAGAGTTGAAGACTATTTTTGAGACTCATGCGGCCGTGGAATGCTATGAAGCATCGAAACAATTTTTCAGCCGTATGATGGAAGAAGGCAGCTCCGTTAGTGAGCACATGCCCGCCATGACCGGGCATGCGAAGAAACTCGGTGACTTGGGAATAGTGATTCCTAACTGATCGGGGATTAATCGTGTCCTTCAATCACCGCCACCAAGTTACAAGAACTTTGTGATGAACTACAATATGCAGTAACATGAACAAGGAGTTACCTGAACTCTTTGGCATGCTAAAAGCTGCCGAGATTGAGATCAAGAAAGAGCACCAAGTGTTGATGGTCAACAAGACCACCAGCTTTCAAGAAACAGGGCAAGTCTAAGGGAAAATTCAAGAAGGGTGGCAAGAAAGCTGCCACGCCTCCCGTGAAACCTAAGAACGGCCCTAAGCCCGATGCTGAGTGCTATTACCGCAAGGAGAAGGGACACCGGAAGCGTAATTGCTCCAAGTATCCGGCTGATCCGAAGAGCGGCCTTGTCAAGAAGAAGAAAGAAGGTATATATGATATACATGTTATAGATGTTCATTTCATCGGTTCTCGTTCTAGTACCCGGGTATTTGATACCGGTTCGGTTGCTCATATTTGTAACTCGAAACAGGAACTAAAGAATAAACGACAACCGCCGAAGGATGAAGTGACGATGCGCGTTGGAAACGGATCCAAGGTCAATGTGATCGCAGATGGCACACTTCCTCTACATCTACCTTCGGGATTAGTTTTAAGCCTAAATAATTGTTATTATGTACCTGCGTTGAGCATGAACATTATATCCGGATCTTGTTTAATGCAAGACGGTTATTCATTCAAGTCTGAGAATAATGGTTGTTCTATTTTTATGAATAATATCTTTTATGGTCGAGCACCACAAAAGAATGGCTTATTTCTGTTAGATCTCGATAGTAGTGATACGCATATACATAACATTGATGCTAAGCGAATTAAATTGAATGATAATTCTACTTATATGTGGCACTCGTCGTCTTGGTCATATTGGAGTGAAACGCATGAAGAAACTCCATACCGATGGATTACTAGAATCACTTGACTTTGAGTCACTTGATAGATGCGAAGCATGTCTCGATGGGAAAAATGACTAAGACTCCATTTTCTCAGTATGATGGAGCGAGCTACCGACTTATTGGAAATCATACATACCGATGTGTGCGGACCAATGAGCGTAGCATCGCGCGGTGGTTATCGTTATGTTCTAACCTTCACAGATGATCCGAGTAGATATGGGTATATCTATTTCATGAAACATAAATCCGAAACTTTCGAGAAGTTTAAGGAGTTCCAAAGTGAAGTAGAAAATCAACGTAACAAGAAGATTAAATTTCTACGATCTGATCGTGGAGGTGAATATCTGAGTTATGAGTTTGGCATGCATTTAAAGAAATGCGGAATACTTTCACAATTGACACCGCCGGGAACACCACAACGAAACGGTGTGTCCGAACGTCGTAATCGAACTCTCTTAGATATGGTTCGTTCTATGATGTCTCTTACCGATTTGCCGTTATCTTTTTGGAGTTATGCATTAGAGACAGCCGCATTCACTTTAAATAGAGCACCATCAAAATCCGTAGAAACGACACCGTATGAATTATGGTTTAATAAGAAACCTAAGTCTGTCGTTCCTGAAAGTTTGGGGTTGCGAAGCCTATGTAAAAAGGTTACAACCGGACAAGCTAGAACCCAAAGCGGAGAAATGCGTCTTCATAGGATACCCTAAGGAAACTATAGGGTACACTTTCTATCACCGCATCCGAAGGCAAAATCTTTGTTGCTAAGAACGGAACCTTTCTTGAGAAAGAATTTCTCACTAAAGAAGTGATCTGGAAGAAAAGTAGAACTCGATGAGATTGATGAATCTATACTCGTTGATCAGAGTAGCGCAGTACCGGAAGTTGTACCTGTACCGCCTACACCGGCAACAGAGGAAGCAAATGATAATGATCATGAAACTTCGAACGAGGAAACTACTGAACCTCGCAGATCGACAAGGGAACGTACCACTCCTGATTGGTTTGATCCTTGTCTAAATGTCATGATTGTGGATAACAATGATGAGGACCCCGCGACGTATGAAGAAGCGATGATGAGCCCGTATTCCAACAAATGGCAAGAAGCCATGAAATCCGAAATGGGATCCATGTATGATAACAAAGTATGGACTTTGGTAGACTTACCCGAGAGCCGAAAGGCTGTCGAGAATAAATGGATCTTCAAGAGAAAAACAGATGCCGATGGTAATATTACTCGTCTATAAAGCTCGACTTGTCGCAAAGGGTTTCCGACAAATTCAAGGAGTTGACTACGATGAGACTTTCTCACCGGTAGCGAAGCTAAAATCTGTGAGGATTTTGTTAGCAATAGCTGCATTTTTCGATTATGAGATTTGGCGTATGGATGTCAAAACGGCGTTCCTTAATGGAGACATTGAGGAAGAGTTGTATATGGTACAACCCAAAGGTTTTGTCGATCCTAAAAATGCCGACAAAGTATGCAAACTTCAGCGTTCAATCTATGGACTCGAAGCAAGCATCAAGAAGTTGGAACCGACGCTTTGATAAGGTGATCAAAGACTTCGGGTTTATACAAGTGTCATGGAGAGGCCTCGTATTTACAAGAAAGTGAGTGGGAGCTCGTAGCATTCTCGATATTATATGTAGATGACATATTATTGATCGGGAATGATATAGAACTATTAAGCGGTGTTAAGGGTTATTTGAATAATAGTTTTTCAATGAAAGACCTTGGTGAAGCATCATATATATTAGGCATCAAGATTTATAGAGATAGATCAAGACGCCTAATAGGGCTATCACAGAGTACATATCTCGGACAAGATTCTAAAGAAATTTAGAATGGACGAAAGTAAGAAAGGGTTCTTACCTATGTTACTGAGCAAGGTATTGAGTAAGACTCAAGGACCGGCTACTGCAGAAGAAAGAGAAAGGATGAATAATATCCCCTATGCCTCGGCAAGTAGGATCTATCATGTATGCCATGCTATGTACTAGACCAGATATAGCACATGTCGTTAGTTTGACTAGCGTGATATCAAAGTGATCCAGGAATGGAACACTCGGACAGCGGTCAAGAATATCCTGAAGTACTTGAAAAGAACTAAGGATATGTTTCTTTGTTATGGAGGTGACCAAGAGCTCGTTGTAAACGGTTACACCGATGCAAGTTGGAACACCGATCCCGATGACTCTAAGTCACAATCCGGGTACGTGTTTATATTGAATGGTGCTGCGAGTAAGCTGGGCAAGCTCGAAGCGATGCACGGTGGCGAAGTCTTCAACAGAATCGGAGTACATAGCGGCTTCGAGGCTTCATCGAAGCGGTATGGATGAAGAGGTTCATTGTAGAGCTCGGTGTGGTTCCTAGTGCATTGGACCCATTAATCATTTACCGTGATAACATGGGTGCCATCGCCAATGCACAAGAACCAAGGTCACACAAGAGGCTGAAGCATATCAAGCTGCGTTACCACTCGATTCGCGAGTACATCGAAGATGGAGAAGTAAAGATTTGCAAAGTACACACCGATCCGAATGTAGCAGATCCGTTGACTAAAGCTCTCCCTAGGGCAAAGCATGACCAACACCAGAATGCCATGGGTGTTAGGTATATTACTATGTAATCTAGATTATTGACTCTAGTGCAAGTGGGAGACTCGAAGGAGATATGCCCTAGAGGCAATAATAAAGTGGTTATTATTTATATCTTTATGTTTATGATAAATGTTTATATATCATGCTAGAATTGTATTAACCGAAACATTAGTACATGTGTGATATGTAGACAACAAGAAGTCCCTAGTATGCCTCTTAAACTAGCTTGTTGATTAATGGATGATTAGTTTCATAATCATGAACATTGGATGTTATTAATAACAAGGTTATATCATTATATGAATGATGTAATGGACACACCCAATTAAGCGTAGCATAAGATCTCGTCATTAAGTTATTTGCTATAAGCTTTCGATACATAGTTACCTAGTCCTTATGACCATGAGATCATGTAAATCACTTATACCGGAAAGGTACTTTGATTACACCAAACACCACTGCGTAAATGGGTGGCTATAAAGGTGGGATTAAGTATCCGGAAAGTATGAGTTGAGGCATATGGATCAATAGTGGGATTTGTCCATCCCGATGACGGATAGATATACTCGGGCCCTCTCGGTGGAATGTCGTCTAATGTCTTGCAAGCATATGAATGAGTTCATAAGAGACCACATACCACGGTACTGAGTAAAAGAGTACTTGTCGGGAGACGAGGTTGAACAAGGTATAGAGTGATACTCGAAGATCAAACCTCGGACAAGTAAAATATCGCGAGACAAAGGGAATTGGTAATGTATGTGAATGGTTCATTCGATCACTAAAGTCATCGTTGAATATGTGGGAGCCATTATGGATCTCCGGATCCCGCTATTGGTTATTGGTCGGAGTGAGTACTCAACCATGTCCGCATAGTTCTCGAACCGTAGGGTGACACACTTAAAGTTGGATGTTGAAATGGTAGTTCTTGAATATGGAATGAAGTTGGAATATTTGTTCGGAGTCCCGGATGTGATCCCGGACATCACGAGGAGTCCCGGAATGGTCCCGAGAATAAGATTCATATATAGGATGTCATTTTATGTGAATAAAATGTCGCGGAAGGTTCTATGGAAGGTTCTAGAAGGTTCTAGAAAAGTCCGGAAGAAACCACCAAGGAAGGCGGAGTCCACAAGGGACTCCACCCCCATGGCCGGCCAACCCTAGTGGGGGAGGAGTCCCAAGTGGACTCCCCTTAGGGGCCGGCCACCCCCCACATGGGAGGTGGGAATCCCACCTTTGGGTGGGAGTCCTAGTTGGGCTAGGATTGCCCCTCCTATGGAAGGATTTGGTTCGGGTCTTATTCGAAGACTTGGACACCACCTCTTGGGGTTCCACCTATATAATGAGGGACAAGGGGGAGGGGCCGGCCACCTAAAACACCACCAAGGTGGCCGCACCCCTATAGTGGCCGGCGCCCCCTCTCCCCAAACCCTAGCCGCCTCGCTCCTCCACTTCCCGCACGCTTAGCGAAGCTCCGCCGGACTTCTCCACCACCACCGACACCACGCCGTCGTGCTGTCGGATTCAAGAGGAGCTACTACTTCCGCTGCCCGCTGGAACGGGGAGGTGGACGTCGTCTTCATCAACAACCGAACGTGTGACCGAGTACGGAGGTGCTGCCCGTTCGTGGCGCCGGAACCGATCGTGATCAAGATCTTCTACGCGCTTTTGCAAGCGGCAAGTGAACGTCTACCGCAGCAACAAGAGCCTCATCTTGTAGGCTTTGGAATCTCTTCAAGGGTGAGACTCGATACCCCCTCGTTGCTACCGTCTTCTAGATTGCATCTTGGCTTGGATTGCGTGTTCGCGGTAGGAAAATTTTTGTTTTCTATGCTACGTTATCCTACACTACCCTCTTTATATAATGGGAGGGGTCGGCTAGGGTTGCCCCCTTTCCCAAACCCATATAGGGTCGGCGCAATGGGAGGGGGGAACTTTCCTCCCCCCCCCCCCCAAGCCTTTCATACTTAGGGTTTACCCTAAAACCCTAGGGGTTTGGCCGGCCTAGGCCTTGAGGGCTGGTGCACCTGGCCCATTAGGGCTAGGCTGCACCCCCTCGGCTCAGGTAGCCCCTCCCGGGGTCGTGAGCCCATGGGTGGTGCCTCTGGAACCTTCTAGAAGCTTCACGGTCTTCCACCGGAAAGTTCTCGAACTTTTCTAAACCCCGAAAATAACTTGCCTTATATGAATGTTATTCTCCGGACCATTCCGGACCTCCTCGTGATGTCCTGGTTCCATCCGAGACTCCGAACAATATTCGGTCTCCATCTCATATTCCATATCTATTATACAACATCGAACCTTAAATGTGTCACCCTACGGTTCGTGTGAACTATGCAGACATGATCGAGAGTCCTCTCTGATCAATAACCACCATAATGGATCTCACATATTCAACGATGACTTCGTGATCAAATGGACCATTAGCGTATGATACTGATTCCATTTGTCGCGCGATACTTTACTTATCTGAGGTTCGATCATCGGTATCTCTATACCTAGTTCAACCTCATTACCGATAAGTACTCTTTACTCGTTACCGTGATATGTCATCCCTTGTGACCTTGTCACATGCTTGCAAGCTAATTAGATGACATTCCACCGAGAGGGCCCGGAGTATGTCTATATGTCATAAGGATGGACAAATCCCACTCTTGATCCATGTGCTTCAACTCATACTTTCAGAATACTTAATCCCATCTTTATAACCACCCATTTACGAAGTGACGTTTGATGTAATCAAAGATTCCATCAGGTGTAAGTGATTTACACGATCTCATGATCGAAGGATTAGGTTACTATGTATCTAAATCTTATAGCAAGACGAACTTAATGACTTGATCTTATGCTATGCTTACTATGGGTGTGTTTCCATCACATCATTCTTCCAATGACATGATCTTGTTATTAACAACATCCAATGTTCATGACCAGGAAAGCATGATCTTCTATTAATCAACAAGCTAGTTTAACCAGAGGCTTACTAGGGACTCTTTTATGTTTAGAAAGCATACAAGTATTAATGTTTCCAGTTAATAAATTATAGCATGGGATGCAAAAATTTATCATAAACACAAAGATATAATAATAACCACTTTATTATTGCCTCTTGGGCATATCTCCAACACTACTGGCAGCCCTGATTTCGATGACGTGGAGGAGGATCCGGATCTCGCAGAATACGAGAAGTGAGAAGCGGCAGCGCTAGGGGCGACCATATATGCTTTTGTCGCGGACAAGTGGCACCAGCAAAAGGTGGAGCGGCAATGGCGGGATGCGGAGCGGCAGCGGCTACGGGAAACGAACGCGTGGCGCCAAGAGACGCAGTAGGAGCGTCCGCGCCAGGATGAACTGCGACAGTGTCAGCGTATGGAGGCGCTGCAGCAGCTGTTGCGGAGGCAAGGGTGGAGCACCAGCGGCGGCGGGAGGAGCTGGAGTTGCAGCTACGACAGGAGGCGGCGTTCGCGGATTTGGCGTCCCGTGAGTGTTGGAGATATGCCCAAGAGGCAATAATAAAAGTGTTTATTGTTATATATTAGTGTTCATGATAAATGTTTATATCTCATGCTATAATTGTATTAACCGGAAACATTAATACTTGTGTCTTTTGTAAACATAAAAGAGTCCCTAGTAAGCCTCTTGTTAAACTAGCTTGTTGATTAATAGATGATCATAGTTTCATGATCATGAACATTGGATGTATTAATAACAAGATCATATCATTAGGTGAATGATGTGATGCCCACCCACCCATAGTAAGCATAGCATATGATCAAGTCATTTAGTTCGGTTTGCTACAAGCTTTAAGATACATAGTAACCTAATCCTTCAGCCATGAGATCATGTTAATCACCTGCACCGTATGGATGCTTTGATGAAATCAAACAATACTTCATAAATGGGTGGTAATAAAGGTGGCATTAAGTATTCGGAAGTATATGTTGTAGCTCGTGGATCAATAGTGGGATTTTTCCATCCAAATGACAGATAGATATACTCTGGGCCCTCTCGGTGGAATGTCATCCAATTAGCTTGCAAGCATTTGACTGGCTCACAAGGGATGTCATATCACGGTACGAGTAAAGAGTACTTATCGGTAACGAGGTTGAACTAGGTATAGAGATACCGACGATCAAACCTCGGATAAGTAAAGTATCGCGCGACAAAGGGAATCGGTATCGTATGTTACTGGTTCTTTCGATCACGAAGTCATCATTGAATATGTGGGAGCCATTATGGATCTCCACGTCCCTCTATTGGTTATTGATTGGTGAAGTGTCTCAATCATGTCTTCATAGTTCGCGAACCGTAGGGTGACACACTTAAGGATCGATGTTGTTTAAGTAGATATGGAATTTGAAATGGAGACCGAATGTTGTTTGGAGTCTTGGATGGGATCCAGGACATCACAAGGAGCTCCGGAATGGTCCGGAGAATAAGATTCATATATGCAAAGTCACATTCCAAGTTTGGGAATGGTCCGGTGAATTTATGGAAGGTTCTAGAATCGTCTGGAACTTTTCACTACCAGCCCTAGCCGACCCACCAGGTGGGAAGGTGGAGTCCATGGTGGACACCACCTCCATGGACGGCCAACTCAAAAGGAAGGGGGAACCCACTTTGACTAGGTTTTGACTTTTTGTAACACCCCAAATTTTCAAAACAAAGAAACATTCATTTTCCTATTTTCCAAATTTTGGAACTAACAAAAACTTTTATTAAATTAAGTTTAGTGCATAGTGATCATGCATATATGTGTGCATTTGCCATGATGTTTGTTGAAGTGTTCACCAATGCTATAAAACCCTAAACCTTGCTCTCCTTTTCACCATCCAAGATAAAACAAAATAAAAAGAAATTAAATCAAAAAGAAAAGGCCTATGTGAACAAATAGCCATTCCTGCAAATAATAACCTATCCCATGTTCTACCTTGTTTAGATGGTTTGAAAAACCTCAACAAGCCCAACCTATAACTTACCAACTAAATCAAAGGTGAAACAAAAATAAAATAAAAATATACATAGAGGCATATGTGGCATATAGCCATAATAAAAAATCTTGACCTACGCCCTCATACCTTACCCAAATGATTTGAAACCATTACTAAACTCAATCTAACACTAAATGAACACTAAACCATGCCTAAGTGAAGCAAAGAGAAACAAATAAAAAGAAAAGAAAATTGGAATATCACCACATATGTGCTTATGGCCAATTTTGCAAATCTTGAACCTAGGCAAATTTGACTTGTGCCAATGGTTGGGTATTGTTACTAAACAACTAAGAACCACTTTTGAATCAAAGAAACCCAAATCAAATCAAAAGAAATAGCAAATTCTACTCACATATGATAATGGTCAAAACTGCCATTTTTATCATGATACCCACTTTGAGCCCTTGTATTAAGAGATTCTTAAACCAAACTCTCCCAACTCTTTGCATCTCATCCAAGACCTCATAAAAGTGAACAACTTGGTCAAAGTCAACCTTGTTGGTTCAAAGTCAAACTCTAAATATAAGCATGCCAAGATGCCACTTTGAAACAGATTCTAGATTATCCAAATTTTTAGAATTTTCACAAAACAATTCCAAAATTCAAACCAAGGCCACTAATAGTTGCCAAACATTATTTAGATCACTCCCATGTAGAATTTTGGCCAAATTCAAACACACATGAGACCTTGGCTTATGATCAAAATGTTTGCATAGAGGTAAAACCACTATTTCAACCACTTTGTACCCCTCACTCCACCTCTCTTGTACTCCTCCATAGTGCACCATGTACCACAACAACTCCCAATGACCTCACCTAGTCTTGCCATGATCACCTTGACCCAAACCATGCCAAAGGACATGACCTATGTCACACACTTTTTTTTGGCTTTGATCATATGTGCCTACCCTAACCCTCTCCAACCTTGCCAACCATGTCTAGTACCCTGGCCTCACCTCACACAAACTATCCATGCACCTAGAGACCAAGAGAATTGCACACAAGATCCAAGAACATGCTATGCCGGCCAACTTTGATCACCGCCATGCCCAAACCTGCTCGTCTCTTCCCCTCTCTCTCTCTCACCATGTCAGCAAGCTTGTCCATGACCCCCTGCACCTGCTGGCGCGAGCCCTGGCCAAGGAGAGGCCGACAGCACCCAGCACACACCGCGCCCACGACGCACAGGACGCGCCAGAGCGTGCATGACCACGCTCTGGACACGCCAGTGCCTCTGCTAGCCCCATCGCCTCACGCTCCCTCTCGCTCCCTCCTTTCACCCACCTGCTCACCACGACCCCAGCAACCCCGTAGACAACCTCACTGGCTCGCCGGCGCCCTGTAGACGACGCCATGGATGACGCCCGTCCGCCACAGAATGTGAGTACACGATGACGATGGCAGCGCCTCCGTCCCTCTCCTGCTGCGACATGACGTGCGCCAGGACCGCCTGATGACGCAGCAGCGTCCTACGCCCTCGCCCACTCACCTCAGCCCCTGTAGCGCTGTCACCAGCCTCGCCGTGCCCGTGCCACTCGGCCTCCTCGGCCAGCTATAAAACGGAGCCCTCCTCTCACTCTCCGAGCACACCAATCCACTCCCCTCTCTCTTCTGACTCTCCTCGACCCTCTTCCCCTTCACATTAGCCACCACGCCGCTCCAATTTCGCCGAAGATCGCCGCGGCAGTAGCTCGACGGAGGAGAAGCTCCAGGCAACCTCCGCCGCTCCCTCGACCCTCCTTCGACTCGCCATCGACTCCTCGATCGTTTGCCCGCATCGCCAACCCTCGCCGAGCCTCCGGCCAGTCGCCGTCGACCCCCTCTGCCGCGCCCAGGGTTTGCTCGCCGTCGCGGAAGGTGACGATCGTGCACCGTCCGATCCTCTTTTAATCTAACGGCCGTCGCTGCGTACCGTTTCGGTACGGCTTAAGTGACGCTGACAGGCGGGGGCCACTGTCAGGCGGCCCGCGTGCACCGTGAGCATAGCTGTGCCGGCCCGTTTAATTTTCCCGCGCGCCCGTTTAATTCAAATCCAATTTAATCTTTTCCTTTAAATTTCAATACTGGTGTCAAATTCAAAATTTATTAACTTCAAATCTCCTGAGCCAAATTTAATGAAATTTATATATCTGGAAAGCTTGTGAAATTATCTACCCAACTACACTGGTCTCAACCCTAGATTCATTGTAGAATTTATGTGATAAAAATAACAAGGCAGTAGGTTTTCAAACTTCAAACAATTATGAAAAATCAACCATAAATGATTTTGAGTTGATTCCAACTCTCATAAATCCCATTTCATATTATCTAATTGATTATGTAAAAATATAACATGGTTGCTTCATATGATCATGAGCTAGATTCAAATAATGGCTATGTAGTCATTTCTAGCTCATTTAAATCATTTCAATTATTGTATTTCAAATCTATGAGATATAGCATCTCATTTAAATCATCTTCCCAAGTCATGTGAAGTAAGGTGATGGCCTTAGTTGCAGGGTCTCATCATTGCTTACTTGAGGATATTAAATCAAAGTAGGATTTAAATTGCATGAGGTGTAATACCTCATCTAAATCATTTTCCCAAATGATAAATATGAAGTGTTGACCTTGGTCAACAAGATTCAATGAGAGGAAATTATTTCTCAAGAATAAGAAATAGAAACCCTAATAAATATTTCAATGAAAAACCCTAGTTGTTGTTAATTAATGATTGTGATGATGATAGATCATCTTGAGTGAGCCATTAGGGCTAAGTAGTCCCCTTAAGTATTGATTGGTGATTGTTACCTCGTATCCGTTTATAGACGCTAGTACCGAGGAGTACCAGGAAGAGGAGGTCTACTTTGAAGAAGAAGAAGAAGAAGAAGAAGAAGAAGAAGAGAACTTTGACCACTATACCAATCAAGGCAAGCTATATTATTGCAAGCTATTACCAAGCTACCCTAATGCAAAGCTCTACTAGAGCAAGGCATCAATACACTTTTATTTTGTGATAAGGATCCAATCCCAAGTTTTTACCTTACAAGTTTTTGACTTTGGTTTATCAAAGTTTATTTTTGAATCATGATTCACTTGGTATAGAGATAGAGTAATACAAGAGCATCAAATCTAGCCTAAAGCAATATAAGCTAGGTAGCACCCCTCATGATTAGTTGTTAGTGCTAAAACTAAAATTGACTACTCTAGATGGGAACATGTGAAAGCAAATGACTTTGAAAACCTTGGAATGATGAATCATTCTATTGAAAGATTTTTGAAGGTGAATATGACTCGTGAATGACATGGTGAATTTTACAAAAACTGATGGTTGGGTTTGGATGCGATACCATTCCAATTTTACAAGTACCCCCACAATACCTGATTATGGGTAAGGGCTTAACTGGAAATTTATGTGCTTTAGTATGGGTTCCCTCTAAACAAGAGTCATAGGGGTTATGCCGAGGCTGCCTCCATTGAAATGTGAAAGGATGTGAAATGACGTGAAATGAGGTGAATGTCCGGCCCAAGCCCTCGTGCGGCTTCCGAGCTGACGGTTTGTCTTCACCGGGAGGCCAAGCTCATGGGGAGAGGTGCCTATACTAGGGTATGTAAGTGAAAGGTTATGGTTGGTAGTCCGCACACGGAGTGTGATAAATCAGGGCCAGTTAACCCTGACGGATTATTGCAAATGTTATGGCAAAAGTGTGCGATCTCTGTAGAGTGTAAAACTATTCGAGTAGCCGTGTCCACGGTTACAGACGATTGGGAAGGCCATACTGTTCCGTCATCAGACAATTTTCAAAAATGTGACATGTGACTTGTGAATTGAACTTGAATGGTGACTTTGACTTGAATCACAACAGAGTTGTGGGAATGACACTAATGTTCCCACTTTAGTTTAGTTAGACAAATGAAGAGTCTTTTATTACTAAATGCTTATGAAATAAAACTGGCTTTATGCAAATGAACATAGAGCTTAGAACACCCTTACTATAACTGATAGTGCTTACACTAGTATTAGTTTGCGAGTACTTTAAAGTACTCATGGCTTTGTCCCTGGCTATTCAAATGGCCAGACTATGAAGGGGAGTACCAGAACCAAGAGGATGAACAGCAGGACGTCTACGACAACTAGGACTGCTCCTGACGTCAAAAGTTGCCTGTGGAACAGATGGACCGCAACCGCTACTTCGCTTCCGCTATGTGTTTTGTAATTGGATCTTTAGATCAACTGTTGTTGTATTAAGACTGGATCATGTGATCCTTTATTGTAAGACGATTATGGTATGTAATGAATGATGTGTTGTGATATCAATCTATTATGTCTCGCAAAAACAATATTCCTGGGATTTCGATGTATGGCATAATAGGCATCTGGACTTAAAAATCCGGGTGTTGACACTTTTGCATATATGGTAGGTTTTCAATTGGACTCCCATGAGGAGTATGATTGGAGCCTAGGGTTTTCCACCTATTTAGGCCTTGTTTGGTACTAGTGTTTTAGTGGGGATAATACTCTAGAGTACTGGGTGAATCTCTGCTGTCACCCAATCCCCACAAAACCCCATCCCCAATCCACTAGGTAGGGATCGAGCACATCAAGAGGAGCTTCAGGACGGCCTCGCATATTAGACTTTCCCCTGTGCCCCTGTAGCGCTTGCTCTCCTTGAGCCTTTCTCCCCTAAATCTCACGGCCGGCCTCTCTCCCTCCACCGCCGGCGGCCATGGTGGTCGACGACGTGTGGGAGGGAGATCTGGTTTCCAGTAGTGGTAGGTTTTCTTCCCGTTATCTCCTCCCCGGCAAATAAAATGGGGGTCGGATCTAGATCCATTGATGCCCTCCCTTTGCTCTCTCTTGCTCGTCTTTGTAGCCTGGCAGGTGGTTGGAGAGAGGGTGAAGATGGATCTTATGCCGTCACCTCTCAGCCGGTTCCATGGCAAGGATTTGCTTCGGCTATCATTGCTCCTTTGTTCCCTTCCTTTTCTTGCTCTAATAATTTTGAGCTGGTGGGCTGTTCTTCTCTCTGCCCCTCTATTCTTGACCATGGTGGTTAGGAAGGAGTTTGTCGGAGCGATTTAGTTTCCTAGTTCGGCAGAGTGGTGCTCCGATCTCTACAGGCGGTGGACCAATCAACGGTTTTCCCCCTCTTCTGATTTCCGCTGCAGCGCTATCGTGGTGATAGCGGCAAGGACTTTACAGAGAGATTGGCAACTGAAGATTGTGTTGAAGCTGGATGACTCAAGCGCTCGCCCTTCGAAGGTACTGGAACTGATCCCCCAGTGCCATCCACAGCAAGGAGTGCGGAAGCTGCTCCCGGGAGTGGAATCATGGTGGCTCTTCGTCGGCTGCCATCCAAGATGGTCGTACGGCAACTGCTCCCACCCTCGTCGTCGGCATCGGTTCTTCCCGACCGCCGTTTGCAGGTGACATCAAACCTCCAGTATTCTATGCCGATTCGGAGGCCCCTCAGCTTCGATGTAGTTGGCTCCCGGCACCTCTCCCCAAGTGGCCATGTCCCCGGCGGCGTTGTACTTGACTGCATCAAGTCTTGTAGAAGCGGTGGCGTTGGAGCTGGACCTGATGGTGTTTCCTCTGTGACTTTCAAGGTCCGTAGTGCAAAAATTCTGGGCCCGTTTGTAATCTCTTTTTTCTTTTTGGTCCTCATTGTAATTGTGCCATTGTTTAATGAAAGCTTCTACGTCCCTCTGGGACCGCCCATGTTCAAAAAAAAAGGAGCTTCAGAATGGTCCGGAGATAAAGAATCATATAAGGATAAGTCTTTTTTTTTGGATTTCGAAGAAGTTCGAGATTTTTTCGTATCGTATCAAAGGTTCTAGAAGGTCCCTGAGTGTCCCACTATGGGGCCAACCTATCCTAGAGAGCCCACATGCGACCAAGAAGTGGCCCGCTGGTCCATGTTGCCCATCAAGAGCAGCCTTTTAAAATGGGAGTTAGCACCTTTGAAAGAAGGGTGTTACCACCTTTTAAAGAGAGGGAGGATTAACACTTGGGAGATACAGTGGTCGGCTGCCCCAACCCCTTGTATAAACAAAGGGAGAGGGATGAACGTGGTATAAGCTTATTGAGCCCTTTCTTCGCCTCCTCTTGCTCTTCTCCTCCTGCAGAAGCTTACGAAGCTATGCTGAAATTATACACCAAATCCATCATCATGCCGTTGTGCTACTGGAGTTCATCTCATCTACCTATTCTCCTCCTTGCTAGATCAAGAAGGAGAGGACATCATCAAGTTGTATGTGTGCTCATCTCGGAGGGTCGTTTGTGCGGTGCTCGATCGTATTGGATCGTGAAGATAGTACGACTACATCAACAACGGTTTTAAATAGCTTTCGCTCTCGGTCTTCAAGGGTATGAAGATAAAATCTCCTCATCTTGTTTCTAGCATCTTGTAGATTGGTTCTTGGTTTTATTCGCATCATAGGAAATTTCTTGTAGGCAACACGTGAATACATCTCTGTCTTCACGTGCTTCGGTTATTCCTAACAGATCTCTTTACTTGTGTTGTTACATTTGTGATATTTTTCATGCTTGAAGTAACTTGTATCATCATATAGGTTGCTTCACCTACTTTGCATTAGGCACACTTACTATTCCGCAAATCCTAAAATTGCAAGAGAATTGAAAGAAAAATTGTAAAACTTATTCACCCCCTCTAGGTTACCATCTCTAGGCCCTGTCGGATGGTATGATTCGTAAAGCATGGCCATGCGCGACTTGGTTAACTGAGGAGGTCAACTAAGAGTTAGTCACATATCCGGATCGAGAAGAGACTTGAGCGATTAAAGGGATGATGTAACTCACCTATAGCTATATAAGGTATATCGTGAAGCAAAAGGGACTTAGACATTAGTCACAATTTAAGGTTAGTCATCATGACTCAATGAAACTTGGGATTCGCCACGTTCACTATCGACTGGTCGATTGGGAATCAGACTCCAATCATGTCCAAGTCGCCATGAGCCTGCAGGGTCACACACTAAGAGAAAGGAGCGAGTTGGATGTGTTCTGATTGAAACGGAGTCAGGCGAGTTGGACTCGAATTGGACCGTGACCAGGTCGCTGACTTCTACTCACGGTGGCCAGAATAGGGCCCAAGTGAGTGGGCTTCAAATATTGTGAAGCCCACTGGGGCAGAAATTTCCCAAGGGGTACGGTTAGACCATTTTTCCATGAGTTGAAAACCCTAGCACCACTCGGTCCAGCCACACTGTAATGGATCTAGCAGTCCACCGTCGGTGCTCCTCCCTCGTACGTGTGGATATCGGTAGAGGTGTTATACGTTTAGCACTTAACCAAGATCGTGGGATCGGATCGGATCGAGGACTACACTGCCCCGACGCGCTTCACAAATATGCGTCTCCGTGTCTATTGGTAATCCTCGTGGCCTTATACCTCGGCTAGGTCTTGGATGTACCGCGTAGGAAAAGTTTTTGTTTTCTCTATTTGGTCCAACAGGAGGATCGCGTCGACAATGAGCAGCAACTTTAACCGATGAACTGAAGGCAGTCTCTTGATATGTTTTAGTAAGCATATCTTGGCGCACCAAATTGCGTTGACGGAGGACACAAGGGATTTGTAGGAGACATCTAGTCCATTAAGAATATACCCAACCATCTCATCTTCGTCAACGGGCTTCCCGACATCAGCGAGATCTGAGGAGAAGCCTTTCATCTTAGCAAAAAATTATGATGTTGTCATGTTGTGTTTTTTGTATTGTTGAGAGCACCTCGCAGATGATTGATCTTCATCCGCGATGCTGAGGTGAACATGTTGGTGATGACAGTCCAAACCACGAGTCTCAAGCCCAACAGCGTGGGCAAGAATTTCCGGTGACAGCAAATTGACGATGAACCCGTGCACCGTAGCACCCCGGGCGATCCACGTGGTGTAGGCGGGATTGGGGATCATGATCTTCTTCTTGTCGGCATCCTCAACCTCCAGAGTTTTCGCCTGCGCGGTGTCGGTTCCATCGAGCAAGCCGAGACCTGAGCACCACGAAGGGGTTGGAAGACTAGGGTTTTCCAGAAGAGGAAGTTTGCCCTAGTAAGTTTTTGAGAGGGAGGAGATCTGAGCAGGCTGGATAGGGGCATTGACGAAGACGAGGACGCCATGGCTGCCGAGGGAGATTGGATCTTGGTCTTTCTGGTTTTTGGTTTTTCGGTGCGCCATGTGTGTGTGTGTGTGCGCGCGCGCATGCGTGCGTGTGTGTGTGTTTGTTTTGGATCGTAGGCAGCAGCTAGGTCAGGGAAGAAGTTCGCTTTGATGCCATGTCGAACTAGGCAGAAACCATAGCCGATTAGGGCCTCGTATTGCGTGTTATATAGGGTGAGAAAAGCCCTCACCGTTGCAGTACATAAGGGTGTACATACGCTGGTGGTATACTATACCATACATACATATGACACAGGTAGAAGATCGGAAATTCAATTCGGCTCCCGGGTGCGTATGCTCCCTCTACCAACAAAACATATTTCGAAGTGTGGAAAAATTTTGACAAAAAATTCTACATGTACATATCCATAATATATGTGTATGCGTTAAGTTTCACGAAAAAATAATATTTTTTGTGGCCTATGTAAAAAAGAGAAAACTTATCCTGTGAAAAGCATTGTTTTCAGGACTGAATTTTTTCTTTTTTACACACGTCACATGATAAGTTTATTTTTTATGAAACGACTTTGTGAGCTCGTAGCACATGAAGATGTACGTGCGAATTTTTTGTTTCAATTATTTTGAAATTTAAAATATATGTAAAATGCATTTCAAAATATAGGGAGCATATGCTCCCATGTTCCAAAACATCACTCCCGTAGAAGATGCTTAACAATATGTACGCTGGGGAATTTGCTAACACCAAAAAAGGGCAGATCTAAAACATGACGAGTACCTCGTTTATTTCACAGATTACTTTTCCCAAACCTGAAGAGAGGTGGCTCTTGATGCAAGAATGGGCAATCATACCGCCAAGCAAGAGAATGGGCATTTTAACCAACACATCTCCATACAATAATTATGGTCCACTTTATTCCATTGATCAAATGACAAATAATTCTATGCCTCGGCAAGAATTTATGTATGTTATTACTGTGTCTGATATCTAAAGACGTGTAACTACAGGAAAGCGGGCTATACCAAGATCATCTAATATCACACAATGTACACAATGATACATAACCCAACTCATCGGTATAAAGTTATAAACCTAACTTGTTTGTGTTTGTGCCAATTGAAAAGTGTATATAGTACGAGTTATAATATTTTTTTTGGCTACTAAATTGTGTATCCAACATCTAAACAAGTTAGTACCAGTTTTTGGCGAGCTTTTGCCTCAGCATATATTGCTTGACAGAACATTGGCTACCAAATTGCCTTGTGTTTTCCTATTCTTTTTTTTATGCTGCGAGGAAATAAAGAGTGAAACTCATTTGATGAGATCCTAGATTATTTTTTCGCCAGGGATGTCAAATAAGCCCCTGCCTTGTAGAATCGCACAATTGAGTCCTACGAGGATAGTAAGCAACGAACCAGACACGTGACACGCCTCTGCCGAATTAACTCTTGTATATCCACGCCTAGCTGACCATTCGGCAGAAAGTTCGTGTATAACTAAAGACCACGCATAGTGTCTCACAAGATCCCACGACGCGTGTGGTGCGCGTGGGTGGTACGTGCTGGAAGTGGCATGCATATGTGCGTACGTGCGCGAGCGATGAACCAGGGAGGAGTGGGAGGAAGAAGTGGCATGCATACGTGCGTACGTGCAGACGAGCTAGTGCTAGTAGTCGATCTCCAACGTTAACGGTAGTATCTGATTAATTTACAATACAAGGAAATAAAAGATCAGAAGATTTCTTCTTTCCATTTAGAAGCCAACACAAATTTCAGAACGTATTCCCCTCCGTAAAAGGATCCCGTCGATACCGTCCATCACGGTGCCTGCCCAACGGTCGGCTTCTCTAATCCCCCCGTTCCATTTCCTTTATATACGGGTACCACCATCGTCTTCCTCCTCTGACTCCATCGTACTTGGCAAAAAAAACATCCGGGGGACTGCAGCCATGGCGATCGACGAGCGCGTCAAAGCAAGTTCCTTCTCTAATCCGTTCGTTTAATTCCATCTTTCTCTAGATTATCTTGTCCAGTTAGGTCGTTTTCGTGGAGTGGTAGTTTTTTATCCAAGTCATTCTTGAGAAAGAACAAAAAAAGATAAGATCCCCATCGTTTTTATTATTTTCTCGTGCAAAGTAGACGCACATACGCCACCCCGACTGGTCTTCGTGCACAATAGGATCTCGTCATCCGTCTTGGGCTTTGTTTCGTCCCTTGGATGAACCGACGGATTTGGTGATGAAATTAGGGAGTATTGGTTGTTTAGTAGCATTCAAATTTATATAACTCTACTTTCGTTGCTTAATTAATTTTCAGAGGAAGGGAGCGACGCTAGCACGTGATGCCAAGACTAAGGTGGGGCGGAAGATGGCCGTGGTGCATCGGAGGCTCTCTTTGCTCGGAAACGGCGGCAAGCACGTTGATTACGATGATGGTTTTGAGCCGACGACGGTGAGAACCTACACGAAACATAATCATCTGATCCAAACATCTTAAAATCATTACTCCCCCAATTCATATTACTTGACGCTAATATAGATGTATCTAGATACATTGTAGTTGTAAATACATTTATTTTAGCATCAAGTAATATGGATCGGAGGGAGTAGTTCAGATATACATCATATGACGGTTTTGATTTTTCCACGGTTGGTCCATGAACCAAACATCTTAAAACATATTATTTGCGTGTGTTGTCCGTTTAGTGGGAAGTCCTGACGGAGATTGTTGTTTGGCCACTTCACTAGTCGTTTCTGTCAGAAATTTCATTAGCATTATATCCTTTGTCTCTGAATCTTGGATCAAACTTACCATGTGGAACTGCCGGACAAACTGAAAATCATATGCTTATTATGTCTTTTCTTATAGTGCTCATTAGCAATGAAGCGGGCCTAGTAGAAATACACAATGGCTGCACGCGTTCTCCATGTTGTTAGGGTATTGATATCTTTTTGACAACTTCATATGCTTATTATTGTTATCGTTGCTGAATTTCTGCTTTACAGAGTTCTGAGTATCAAATGCATCTTCTCATATAGTATACTACGGAAATTGATTCTGCCACGGTTGGTCCATGAATCAAACTTCTTAAAATCGTCATTCAGATAAACATATTATTCGTGTGTGCTGTCTTTTTCATTGGAAGTCCTGACTCAGTTTGTTTGGCAACTTCACGAATCTTTTCTGTCAGCAAGTAGATTAGCCTTGTTTCTGAATCTTCGATCATACTTACCAGTTACCATGTGGAATTGCCTGACAAACTGAAAATCATATGCCTATTATGTCTTTTCTTACAGTGCTCATTAGCAATGAAGCGGCTAGCAGAAATACACAATGACTGCATGCATTCTCCATGTTGTTATGCTATAGTAATCTTTTAGAAAATGATGTTATTAGGCTTTAGTTCCAACTTCTTGTGATGCAATAATAAGATTTTGGTGATTGCAGGATGAGAAGCTTGCTACTATTGTTGGTCAAGAATCTAAGGCAGTTGATGACTGTGATGATCCAGATTGCAAGGACGAATTCGTTCCTTTGAGAGTAAATGTTCTATTGCTTTAGCTCTCTTGTATATACATTAAATGGGGCACAAGAGGCTCAAATTTTGGTGATTGCAGGGTGAGAAGGTCGATGCTGCTGTTGGTCAACAAGCTAAGGCAGTTGATGACTGTGATGATCCAAATGACAAGGTCGAATTTGTTCCTTTGGAACTAAGTGTTCTATTGCTTCTGTTCTCCTTTATATACATTAAATGCGGCACAAGAGGCTCCGTTCAGATTTCAGAGCATCACTTTAAATCAAAGGAACAATGTCTTGACATTGTCGCAATAGTTCCCCATTCTTTTTTTTCCTTCTAGATCATATTTTTGTAAATTGCTGACAGATCATAAGGCCCACGAATGTGGAGAATGGGCAAGAAAGGCGTCCAGGCTTTCTTTATAAACAAGGAGCAAGAATGTCTACAGGAGGTAATCCAGGCTTTCGTTATAAACGCGGAGCAAAAATGGCTGCAAGTTATAAAGTAAGATACACTCAAAAATTTCGATCTTTTATTTGTTTGTGTGATATGAACATGTCCTATCAGGAAAGTCAAAGAATAGATGGAGATTTCAATATCAGTTATGAACTCATCATGCTTCCTATGGCTGGATACTGTTAGAGTGGCGTCTCATGGCTCTTTTCGCTTTCTTTTCCTATTCTCTAGTTCTGGTTAGCAATTTTGTCTACACTTTCTCACAAGTTCTGGACTATTTTAGGTTGCAGTCATCTAAGTAGCGCACTTGTTGTTTTTTCTCGTTCTTCTAATACAAAAGATTGGCATTTTAATGCATGTTCATGGGCTCGTAATTCTTCAGACATTTTAGCTCATAGAAAAGTTTCATAACTTCAGACATTGGATTCATTGTTGTGCTTTGTTTGGTTGCTTTATTTTCAGAGGAAGGAGTGGCAATTAGGGTCCAAATCTTCTAGGAACAAGAAGGAAGAGAAACCAACGTTGGTTGATAGCAGCAGCGTGAGACCGACAAGATTTAAGGTCAGTCCTTCATCATAAACATTCAAATGCACTACAGGAATGCCACCCATTTGTCGATAATATTCGATACCGATATGATTAAAGTGATTGACTATTGTTTTCAGGTGTGCACAAGTCCAGAGAACAGGTTCGCTACAACTGGCGGAGTGTCTAATCACCCGAGTTTTGACACGTCCACTGCAAACAATACCTTAGGTGAGTTGAGAGTACTATTATGATTATTCTGCAATATTATCATACTAATCATGCCCCATGTCCTTCGGCGCAGAAAAAGAAAGTTCAGATGAAGATGAGGATTCGGAGGTTACCCCATCTAGCAGCAACACATTCAGCGATGATACTGATTTTGACGCTGTAAAAAGCTTTGCAGACTTTAATATCATCCTTGATGATTTGGGCATCGACCACGAATTACTCCCCGGTCACCTGCGCAGGAAGTACTACCAGCTCTGCTGCGACAGGAAGATGTTCCTCCATAGGCATCTGATGAAGCCCATAAGCCCTGTGCTCGCCGCAGGAGTGATCTCACAGACGGTCGACATCGCTGAGGGCATCAGGACCTCCTATGCCTCTCCCTCTTTCCTCGAGGTCCTTGCGTTTTGGAAGACGACCCTGGAGGCCTTGGAGGGCCTGGGCATGGACATTGCCTTCCTCCGCAAGCGCGTCGATGACCTCCAGGTGGTTGTCCTGGAGCGAGACCGTGACGTGGAGAAGATCAGAGCCCTCAGGTCGGAGTTGTCAAGCCTGAATGACGCTCTGAAGGGCCTGAGCATGGACATTGCCTTCCTCCGCAAGCCCGTCGATGACCTCCAGGTGGTTGTCCTGGAGCGAGACCGTGACCTGGAGAAGATCAGAGCCCTCAGGTCGGAGTTGTCAAGCCTGAATGACGCTCTGAAGGGGGTGGGCATGGAGCTGGATGAGATTGAGGAGTCGGCCTCGAAGATTGAGGAGTCGATCGCGAAGATGAAGGTGGTCTTGGGTATGCCGTAGCTGCCGACAGCACCATGGTGATCGACTACATCTTGTGTGCACCATCAGTAGTGACCAACACCACGCAGCTCAGATTTACCTTTTCTAGTTTTTTATCCAGCTAGGTTAATTGCCACAGCAACGAATCAGGATACTGTTTTCTTTTTGTGCACGTCGATGAGCTTCATTTCGTGTACATCAATGCCGCAACATGGGATGAACAAATATAGCGTGGTTTCAGGGTTTATTGTCAGTGCTCTTCGTTTCTTCCTGCAACAAGGGATGACCAATTTACGTAGTCTTAAATTGTCAATCGGTCAGCATTATAATACGATCCGAATACTTAGTTTTTAACACAGGTGACGTCTTAACGAGATGTCGAGATCCCGCATCTGCATAAGGAGCCAACTTTAAATTAAAAAATATTTTTCTCTGAATACGCACATAGAAAAAGTGGTCAGCACTACTTACCTACGGACATGTTTCCACAGTAGCCAGCCACGGCCATGATATGCGACTTAAGGCTGCACTCTGAAAATGATATGGGAGTAAGAAAAGTATCTTAGGCTTTGGTGTTGTAAGAGGGTGTCGCCAATTGTCCACTGCCGAGCACACCCTACTTAAATCTATGAAAATGGTAGATGTCTAGCGTTCGCTGCCTTGGGCAGAACCATCCGTTTTCAGGTCGGTAAGAGCTGTAAGAAGGATAGTGTAAAAGTTAGTTTAAAATAAATATATATTTCTTTCGATTTGGTATGTCAAATGTAACATGTTGCCAAGCATGTAAAAATTCTGGATTTTGTCACAGGGGTTGTAGCGGTTGTCACGGGAACAAGTCATATGACTGTAACCGTACGCGCACATCGTGATTAGTAAAAAAGCAAAACGGTGAACTACATAACGTAATTCTAGTTTTTACCACTCGAAGCATTTGACACAGGTTTGTTTGGTGTTGGGTAACATTTTACTGCGAGCCTATGCATCTGCAGTAACAGTTGAATACCAAAACACCAAAGGAGAAAGTAAAAAAACTGACAGGATTTCCAAAAGGGCAGCACAAATCCAGGTGACCATGGAATCTCATCTACCACCAGGTGACCACTGATAACAACAACATCCCGAAACAGTTAGATAACTTATGCACAATCTCTTCCCCATCAGATCTCACTTTCTAGCTTTGCTCCTGTAGCTACTAATCGATGATAAACCACCTGAGAAAAACGAGGACCGCGACGGGGATTCGACCGCAGGAACAGGCGAGATGCGGCTCCCGTTGCTCCTTGGAAGATCCAGACTGTACAGTTCATCGGCGAGCGGCTCAGCACCACCTTCTCTGAAGTCCAGCAGAGTGTCCTTGGATTCCAGCTTTTCAGGCTGGGACGCGACACGGTCAAGGTCCGTCAGTGACTTGAGCTGAAGGCCAAGGTTAGCGATTGTCTTCTGGCACTCCGCGAGTTTCCCCGCAGCACTGGCGATTTCTTTCTCCTGCGATGAAGATAAAAATTGAGACAGGTACTCCAGTTAGACCCTATGGCTCCAGATGTGCTTAAAATCTAGGCCACTAGCAAATATGGATCATGTTTAACCAGTACATGTAAATGACACAATGCTAGTTATTTTGGACTAATGCTGAGAACTTATAAAAGATTACCTGCTTGAACTTCAGGTCACCATTTGTGTTGGCGAGTCGCCAAAGCTTTGCCTCCCGAGTGTCCCTTGACAGCTGAGCCTCCAATTTGCGGCACTTTGCTTCATACTCTTCCGAGAGCAGCTTCTCCTGCTCAATCTTCCCTTGCAGCAAGGTCACCTTGTTTGTCAGTTTCGCGAGTTCCAGATTTGCTACTTCAAGCTGACCTTCCATTACCCTTCTCCCCGACACAGCATCCTCTGCCTTGGCAGTCAACTCTACCAGCAATGCAATCTGATCCTTAAGCCTTGTTTCCAATGACAACACCTTCTCCTGGAGCTTCATGGTCTCCTGTTGTGCAGACTCAAGCTCGGACCCCAAAACCTTTCTGATGCCCTCCACTGCCTCTAGTTGCATCTTGATCTCTGAAGAATACTCCCTCTCCTTTGCTGCATCACACTCCAGTGCACTCACAGTTACATGCAACTTTGCGATTTCCGAGTTTGCTACCAGGAGCTGAGCCTCTAACGATTCTTTGGCAGACTCCACCGAACATGTTCTCTCTGATTCAGTCCTCATAGCCTCTATTTGTGCCAGAAGCTCTTTGTGATGCATCTTCTCCATTTGCACCTCGCTCTTCAGTGTTTCCATAATTCCTCTCAGTTGCCCTATTTCTTTTTGTGCGGACCGCAGCTGTGCCTCCAACGAGTCTTTAGCTGCCTCTGCCATATTTGAGGCTGCTTTGTGCTGCGCAGACAGAGTTTTCTCTGCGTCAATCTTCTCTTCCAAGGTTGCCATGGCATTCCGCAGATTTGCTACCTCTACAGAAGTGGATTCTAATTGCAACTCCAGCTCTTTCCTATCCCCACTTTCTTCCAATGAAGCCACAACATCCTGAAGCTTCTCAACTTCTGCTGACTTTGACTCCAACTGCAAAGCCAGAGATTTCCTCTCACCATCGAACCGTTCAGCTTGTCCCAAAGCAGCATTTTTTGACTCATTTGTCAGATTTAACTGCATCTGTAAGTCAACCAGCTTGTTGTTAGCTGCCATGAGGGTGTCACGTGATTTGTCAAGCTGATTCCTAGCCTCTGCAAAGGCCATCTCAAGCTCCTTTTTCTCGTGTTCAATCTTTTCAACCTTTTCTTGCAATTCTATCATCTGGAGCTGTACTGCTTCAGTTTCGACTCTTGAGATATCTCTGGTCACAGTCTGGTCAGAATCAGTTTCTGCTCCAACGCTAGAGCTTGTGTGGTCTGCTTCAGGCAATGCAGCCAGCTTTTCCATCTCAAGGAAATCATCCATCATGTCAATCTCAATGGGATTGTTTACAAGATGTCTTGTGCCCTCATTGCTGTTTTTGAACTGATCGAGTTCTGCTACCAGAGCTGAGGCCCACAAATCAGAATTTTTTATTTCACTGTCAATGGCTAGCATATGCTCTCCACTATCAGACTGGCTATCAGTCAGAGATTCCATGCAAGCATTGTTTGGAACAGGCCTAGAAGAATCATTGACTAAGGAAGTTCTACGTGTCACATGGCGCAACCTACGGCATTCCGCCTCGACTCTTGTAACTTTTTTTACACTTTCCAAGTGTTGTTTGCTCGCTGTCTCTGCTGCTTGGTTGCTCAGGTCTCGTTCCAGTGCAAGTATCTTCAATTCCTTGGACAGCGTGAGCATCTCAATCTTGAGATCTTTGCTCTCTCTCTCTGCTAGCTGAAGTTTTTCCTGCAGATCAGAGGCTTCTAGCTGCTGTTTCAGGTCAGCAATAATGTTCTGGAGCTCAGACATCTCAGACTCGAACTCCTGGGACTTCTTAGCAACTGCATCATGGATTTTCTCCTCTTGTTCTTCTCGTGCCTGGCGAAGCTGCCTGACACATTCCTTGAGGGCACCATCCAAGTGGCTGACTTGATCCTCCAGAGAGGCATTCTTCAGAGATGAAGCATCAAGTAGCCGCTTCAGGTTACTAACTTCCGCCACAGCATGTTCCCAGCCTACAATTAACAAAAACAATGCAATATGAGTTAACTACTACAATATAATAAGCAAATTCCTGTTGATATCATTTTTTTTTTGCATCAATCAGTTTCCTCTTTCCTCATCCTAAACTGATTATGCATAAAGAATCTGAATTGCAATCCCTTATTTGAAATAATTTATTAATTCATACAGAAAAATAATACCTGCTACAGCATCTTCTGCTACTTTTGCATGCTGCTTCACCAAGTCATCTTTAGCATTGATAGTCAAAAGAGCAGCAGAAAGCTTCTCACTCAAGCTCTTTACAGAGTCCTCTGGTGGTGGTAATTGACCAAGCTGCAGGGAAGAATCATGTAGCATTGTCGTCAATGCTAGCTTATCACCTGAGGATTTTCCTGCTTCAGTTTCTTGATTCTCATCATTTATAATTCTTGAGCGAGCTTCAGGTGATTGGCTATGATTTGGGGAAGCACCACTGGAGATAGGTTTGGCATCCTGGTATTTGCAGAAAGTGAACAAAAATGAGTGTTCCATGCAAAGCACTTGCCAAAGATATTCAAATTTATGAACATACAAAGACATCAAGAGATCTAATCACTGTACCAGATGAGTCATTCCATCCTCCACCATCGCTCCTCTCTTTAAGAAAATTTGAGCTAGACAAATATAGTAATCTCGCAAACCACCGCAGTGGAACTCAAGCTTGAGACCTGTTACATAACCACGAATCATTTTAGAACTGACATAATACGTGAGTCTGAAGCAAATTCCACCAATTAATAAGATCTATAATGGGCAACACATTATGGAATTCACACAGCACTGCTTAAGTGATTGACATAGCCATACGAACGTTTCAACTCAACTATACAGCTTTAAACAGTAACAGTATAAATTGTAACCTAAGAATTCAAGGTATAACATAACTTTTCCCTGTGTGTATTGGGGATATCTTCCTTTATCTAAAAATGTATTGGAGATATCTAACTATCTAACTAGGACGAAAACATAGGAAACAAAAAGGATCAAAAACAAATTAAGTAGCATGGCTATACTAGTTTGAAGTCATTACTCAGTAAACAAAGACTGTTAAATGCTACTCTCTCACTCTAATACAAGGCCTACAGATTTTGCAAAATTCTTTCAGAATATCCATGTAGAAGTTGTGACTTTCTCTCTTTTGTCTTCATTTATCTCTTTTCATCATTTATGGCTAAACATACATACTGTCTATTCTCTCTCATATTCTCAAGGAAATAACACTACGGTTACCATGGTTATTCATCTCTACTACTAGTGGCATCTTTAATTCCTGTATTAGACCAAAATACAGATTATAAGCTGAAATGGAGGAGCTATCAAGATTGCCACTCATTCATTTATATTCTCATTATTACCTAATCAGTAGCACTGAACCGTTGTACAAATAAAATAAAATGCAAAATGTGTTTCTGAAAGGATGAAGGGAACAAAAGCACTTGAACTTCCACCCAAACACCTCAACCTATCAAGATTTTTATTTCAAGCTAGTACTATTACTAATGTCCAGCTACTTTCACCCTCTGTTTATGGTAAAGCGTAACATCAAAGCTGGTGGTACTATCCCTTTTTCGTTCCAATAAGGAAAAATATGGCACTAAGAAAATTCCTGGAAGAGTATAGCAATGTATGAGTATGTCCCCCCCAGAAACAGGTGAAACTGTGAAGCTGAGTGCTCCATAAATCTATCCAAGACAGTCTATGCTGATTACATGCTCCAAGGTTGCTTTCCAAAATCTCGAAAATAACACACCAACTATCGCCATGATGTTTCTACTGCACACGAGTCACTATACTGGAAATATACAGGAATAAAAAGATGCAATCCCTTGAAAACAAAAACAAATGAACATATGGAGCCGAACCTGGTCATCGAATTAGCGCTCAAAGTGTGATGACGCCGAAGTGGAGCTCACACTCTCCCTGGGGCTTCTCCCCGACACTTGTGCTTGGAGACCCAACCCCGGCGACCTGCAGTTGTTCCCTTGGTTTATTGGAGACCACCAAATGCAGTGCTTAGGTACCAATACTGAAACAGACAAGAAGGGAGATAAATGTCCTTAGTGCCACATCCTAGCAGATTACCAGCCTAAGATCCATGCCAGGCAGTAAAAATAAATACTCCTGATTGAGCAAGAACAGCGGCATACTTAGCGATGAGGTTACCAAAATCTTTGGAGCAAAACAAAATCAGACATTCCACCGCGCAAGTAAAATTTTCATGAAATTTATCAAGAGACTGTAAACAGGAGAGGAATCCCGACCGGGCAATGAGTAGGATCCAAGAAACTGGCAAATGTCAAAACGAGCAAACATGTCTACTGCGGAACACTCCATTGGCAATCAAAACTAGTCCAGTAACCTGCTCCTAAATCCCACCTGGCATCAAACTGAAAACCCTAAAATAAGTAGAGGAGTGAGTCCCAGCACCGGCGGCGGCTGAAATCCAAGCAAGAAACCAAATTCGCTCACCTCGCCTCGCAAGAGACAACGATTGCAGCAGCAGGAGAGCACCTAAATCCCATACAGAATCTGGTCGAAATCCCAGACGGGGGACAGGACGCAGAGCAAGAGCTGCAGAACCCCGCCGAAGAGGGCCAGGAAGAAGGAGCAGGAGAACATCTCCCTTTTCCAAATCCACGCGGAAAAAGTAAAAGTTGAAAAGAAGAAGGAAGAAGAAGAAGAGAAGAAGGATTGAAGAAGGGCAGCAGGCCATTAGTAGAAGCGGGGACACGAAATCGGGGCAGCATTAATTCCTACCTGGGGGGCGCAATTAATCCCGTCGCATGGAGGGGGAGGGCATCATCCCTTCTTCACATGAACCGTGTGAACCCGTTTCTTCCCCTATCAATCGGCCACCCCACCGCCCTCCTCCCGTCCCCTCGGAAAATAAATCCTCTTTCTTTCTTGGACTAACTTCTTGATATGGATTAGGGAAGCAAGAGCAAGAAAAGGAATCACATTGCCCGCCCGCCACAGATCGAAGCGGCGACAGGGGACGAGGAGGAGGAGAGAAGCAAAGTGGTTAAAGAGGAAGAAGGGAGGACTGTACCAGGGGGAGCCGGAGCAGCAGCAGCGTCGTCGCAATGTGGAAGAAAGAAAAGCGGCGGCTTTGGGGAGGGAGAGGAGCGTGGGAATCGACGCGAGGATACAGAAATCTGCTATAGTACTATCCTTTTTCTTTTTTTTCTCTCACCAATCCACTCGCATGCGCGTTGGGCTATTTCCTTTCCCGCCCAGGCAGCTCAAGCTACTCTTCTTCTTCCTCCTCCTTGCCTCCCCTCCTCTCAAGAGTTGAAAAGTGACATATCCTCAGTTATTTCCTTTTGACAGTAGCATGAAAAAACACAATTTTTTCAGTATAGTGTCACAGTAGAATGTTTTATTTTTTTCCCTTTTAACTAAGTGGGAATGCTTCTGCCAGTACTGCTACTTGTACAGTCGTACAGTGTACAAGTGCTACTATCATTTTTTTCCCTGAATACACTGTTACTTGTACTGCTCATACTACTTCGTGGCTTTTGACCAGAGACCTGTACACCAGTGCTACAGTAGTGAAGACTT
>NC_061510.1:296981796-297010251 GCF_022539505.1 Lolium rigidum | reverse complement strand
GTATTATTGTTGTAGGGCGGTGCTGCTTATTAATTCAACCGGCGATTTCAAATTTGTAGTATTTTGTACTAATCTTCATGGAGAAACTTTGAGCTTCGTGTCGTGCACAAGAGGGTTCAGATTTGTTTATCTTCCTTTTGTCTCTTCTTCCAATTCCAACACGGTGGGGACCACACTGGTCTGGGAAACGGTGGGCCCACCGGCCCTGCATTGGGACCGAGGGTAGCCCTTGTTTTGTATTTGTATTTGTGTCAGGTACAGTGGACCATGTACACACACAAAAAATTATTGGGTGTAAGTACACGGTACTACTACCTCCATTTCGGGAAAAAAAAGACACATATTTTTTTTAATGTCAAACAACTACGTTTTGACTAAGATAATACTCCCTCCATCCATAAAAAAATGTTAAAAGGTTTGTCTAAATTTGAATGTATTTATACGCTAGAGAATGTCTAAATATATTTAAATTTACATAAATTTTCGACGTCCTTTTATAGACAGGGGTAGTAGAAACTTTTTTTCCACATCTATAATACTCATTTGATGCATCATGCAAAATACTTTCATATCATGCTTGTTAGGTCTTGTAAATGTTAATAGTTCAATCTACCTTTTGATTTTACAACAAAAAAATATACATCTCTTTTTTAGAAAAATAATTTGAAAAATACGCCTACGCAACAGAGTTTGATAGTACTCATGGCATGTGTCATGGCCTCATGGGCCTGCCATGTCTGACTAAAAATAGCACAACACACACCGGCCAACAGTTAACACGTACCCAAACAATTTTCAGGCGGTCTGATGCTGAATCGCCGTTGAGCGTTGGTCCCATACTTTGAGACTTGAAGTTCACTCAACCTTCTGTCAAAAGAGCCACCAGTACTGACCGGTAGAGAGATCGATCCAACTTAATACTCCACTGTACTCTACTAACTAATGCCAGTAAACTCTCGAGCGTTGACTAATTACTCCACGCAAAAGCAAAAAAGGCAGAGTAGGTAATTTGTCCTCCGGAGAACTTTACGGTGGATGATTTGCTGTCTAAGAGAAAAGCAACGGACATTAGGTAATTCCTTGAAACTAGATAATTAATACTGTTCCCTCGATCCTTGCCTTCTGAATTATAAGATGATTTTGATATTTCAATGTGAAATATTCAAGTGTATAAGTGGATTTTTTTAATGAGTGTATAAGTAAATTGATTAGCACTTTTATCAGTTTAAACTTTTGATTGTGTTGTCCGATGCATGAAATTTACCGGTATCAAGCCTAAGGTCTTGAGTTTAAGTCTTACCTTTCGCAGTTTATCCTAAAATTGTTATTGACCCTCGGTTTTCAAGTATGGGCCTCTTGAGCAGTGGCGGATCTAGCACAATATGTCAGGGTGGTCCAATAAGTATATTTTTTATTTAATTATATTTTATATTTTTTTCTATGATATATACGTTAAGTAGAAATTACAGGGTGGTCCATGCACCACCGTGGCCACCCTACAAATCCGCCCCTGCTCGCCATACCATTGAGTCATTAGGCCACGTACAAGGCCCCTAATCTTACCTCTGAGTCTACACGTGTTGACTTATCTTCCTGTCCGGGATGTTGAAGTATATAAGTAGATTGTCTAGTATTTTTTTCATCAATTTGGAATTAGTTGCGTTGGTTAGTGCATGAAACTAACATAGACTACATACAGATTGGTATGAGTGAACATATACACTAAAATATGTGTGCATATATAATTCAGAAAAAAGTAAAACATCTTATAATGACCTTAATTTGGTTGAAAACGAGATTTAGATCTATCACGGTATGGGTAAAAGGTTCAAGTTAACGCGATCATATTCATAATTTAAAAATATCAAGGAATCAAAAATAGTTTGCCTCGTGTAATTAGTTCACCGATGCAGAGCTACATAAAGCATCACAAAAAGAATGATTTGAATATCTGAGCTAACTTCTCGTACTCGCTCAGTCCCACAATTTTTTTTAGGATTTATCAAAATTTACATAGCATTCAGATACATTTAAATTTAAATAAACCTAGATACGTTTCAAGAGATGAGGAAGTATTTTACAGTACATAAGAAAAAAATAAGAAAAATACTCCCTGGACCAAGAAAGGATATGGGAGGTGGATAATCCTGGCAACCGCCGCTCTTCATCGACTTGGTCTTGCTACAATATGAAAACACAATCGAAAGATTGCCTTTTAAGCTACGGTACGTGGAGAACCACACGGGTTGCAAAAGGTTAATCCACTGCATCATGAGATTCCACACACTAGTTGACAAGTAGTTATGCAAACACAATAGAACTAAAGCAAAGGAGACAAGACCACACGCACAATGGCTCGTAAAAAGAGAGGCTTCACTTGCATTGCATGCAACCCCATGAGAAGAGGACACCGCACCTCCATTCAGTTTGGGCTTCCCGTTTTCTGTCTTCATCATTTCTCGGAGGATTAACTCGAGTACCTCTCCGACGTCGACACCAAACCTTTCTGGAAGAAGATAGGACAGAATGTGATTGAAACTTTGGAAGGTAATTAAGCACCTGAAAATTGAGGGCTCATCTGTTTACGCACTGTTAATTTGTCTTTCTTCTAAAAAGGGATGATGTGTATGGGTCTTCTATTGATTAGCTTTGTGTTGGCCACCATGCATTTCAAGTTTTTTTCATGGACGTATTGTTTGTCTCACCCTGATGCAAAGTGTCGAATATAGACTCCCAAAAATAGATTATGTATATTTTGGTCAAATTATGTTGATTAATATAAACCCATAAAAGGGGTGGTCTCTACGAACGATAGATAAGGTTAGTTGTACTATCGGTACGCAACGTACGGGCTCCAGGAGGGAGGCGACTTCTGAAACTCATCTAGGGTTCCGTCCTCCCGTCGACGACGATGTCGGTCTGCTCCGCCTCCGGTTGCCTTAGGTTCTTGGAGGTGTGGCGGACCACGGCCCCTTCCCAGCGGGAGGTTTCTTGTTCCTTTTTAGGTTATTTTTCAGTGTTTTCTTTGGGATGATGAGGCGGCGGCTACATCCTGATGGCAGAATAAGATCCTCTCCGCTCTATCCTCGCTCCAATGGTGCACCTAGTGCCAGCGGAGGGCGCGTGGAGTTTTGTGTCTGGCGGTTCTCCTGGGGTCCGGTCCGTCTTTGTGTTCATCGGTGTGGTTATATGTTTGTCCCTTCCGATCTACGGTTCTCGTCAATCGTTGGTTGTTGATCTGCTGCTTTGGTCCTTTGGGGCCTTAGCATGACGACTTTCCGTCTGTCTACTACAACAAGCTTTACTTCGACAAGCTTTGTCCAGCTCCGATGATGGAGTGGCGAGAATGGCGGCGCGCCTTTGGCTCGCTCCAGTGTCCGTAGTCTCCGTTAGGCGGCCCAAAGACCTTTTTGTATTTTTTTATTACTTTTGATGTTCTTTGTACCGTTGTTGATGATGATTAATAGATCCGTGGTCCTTGTCGCAAAAAAAAAGGTTAGCTGTACTATTAGAAAAAAAACTCAGAAAACGTGGTATGAGCACTACATGTAATTATGACACTACATGGAAGAAATTTTGTTTGTTTATTTCTTTATTTCCCTCTGAAAGAACAAGAGCATTTGTTTTGGGAATAAATAACAGTTTTGGTAGTTCCCAGCTAAGTTCGTGCTCAGTCAAGCCCTACACCTTCGATTGCATCGTGATTCGTGCATATGGGTTACAAGTTCAGTTACAACTAAGTTTTTTCAGCTGCAAGTGGAGTTGCAACTGAGGTTTTCCAGTTGCAAGTGGAGATGCAACTGTAAAAGTTATTTTGAACCATTAAATTTGCATCGTGATTCGTGCTAGCCATGAGTTGCAACATGGGTTACAACCGAGATTTGATGACATCATCTAACTAAGAGCGAAGTTAGTTCTCCGTCGACTAAGAACTAGTCACACCCAATAAATAATCATACAAAGGGTCCTACCCAATCCAGCCTATGTGGCAAGTTGAGGCGATCAAGATATCTAAAAAAATCCAAGCAACAAAATATGGTTAACAAGTCAAATAGAGAAGAAGGTAAAATAAACAGTAATCAAGATCACATGGCCCTTGCAAAGAATCCCGAAAGGTGGAGTCCACCATGGACTATGCACTACACCTCTCCCCTAGTCCACCATGCATGCACTAGTGACAAAGATTACATCCACTACCTCTCCCACCTACAATCTCAAGGGTAGACTTGACCATGTCAAGGAGATCTATTGTGCATGTACTCCATTTACTCTCACTATAATGAAATTAGAGGGGACTATAGCTTTAAGACTTGCTTCGGGGAGCCTAGGATCAAATCCGAAAAGACTTGCTTTGTCTCAAGAATAACATTGAGAAAGAGTGTTTTCGGGTTGGTCTCGAGAAGTCTTGTACATCTCAAGCCTTCTACCAAGCCTATCTTAATGCCTTCTCAACACAGAATTATGTCACGCTCCAACAAGACAACTGAACCTATTCAACAAACATTATTATGTCAAAACTTGTTAGTACAATGACTTTCACCATAAGGTCGTCGTACACGCAGCCTACTCATATTGTGTTCCATCAACATACAAAGAGATAACCTCCCCCTTACACATTTTTTTACAGCATCAACAATAACAATATTTATTACATGACTATAGAGAACCACCAACCAAAATAATAAAAATATAACTGCAATCTTTGGGGGGGGGGGGGCTCTTTGCATTCTTCCACCATCACGAATTGATGGTGTTCTGCCATTGCCTCTCCCTCGCCAAAGCTAGCTTGATGTTGTTGCCTACGAAAATTAAGTCATCAAGAGTGGACCTCTATCCCAAAGAATAGCCACTGGGTCGGGTAGCATGGAACACTCAGTCAAAGTTTTATGCCCCCGCTCCGAGGAACATCACCTGCTATGCACACCCTCATGTACCTGCATAAGATAGACGCGACTCAGGTCGATGTCAGAGGAAGCGCCACTTAGGTGGGATCAAATGCAGAGCCCCCCCCCCCCCACCCAAATTAATCCCATTGCCGATGCAACCTAGAGAAATCATGCATCTACACCTTCATTACAACTAATTTGATGCATCCATGGCTCAAGGAAGTGGATTGCCGAATAAAAAATACATACATGCGAGAAAACATCTGGAAAAACACCAGCTGGGATGGGCCCTTCACTATTGATCACCACAAACAAGCTAAGCTATTGGATTTGGACAAAATCTACAGTAGTCCATGATCCCTCGCCTATAACGTCGCCGAGATGGAACAGGGGCAAGAAACCGGGTAGTAAAATAACAATTTGCACGAATTTGGTGCTCACTTTCTCTAGCCCAAAGGAAAAAAAAAACCTGCTACAAACTACTCAACATTTGTACGAATTCAATTCCAAAGAGCCTGCAGGAATATTGAGAGTTGAAAAGTGCAACATAACTAATTCCATCCAGGATGGCAATTGGAATTTGCATAGATTTCTTCATATCTTCACACACACCAACCATCTTGGCTGAGTGGCTAGATCGTACCCCAGCCGGTATGTTATGCGTGCCTTTTTCTTAGTTCACGTGTAAACTAGGGTAGCTTGTGTCATACTCATCTGGTCATGTTGCCATTTAACGAAGAAACCTCTCCTCGTTTAATCTCATGCTTTCGAGGAACAAGATGATATGTTCCTACATAAAAAAAACGTATATTCAACATTTAGTGTTCCTCGTGAATAGAGAGCTTGAGGCATAGTCCAACATTGGATGCTCCTCGAAGGCGAGGAGGATTATTACAACCTCCAACCCTGTGTATATGTCCGACGAGTATCTCTAGATCATCTATTTGACCAGTTAATATGAAATATATATTTTATAATATTATAACTTTAACTTTCTAGAGGAGTTTTCAACAGGAAATTAGTTCTGTAGCTGGAACACATACGGTCTCCGCATGGCGGAACCTAGAAAATTTTAAAGGTGTATGTGCAAAATTTATTGTGAGAAGTATACCGATTCATTTTGTATAGTAGAGTAGTTATTTAGAAACTGCCACAATCCTATGATGACTGCATACGGGTTCTTCAACTGTTGTGTTCATTGAAATGGGGTCACCAGATCTAGGGATGGGTGGTTGTGGTTACACTTGACACTTGACGCGCAAATGCTCACAGTAGGCATTACGCATGCACAGTTGTACACACACCTCTATGAACGTACGAGACACATCTTATATCATAGCATCTCGTTTTTGTTGGGCACGTCACGTATCAATGAAAGGATATCGCCAGTAAAATCCTAGAATAAGCCCATGTATACGAGTATCCATGCCAATTCTGCAACTTAATCGTGGATGAGTTGGTTCCACCATAAGAAACCTACCAAACTCGGTTAAGCCGAGATCACTATGCAGTAGTGTATTTTCATAGCCAGGTTGGGTTGTAGTGTCATATTGTGGCTATCATGTTCTTGAAGGCCCTTGAAGTCGTAAAACAAGTAGCAAAACTTCCAGTATAATTTTTTTTTCCTAACATAAGTCAGGATCAAGTCAAACAGTGGAGTGTATTTTTCCCTTTCAGCTTTGCCAATAGTCAACATCACTGTCGGTAAATGGAATTGCTGGTGATCCCGGTCCGAAAAGAAGACCCGTATAAATCCGGTCTTTCAGCTTTGTTGGATGCTGGTTTCATTGTAACACCACGTACTAGTATATCTCTTGTTGGTATGATCTAAGACTAGTCATAGTGGGAAGTAACATAGAGTAGTAAGGGCATCTCCAACGGGGCGACTCATCCCGCGCCCGCGCGTCCGGATGGGTCCAGCCGGACAAAAACCCGGCCCAACGCGGGGACGCACCGCAAAAGCGGACGACCGCGGCGTCCGGAACGACGCAAACCCGGCCCAAATCTGGGCCGGGTTTGCGTGGCCGCGGATGGCACGCGGCGTCCTCGCGTGTCCGCCCTGTCCGCGTGGCTGGCCCACTGTCGGTGCCCCGGTCCTATTAAATGTGGACCGGGGAAGGGACTGTCCCTATCCGGTCCCCACTTTTCACTCCGGCCGCACGCGCGAGCTCGGAAGCTTCCGCGCCGCCATGGCCCCGAAGCGCGAGTTCGAGCCGTCCGCCAACGACCACGAGGCCGGCAGCAGCTGGCAAGTCGCGCCGCCGGCGTTCACAATGGGGCCGCCGGCGCCTCCTAGACGCGAGCGGATCTACGTCACCGTAGCGGTGGCGCAGATGTTCTGGGACGCCGGCGTCCCAATGCCGTGGGGGGGCGTGCACCTCCCCCACGGGCCGGCACTCGAGCCCGGATCGGGTTCCGGTGCCGCCCATCCCGGGCTCCGGCCGCGCCCGCTTCGGCCGAGATCCGGAGGCGCCGAGCTCGGCTGCCGGCGGACCTCCGGCGAGGACCCCGCGTACGGCGACGCAAGTCCCAAGCGGGACTTGTGGTTCGAGGTGGAGCACGATGCGCGCCGGCGCACGTGCTTCACATCCGCGACGGCGCGGCCTCGCGCGCAGCCGGGCACACCTGCTAGGCGGGCTGGCCGCCGCCCGGCGGCCTCTACATCAACGAGCCCACGCCCCGGCCCCGGCCGCAGCCGCAGCCCGGGAGGAGTAGAACGACCCGGAGCTGCGAGCGGCGCTCGCGGCGTCCCGCGGCGAGCAGGACCTCGACGAGCCGGCCAAATGGCCGCACCTCGCCGAGGCGCTGCGCGCCTCCGCGCCGCGGAGGAGGCGGCCGAGGAAGGCCCGGGAGGACGCCCGGGAGGACGCCCGGGCGGAGGCGTGGGCCTTCCTCGGGCCGGCGCGCCGTCGGGAGGAGGCTACGCGTCGGGCGGCGCTCGGGAGGAGGAGGAGCGCCGGCCGCGCGGCTGGCGGAGGAGGAGCGCCGGCCACGCAGGCCGCAACGGAGGAGCAGCTCCGGCTGGAGTCCGCGCGGAGGGCACGGCTGCGCGAGCCGGCGAGCCCGCCGAACCCGCACTCCCCAGGAAAGGGCGCGAGTGGGAGCCACGGCCGGAGTCGCCGGTGCCCTCCGGCGTGTCGAGCCGGAACAGCGCGTCGCCGCCGGGGGGCGTCGTCGTCATCGACGCCGACGATGACGAGTACTACTGGGAGTAGTACTGCCGGCGGCCACCGTGCTCGCAAACCCTGTCTAGGGTTTTTTTTTTAGTTTAAAGCCCATATAGGGCTTTCTTTTGTGTAAAAATTTCCCAAAATAGGGCTAAGTTTAATTAACCACTACTTTAATGTTCTTTTTGGCTGTTTTCCTTTCTTATTTTTATTTTTGTTATTTTAATTACATATGCGGTGCGTCCGCACGTTGGGCGCAGCGTGCGACCCAAACGGACACGCGGACGCGGGCCGCTGTCCGGGTGTCCGTTCGGCCACCCAAACGGCCCAAAACGGACGGCCCAGCGCGTCCGTTTGGATCGCCCCGTTGGAGATGCCCTAACATGCACCAGTCTTACTAGTGAAGTTACTCCCACTATGAGTAGTCTAACAAGGTACTACATCCATTATTGGTCAATCAAGCCATCAATGGTACTAGATCAGAGTAATAATGAACGACAACAAACTCCATCTTCATGCGGTAGTACTTGGTACCATTGTTCTGTAACTGCTAACTCTACGATGAAATGATTAAAATGTAGCAGCAATCAATTGCACAATACTACCTTTTCTAAAACAGCAATGAACTAGAGTAGCAACTTTATGTGAGGATCTCGGGAAATTTTCCTGATTCATCAGTGATTTTTATGAAAGTTCGGGAGTTTAGGGTTTATTTGAAAGTTTTGTGTCTCAGGATTGACCAGCTGCAGTGTCAAGTACTACAATGTTTTGCTGGAAGTGTCAGATACGAACTTACATCCTAGAAATAGTGACTCGAAGCTCATGACGGTATCAACCATGCAAATCTAACTGCTGTTGTTTTCCGTTGCTGAGAAAATCCAAAAAAAAAAAAAAAGAGAATGGGGACATCCAACTGTTTTTAGGGGGTAGAAACTCCAAAAAGAATTTGAGGGAAGGTAGTCGTATTTATATGAAGGAAAACGATGCATTGCCTCCGGAGGCTCTCTCGCGTCATGGCCTCCGAGGCGCGCGCGCGACACGCGTCCATCCACGTGGAGGAAAAAGGAATGAACGGCAGTGTCATGGGATCCACCACTACCTTAACCCGTCGGCCCATGCCCACATCGTCTTCCTCCACACAATCGTTCCTTGTTTCTTCTCTTTCCCGTATCTCACATCCGAAGCAATCGACGCTACCGCATTACAGCCGCCGCTGCCTTCCCAACAGCTCGCCGCCGCCAGCGTCGTTGCTCCACACACACCTCACCTCCTACTGACCCCCTCCCCTGCCCACCTGACCTCCGACAAGGTCAACTTTGTAGTCGGTCGAGTGGCTAAGGCGTCGTGGGAGGCGGCGCCACGGTGATTGACATGGGTATGCCATATCGGATCCTTAGTATTGGCGTCCCTGGTACAAAGCCTAGGAAGGAATAAAGGAAAGCTCATGAAGAAATCCAGAAGAAGTCAAAGATATCACGTTATGTAAATTAGGAAAGCATGCCCATATCGGGTCAATCGACTTGTAATGTAACTTAACCTCGAGGTGGACTCTGAGACCTAGCTCGCTATATAAGGGCTAGGAGGAGCTACCGAGAGGAGATAGATTCAATCAGATGAGACACCCTTGTAATGCTAGTTCGACATAATACAATCTCGGTGATTCGTCCTTGATCATAATTCTCGTAGGCTGTGCTACAAGGCCATGCCGCTAATGCTGCTACAGCCGATCAACGCTGCTTCGAACGGCAGTCGTAGATGTTGCAAGGGAAGGCGACACTGCTGCGAACCACGAGCCTGGGCGGTGGAGCTACATATGATGTGTGGGGGTGCTACGAACTGTTGTTGGTGGAGCTGCATATGCTACGAGGTGAAGTTGCAATCCCTCGTCGCTAGAGCTGCAAAGGTCGGGAGATGGAGCTGCAAATCCCCACCGTCAGTGCTACAAAGGCCAGCTGCCGAAGCTGCAAAGGCTGATAGCGGCTGCTGCAAGTGAGCGCTGCCGATGTTGCCGGTGGGGGCAACGGTGCTGCCGACGCGGCGGTGGTGCGGCTGCTCGGGGTGACGATGCTGCCATAGGCGGAGGTTGGCGCTTCCACCGGTAGGAGGCGGTGCTGCAAGGAGGACACGCAAATGTTGCAAGGAGATTCAATGGTTCTTCCAACTAGAGTTGACGCGTTGCCGGCGAGGTCCCTCGCCGGACATTTTTGTGGTTGGGGCTATCTCCGCATGGTGTTTTTGTTTTGTTTTTCACTTTTTTTTCTCTACGGGGAAGAGAACAACTAGACATGGATAGCGGTCCGTAGGGACACGTCTCACTCGGAGGACTCGGAGGTTCGGAGGAAATTATCCTAGGAAGGATCCTTAGCAGTATCCACAATTGAACTGAAGAATACCATGCCTAAGATCAAGCCCAGGCCAAGTAAAAGCTGCTATTTGGGCTTATCTTATTAGTATACCTAGGCATGGACAACCCGGGGGTGCTTTTCACCGTCCTGCTCGGTGCGAGAACTGGTGCTACACACCCCTGGCGCTATGTGGCCTCGGCCCATGTTCGTTTCTGCCGGTCTGTTTGGTTGCGTTCGGATTGATCGTGCCTCAAGGCACGGTGGTTTTTCTGTTCTCTACTGATTCTTCAGTTTCAAAAAATTTCGAAATCTGGAATTTTAAAATATTATTATTTTCTGAAATATAAATATTTTCAAAATTTGAACATTTTTCGAACTTGAACATTTTTATCAGATTTTTTTTTAAATTTGAACATTTTTGAAATTTGCACATTTTTTGAGATTGAACATTTTTTGAGAGTTTTGATTTTTTTTCAAAATTTAAACATTTTCAAACATGAACATATTTTAAATTTGAACATTTTCGAAAATTTGATTTTTTAAAAAAATGTTTTAAATAGGAACATTTTATAAATATGAACATTTTTCACTTTTGAACATTTTTCAAATTTGAACGGTTTTCAAATTTAAATGTTTTTCAAATTTGAATGTTTCTCAAAGTCGAACGATTTTCAAATTTGAACATTATTGAATTTAAACATTTTCTTAGTTTGAACAATTTCAAATCTGAAAAATAAATATAAATAAAACCAAAAATAGAAAACAGAAAAAAACAAAGAGAAAAGAAAAAGAAAACCGGAATGAAAAACCAAACTACTACAGGCTAAACAGAACAAATGGGCCTGGCCAAACCCGACTAGGGGGTGTGCGGTGGCAGGCAGCCACCGATCTGGTCGGTGTATAGGTTTTCCCGGACAACCCGGCCTGGATGGCCCGACCCAACCCGGACCAATCAATCCTGGGCCGGGCCAAGATTGCATGTTAGGATGGGCTCGGGCCAAGATTTTGAGCCCTATGATCAGGTCGGGTCGGGTTTCAGGCCAAAGTAAAACATGGTTTCAGGGGTATCGTTAGGTAAAGACCAACCTTTGGGAAGGTAAGATAACTCCCATCCGATCGACACGTGGTAAGCCTCCTCCAAACGCGTACTCCCTCCCGCGAGCGCGCGTACGGCGTACAGACCTCGCGAGCGCGTACTCCCTCCCGTCGAACACACCTTACGCGGGGGCGGCCCTAGCTGGCGCTCGATCGCCAGGTTTAAAGAGAGCGATCGGTTTCCGATAGTCCAATTAGGGAAAGCCGTGTTAGCAACTCTAAATCCGTATTTGAAAATTCAAAATGTTTTATCTCACAAACGACAACTCTGATTTAAGATCTGTTTTCACCAATAAATCCGTCTCGACGAGATCTTCAAAACTAGCACCCATGTTGATATGTTTCGAGAAAACTTTTTTTCGGGCTAAAAGTTATCAACCCTCTCTATCTGAATAATCAACCCATCCGTACTTGAGTGATCAACGGTAAATATATAAAATTATCAACCTGGTGCAGGCTATTGAGGGAAAGTTCTGCATGCATGCACAAATAGACGAATCTGCGATGTCGGCGGAATCTTTTTCAAATTTGTAAATTCAAAATGTTTTATCTCACAAACGACAACTCCGATTTAAGATCTGTTTTCACCAATAAATCCGTCTCGACGAGATCTTCAAAACTAGCACCCATGTTGATATGTTTCGAGAAACTTTTTTTCGGGCTAAAAGTTATCAACCCTCTCTATCTGAATAATCAACCTCTCCGTACTTGAGTGATCAACGGTAAATGTATAAAATTATCAACCTGGTGCAAGCTATTGAGGGAAAGTTCTGCATGCATGCACAAATAGACGAATCTGCTGATGTCAACGGAATCTTTTTCAAATTTGTAAATTCAAAACGTTTTAACTTTCAAACGACAACTCTAAATTAAGATTCGCTTTCACCAATAAATCCCTCTCGACGAGATCTTCAAAACTAGCACCCATGTTGATATGTTTCGAGAAACTTTTTTTCGGGCGAAAAGTTATCAACCCTCTCTATCTGAATAATCAACCCCTCCGTACTTGAGTGATCAACGGTAAATGTATAAAATTATCAACCTGGTGCAGGCTATTGAGTGAAAAGTTCTGCATGCATGCATGCACAAATAGATGAATCTGCTGATGTCAGCGAAATCATTTCCAAATTTGAAAATTCAAGACGTTTTAACTTTCAAACGATAACTCAAAATTAAGATTCGCTTTCACCAATAAATCCGTCTCGATGAGATCTTCAAAACTAGCACCCATGTTGATATGTTTCGAGAAACTTTTTTTCGGGCTAAAAGTTATCAACCCTGTTTGTTTGAATAATCAACCATTCGTACTTGAGTGATCAACGGAAGTTATTTTTATTTGAAACATTTTAGCGAATCTTTTTTAGTTTAGAAGCTATCAACCCGGTGTCCTGTTTTTATCAACAGTAAATATAAATAACTACCAACCCTAAAAATCTAATTTTATTTCGAATATTTGGCGACTCTTTTTAGTTTACAAGTTATCAACCCGGTGCCCCGTTATTTATCAATGGTAATTATAAATAACTACCAACCATAAAAAATATTTCATTTAGAATATTTTAGCGAACTTTTTTTTATTTTACAAGCTATCAACCTAGTGCCTCGTTATTTATCAACGGTAAATATAAATAAATAATAACTCTAAAAAATAATTCATTTAGAATATTTTAGCGAGTCTTTTTTAATTTACAAGCTATCAACCCGGTGACCCGCTATTTATCAATGATAAATATAAATAAATATCAACCCTACAAATTTAATTTAATTTAAAATATGTAGGGACTCTTTTTTTGTTTACGAGTTATCAACCCGGTGCCCCGTTATTTATCAACGGTAAATTTAATTTAGAATATTTTAACAACTTTTGTTAGCTTGCAACTTAAAAAATAGTACTTAATTTGAGTAGCAAGTGGTAGTTCATTTGAGTTGCAAGTGGATCTTCCCACCCGTTATTTCCCCCCTTAAAAACCACTAGCCCGAAAAAGGGAATTATAAAAATTAATCGAAAAAACATGAATTACCGTACAAAATAACAACATAAAGGGAATTGCAAAAAAAAAGAATTGTCAAAAGGGAATTGCAAATAAAGAGAATTGAGAGTCTGCCTCGTGCTGAAAAAAAGAGCGTGTATGCATGCAGAAACTTGTGAGAGCTAGCCTCGTGCTGAAAAGTTGGCTCATTAAATGCAAACTCATAAGATAGTTTATGCATGCATGCAGTGTGAACGCTCTTGGTTGTATGCAATATGCAAGTGGGAACATGAGTACGTTAGCGTGAACACACATCTGCATGTGAACGTAATTAAACACATGAGCTGTTAGTGTGAACACACGCATGTGAACGTAATTAAACACTACGAGACAAAAAAGGGTATTGACTCGCGCTTCCGTGCGCTCCGCGCCGACCAAAACTGATCGCTTGAGCAATCGATTGCCAAGGAGGGAATTCGCTTACGCGGACGCATAGCGCGTACTTCCTCCCGTGGCTGCGTACTTCTCTTTTTTTTTGCGAGGCTGCGTACTTCTCTTTGGCAGGTGCGAATTTCACTATGCATGCATGCATGCAAGGAAGTAGCCAGCCTACTTTTCTTTTTAGCCGATCGGGTACTTTTAATTTAGCAAGTATGCGCATTGATACAAGTACAAGTACAACTAGGTATAACACGCGAGTACAGTTACGTGCACCATGCAAATACAGTTACATACTGTAATATCCCAGGTATTGGGGTTACAAAAATAGAGGAAACAGATGTGTGCATTGCATTCATGCATAGAAAATCTGGGGAATTTTCGCGCTTTAAAGTAAAACAGTCACAGTAACTGAACTTTCACTTGATCTTGGTGGAATTGAAGTAGCTCATCAAGTCAAGCGCTATAAACCTCAATGTGACTTTACTAAAACCTTATTTTGGGTAGAGATGATTTGATCTAAGGGGTTAGATCAAATGGAATTAAAACCAACACAAGAACATATGAATCAAGGAACAATTACTGGATCTTATTATAGATCATAACATTGAATTCCTTGCCATAACTTATGAACATCCATCTATTTGAAAATCAAGTAACAATAATTGGAGAAATTATTCTTCACTTATCTTCTCCATGTCTTAAACTAATTCATGCACTTATCATAAAACCTATGATATCCATTCTACTTTAACCTTGGAAACAAGACAAGGAGATTCAACTAAAGAAATATATATTCTTCCCTATTCCAAATAGTTTTACATCAAACCTAGAGAGGTGAGAGTTCTATTATACTACCTCCGTTCTTTTTTAATTAACTCAGATTTAGTACAACTTTGTACTAAATTTGAGTCAATTAAAAAAGAACGGAGGGAGTAATTATTAAAGAAGCAATAACAAACCTTGAGTTAAACCTTGGATATACATCCAAGTATTCAAATCATCATCTTCAAGACAACCCTAGAGAGAGATAACCATTAATGTTAAACATAGATCTTGATGATCACATCAACCTCTATGGAGCCTAATATTAGGTTAGCATTGAAGTCCTTCCCAAATGAGAGAAACTATCCATACTAATCCTAGTGCTATCTATTCAAATATCCAAATGGTTAAACCATAAGATCTTGAGAGAACTTTAAGTAAATATCTCAAGCATTTTCCTGGGATATAAAACTACTGAGACAACCATGACCATGTCCACCCTAGAAAGTAAAATAGAAAGTAAAACTACTGAGACAATGCTTGATCATGGAAGTGAGAAACCTAGTTAATGAGAGATACCCTAGGAAGCCAAACCTTGATCATTATAAATTGAGTGATGATCATAAACCCTAAGAACTTGAGGTAGAGATATTAAGAACAAGTTGATCATGCCTAATCCATGATCATGCTCCGGAGGTATGTGAGGATAAGTTAAACCCTATTAGAATAAGTAGATTTCATTCCCACATGAAATTATAGGAAGATAACTAGTAAGCCACCCTAGGCTTATATCTTATCTTTTACTTGTGAACCATTTGGTGATCATAAGTAGAATCCTACCATATCTATATTTCATAAAATAAAGAACCTAAGAAAACCTTAGAGTAAAACTCCATATTTAATATGGTGAGAAACCATCCATCCATATGACCAAAGTTAACTATAAAAAGAACTATAACAACTTTAGATACTTCAATGATAAGTTGGGGATACTAATAGAAGTTAATAGGAAGATGATAAAACCAAGTCTCAAAGCCTTAGTAATTATGGAAGCACATGCAATATGGTGACACCTCATCTTTACAACCTATAATTAAATCTCAACCTTAGTTTGTGTATTCCCATGGTGATCATAATGTAAAGCTATGCCTAAGTGAAATTTAAACCAATTGCCATTAGATAAACATCATTTGCATCCTAGTATGGCATATCAATTAAATCTTATGCTTCACTTCTTGAACATAAGAAACAAACCTTATACTACATTTTATAATTAAAATCATATGTGTGGTAATGAACCACTCAACTTTAAAACCAAGATCAAACCATAATTAGAGTTGTATTACTCAAAGTATTTCAAGGTGCCATTAAAATACAATAATAGTGCTATCTGGAAATAGGGTTATAATCCAAACTACAAAATCTTAATAATAAAGGTCACATAAAATCATATGCATGGGACTAAATTCTCAATTAAGAGCTCAAACCCTAATGATAAATTCTAAAACCCTTAGAGTAGAAATTATCAACTCTAATAATTAAAAATAGATTTGATTACACAAGAAAAAGGAAATTAAAATGGGGGCATAAAATCATGATTAATTACAATTTGTAATAAAGCTCACATATGTGAAATGTTAAACCAAAACAATTGAGTAAAACAATAATACTTTTATTAGTCTTCATAAAAGACCAATTGTTTAACACCTGCAAAATAAAAAATAGTTAAAACATAAATTCAAAATAGACTTATAAAACAAAATTGAAAAACAGAAAATAAGAAAGAAAAAGAAAAACAGGAAAAAATAGAGAGGAGGCTTACCAGACTTGGCCACCACAGCCCACCTCGGCAGTCCAACACACGGCCCAGGTCCGGCCCAAGCCGCAGCCCAAACCAACCACGTACCCCTTCGTGGGGATAAGACTGGAGACGAAGCACTCGTCTTCGTCTTCGCCACCGTCGTCGCACAGGAGAACGACACGGCGATGACAAGCTCCATGTCCCGGCCGCCGAAGTGGACCCCGCGACCATCGACGATAGCCGGTGGCCGTATAAATACGAGGGAGGAAACCCTAGAGCCTCGATTTTCTTCTTCTCACCATTATTTCGAAACCCTAAACCGCCAGCAAGCCTACAACCCCACCGTTCCTGACCACCCCGGAGCTCGCCGATGAGCTCAGGATGAGCGCCGCGAAGTCCTCGTTCATCTGGTGTAGATACACGCCGAGGGGAGCTCGGAGGTGGAAGAATTAGGCCGTTCCCTTTCGCAATACTGCAAGGGAAATGGCGACCGCCTCGTCGCTACCGTCCCCGATCGACTCCAGCGACCAGCTAGAGAGCATCACGGTAAGATTTCCCGTCGATAGGTACTAGTTTCGCGTCCTAATTCGTTCGGTAGCACCCCGTTGACGTGAGCCGTCGTCCGCCGCCGCTGTTTATGCTCGCCGGAGCTACTCCGGCGACCATTCGGAGGGGGCGCCGCCACCTTTAGGTTCGGCACAGCGTCGCGCAGCCACCCACACCCTCCGCACGGGCGCGGGAGCACCAAATCCGCGCCGTCGTTCTCGACTGGCCGTCGGCCTAGAGCTCCCCGTGCCACGTCGCTTATTTTGACTCAGTCAAGGCCACTGTGGCAGCCACCATGGCAGTGGCCCACGAATCAGTGACTGTGTGTAGATTAGCCAGAGTAAGTTTAGCAGTTTCGTTTTATTTCCAAAATTCATTAATACCTGCAACTTCAAATAATTGTGGAAAATTCATAAAAGCTCAGAAAAATATAAATGAGATATCAAAATTCTTATAAAAGAAAAATCTATCCAACAAAAATATAAAATGAAATTTATATTTTTAATATAAATTCAATTATTTATTACTTGTCAATTAAGCCTTTTCCTTTAACTCAAAATACAATTAAAATTCAGAAATTAGGAAAACTTCATAAAATAAATATAAACCAGTAAGTAAATAAGGAAAACATTAAAATTAATTTTCCTTTACTATTAACTTATTAAATCCTTATTAGGAGGATTTTAAACTTTAATTAATAATTATCTTAATTATTAATCCATTACAAAAATAATAAAAAGCCAAATCCAATATTATTTTTATTTCTAAGTTATTAATAACTTCAACTTTATAATGAAGTTATTAATCCAATAATTATAGGGTAATTAGGAAACCCTAGTTCCATTATAAATAAAGTGATAACCTCATCATTTTATGTGATCCCTAAAACCCTAATATCATCAGGAACCCTAGCTCCATTATTACATATAAATCCTAAATTTCTTCTAACCTAAACCTTAGGTTGGAGCATGTGATCATAATAGTTCCTTTCAATCATAGAATCATAGTAGCTACTAAATGTTTACCATGACCACATAAAATGTAGCAACCATCATTACTAAATTAGTATCCCATATGTTCATCTTCATCAGACCTAAATAATCAAGTAGGGTCAACTAGATGTAAACCCTAAATCCTATCACCAAAGCCATCATCCTTATTCATTCCTATTTAGCATCACACCAATGTGATGAACCTTAGGAGCAACTATGCCAAATCTTGAGCATTACCTAACCATATTCCACTAAATCCTACTAGTGTTGGATACTTATCAACCATCCTATTTAGGAGCCAATTATTCCTTATTTAATAGAACCAACAGTAAAACCTAGACCACCTCAACCCTAATTGATATACTTCTTATTAGTTAAGAAGTATGTTCTTCAAAAGTTATTCTTTTGAAGAAAATATAGAATATTCATCAACCCTGCCTAATAGAATCCATAAACCCTAGCCAGCTATCACCAGCAAGGTATACCAACCATGATAGCAACCATGTTTAATGAATTGCCCAGGATGTACTTCCAACCTTGTTAGGATCCATCTAATCCTTAATCCAGAAGATACTTGGAACCATAGTAAACCCTAGAACCCACAAACCCAATTATTATACTTGTTCTTCATTAAAGAACATGTTCTTCAAAAGTTATTCTTTTGAATTATATAATAAGTAATCATCAACCATGCACTATAGGATTTAAAAATTGACAAGCTGCTCTTTACTTATTATACAACTACTATTCCTTGGTGTGTATGATTGTTACTATGCATTTTACCACTTTCTTATGATTCTCAAACAACACAACCCTGAATAAGAACCTTGTTTGTGAATTACTCTAAAAGTGCAACACACCCTGAACTAATCATTACCACTCACTAATCCTAAATCATCGGGGTTAGGTCACGCTTAGAGCGATTGCATCTCATACTTATGCATTATTGCATCCTTGCCAATCTTTTAAACATCGTCCTTACCGGACGATTATGCTATTTCAGAATTTGGAGTTATTGCGTATCGAAGACCTTGACTGCATAATCTTGCAGTCAAGAAAGGCAAGTTCATCACTTGCTCATGTCATTTGAGTATTTTTACCAAATTACTTGCAAAGTACTATGTTTATCACTATTGCATAAAAAAGCAAAACCACTATTTTCATAACTATGAATATGACTATGTGGTGGGCAATGGAACCATGGATTGTGTTGATATGGTGGAGGTTCCATTGCAAGGGTTTATATCCATCTAGGATTAAACAACAAATGTCGCCGAGTGATTCTTGTGCCGTAATACCCGTGTTAACCATAAGATCCGGAGTGGGACGGAGTAGTCAAAAGTGTTTCAACCTCTCGTTCATCAACGGATGCGCTTTACCGTAGTACACTTGTAATCCAAGGGGCAAGCGGTGAGGCTGGGGAGTCCTAAGTCCCCACGGCATAGTCCGTAGTACACTTGTCGCCCGAAGGAGCAAGCGGTGAGGCTGGGGAGTCCTAAGTCCCCACGGTATTGCGGTCTATGATGGGTTGCGGCCTACCGGCGTAGGAGTGTATGGTAGAGCCCAAGCACTCGTCGTCGTGGTCGGGGTCCACCTTGAAATCTACAGGAATAATGGGACCGGCGTGGACCCAGGGTCGGGGCATGCACCAAAGGGTGGGTGTTCGAGGTAGCGGAGGAACATGATTGGCTAGACCTTATACCGGGCCTCACACCATAGGAAGTGTGGACGGGGAAATTGCCCGGTTGGCACCAAGGTTAAGATCTCTTATGGGTAAAGCAACACACCTCCGCATAGTGTAAAGAACCGTGACCTGTCACTCCTCGTTCCGGGATATGGAGCTACGAACGCGGCCGGAAAGGAGCTCCATGAAGTTCTAGTAAACCGGTGAAGGTCGACGGACATAGTTCTTCCGAATAAAAGCAACCTTTTGAAGAAATGGTTATGAAAACCTGCATTGGTATTAGACTTTCTGGTCTAATGCTGTAGCTAGTGCATTAAACACCTCTTTCCTATAATGAACTTGTTGAGTACGCTCGTACTCATCCCACTCTTAAATCCCCTGCTTAGATATGGAGGCCATGAAGGAGGATCTCCAGTTCAACTCGAAGACCGAGGAGTCAACAACTACTTCAAGGGACAGAAATCTGCCGGAAGAGTCATATACCACATCCACCATGGAGAAAACCTAGATTAAGCAGTAGAAGGGAACTAGCTTCCTAAACCTAGCTCCTATTTAGCTAGAATCTATTCATAGCCTCAGTAGCTAGTTAAATACTCTACAAATAGAGTTCGTGTTAGGATTAGACTACGAGTCGTTCTTCTGGAGGTTATTTGCAGTTTTACCTCATTGTAAAGTAGGAGGCTGTGTGGATCTCTTGTAAAGAGTCTGTGTTGTAATTCTATAGACATGCCTTGGACCCGCATATGTTTCTGTTGTACCACTCTAAGCGATATAATACGAGTGAAACGGTGTTTCATTGGTGTTATATCAGACTTGCATACTACACCATGCAGTGGTATGCCGGGTCACCACAGTTGGTATCAGAGCAAATGCTTTGACCCTAGGATTAAAACCCTTTAAAGGAGACCTATAGGATTGGTAGTGTCTATAGGAAGTTGTCTTAGGTGAACCAAATCTTTTTATGACTTGAGATGGATATTCACTTGAGAATAATCCTGACACACTTGAGTCAACATTTCTTAACTATATTCCCTAAGTAATGTTAGCTAGCTAATCTCAAATTATGTAGGATACTCTTAAGACCCTAAAATAATTATGAGTAGACCACAGTTGGTATACAATACATGGTAGTCCAAAGAGAGGATACAACCATAAGGAAGATATCCTAGTGGAAGATGTGTACCAACATATGTTATGATTAAGTAAGAGTTATCCGGACTGGTAATAGGAGTTATATCAATTGATGAAGATAATTAAGATATCCTAATAGAAGATGTAGACCAAGTTAAGTAATGAGTAAGTAAAACTATCTAGACATGTGAAACAATTGATAGTAAGTGATAACTATGAGTCATATGAGGTAGTATAGACCATGATGAGTCAATCATGGGAGATAAGGAAGAGAGATATGAATAAAATATGATTACTTACATGGTAGAGTTGTTAATCATATATGATTCACCTGAGAATCATTATGTGATGGAATAGAACATTATAAGTATTTTGGAGGAGTACAATAAGAAGCCAAGTGCTAAACAATAGTGCAAGAATTATGTTCCAAAAACCATGGGTGTCAAGAACATTAGGTCCATAGCCTTACGATACAATAACTTGGAAGTATAGGAGCTATATTCCAATAGATATGTGTCTAGAATAGTGATGTTAGAACCAGACATATCATTAAAGTAGTCCTCAACAAAATGGAAGCTAAGTTAGTACTTCCAAAGAAAATTAGGTTAACCACAACTATCCTAGACTACTTTGTTTCAAGTTTATCTCATTGCAAATGTGCAATTAAGGTAAAGATTGAGACAAATAGTAGAATCCCATATATTCGTGCTAAGTATCACGATATAAACCCTATATTATGTGGTGCTATATACTACACATCTCAGCCTGATGTTTAGAGATGTCTTACTCAACTATTTTATTCAGGCTTATGATGGTGTGTATTATAAACACAAAGCTGAATCTTCTTGGATTTTATTGGATTTTCATTGTTTGACTAGATCCATACATGAAGTTTGACTTTGGTATGCAAATGCATGTTGCTATATCAAGTTCTTACTTAATGCTATAGATCTAGAGGGTAATGGTATTCGTGTGAGGAAGTGACGAATTCGAAGATTCTGAAAACAAGATGAAGGTTCATCAGAAAAAGGAAGTAAAGTTATGGGATGTAACCACAATACTCTGAATGAAGTACAATCAGAAACTCATGCTTACCTCAACAGAGGAGTACTTTTGTACGAAAGAAGCATGAAGGTGAGAAATATGATGATTATGGTGAAGCTGAAGCAGATCCATAGTCAACATAGAAGAGGGAATGCATGGGAAATCACTTAGGATACTATAATCATAGTGTCAGCTAGTGGTTTTCTTGCAAAATAAACCCTGAATGAAGGAAGGTGATATATGAAATCATAGCAGACATAAGAAGACCATAGTCGATATCAGAAGACCACAATTGGTATAATATCAATACAGCGAGATAAAGTAGAAGATGTCTCGTCCAGTTGATCAGAACCTATAATAGAATCCATTTTTAGATATCAAATAACCACAGTTGGTATAATAACCACAGCTGGTATCAGTTGGTATTACAAATAGTCCACGGTTTAATTAGTTGTAACAAAAGTGTGTGAACAAATAAAAATCTTGTCAGCCAAACAGTTAGATCTATAAACATTTAGTCAAAGGATTCACATTGGATGTCCACAATTGAGTGGATACACCACAAAGTTTCTTCGCAAAACCTTAGAGGAATATAAATTATAAACAAGACCTATACCAATATTCTAATCATAAGTCCAATAGTTGGAAGAAAAGGAGTTGAAGATCATAAGAAAACTCTAAGGGGTAGAGTAAAGATTGAGTTGAATGTACAATAACTCAATACTTTGTGCATAAGAGAAGAAGAAGGTCTGAACTGAGAGGAAGTTCGATCTTATTTTCATAAGATTGTTGAACAATACCTTCAGAAGAAGGTCAGACAAGAAGCCGAGGTTCATACCTCGAGGACGTAAGAAGTGGATTATAACTTGAGCAAGTAAGTAATATCTACTCAGAAGTACTTAAGCTCAAGTAAGTCAAAGATAAAGAAGTTGGACGAAGGAAATACCGTAGACCAATATAGCTCAAAAAGGCCAAAGACCGAAGGAGATTGACCATACCAAAACTAAAGTCTATATGAAAGATTCCTTTCATGGAACCTAAATGAATCTAAAGAGTTATAAGTATCAACCATAAACCAGGATTTGATGAACTAGATGAGTCTAATCCATTCTTAGGGAAATAAATCATCACAACCATTTCCATGGTAAGTACTTACCAAGTACCATTATGGCAGTTTTGCTAGTAAGGGAAAACAAAGACCTATTTTATCAAATAGGAGAATGTTATCCAATTAGTCCTCAATTAAGACTGTCAGGACAAGAAGAAGTCCCAATCATTGAATCTTCAATGAGAAAGGAAACAAGATTATAGTATTGAAAGAAATCATGGAATTGAAGTATGAAGCCATGGTTCAGAGACATACACTAATGGATTCCAGGAAGAATCTCGACAAGGGATATATTCAATTACATCCAGTAAGATCACTACGGAGTTCGAGAAAAATCGTAGTCTGCACAAGTTAGAACCACACTCCAGAAACGTGAGAGAGTTCAAACTTCGAGGACGAAGTTTAGTTTAAGGGGTAGAGACTGTAATATCCCAGGTATTGGGGTTACAAAAATAGAGGAAACAAATGTGTGCATTGCATTCATGCATAGAAAATCTGGGAATTTTCGCGCTTTAAAGTAAAAACGATCACAATGAATCGAAGTTTCACTTGACCTTGGTGGAATTGAAGTAGCTCATCAAGTCAAGCGCTATAAACCTCAATGTGACTTTACTAAAACCTTGTTTTGGGTAGAGATGATTTGATCTAAGGGGTTAGATCAAATGGAATTAAAACCAACACAAGAACATATGAATCAAGGAACAATTACTGGATCTTATTATAGATCATAACATTGAATTCCTTGCCATAACTTATGAACATCCATCTATTTGGAAATCAAGTAACAATAATTGGAGAAACTATTCTTCACTTATCTTCTCCATGTCTTAAACTAATTCGTGCACTTATCATAAAACCTATGATATCCATTCTACTTTAACCTTGGAAACAAGACAAGGAGATTCAACTTAAGAAATATATATTCTTCCCTATTCCAAATAGTTTTACATCAAACCTAGAGAGGTGAGAGTTCTATTATAATTATTAAAGAAGCAATAACAAACCTTGAGTTAAACCTTGGATATACATCCAAGTATTCAAATCATCATCTTCAAGACAACCCTAGAGAGAGATAACCATTAATGTTAAACATAGATCTTGATGATCACATCAACCTCTATGGAGCCTAATATTAGGTTAGCATTGAAGTCCTTCCCAAATGAGAGAAACTATCCATACTAATCCTAGTTCTATCTATTCAAATATCCAAATGGTTAAACCATCAGATCTTGAGAGAACTTTAAGTAAATATCTCAAGCATTTTCCTGGGATATAAAACTACTGAGACAACCATGACCATGTCCACCCTAGAAAGTAAAATAGAAGTGCAATACCTTAATTGATCAAGACAATGCTTGATCATGGAAGTGAGAAACCTAGTTAATGAGAGATACCTTAGGAAGCCAAACCTTGATCATTATAAATTGAGTGATGATCATAAACCCTAAGAACTTGAGGTAGAGATATTAAGAACAAGTTGATCATGCCTAATCCATGATCATGCTCTGGAGGTATGTGAGGATAAGTTAAACCCTATTAGAATAAGTAGATTTCATTCCCACATGAAATTATAGGAAGATAACTAGTAAGCCACCCTAGGCTTATATCTTATCTTTTACTTGTGAACCATTTGGTGATCATAAGTAGAATCCTACCATATCTATATTTCATAAAATAAAGAACCTAAGAAAACCTTAGAGTAAAACTCCATATTTAATATGGTGAGAAACCATCCATCCATATGACCAAAGTTAACTATAAAAAGAACAATAACAACTTTAGATACTTCAATGATAAGTTGGGGATACTAATAGAAGTTAATAGGAAGATGATAAAACCAAGTCTCAAAGCCTTAGTAATTATGGAAGCACATGCAATATGGTGACACCTCATCTTTACAACCTATAATTAAATCTCAACCTTAGTTTGTGTATTCCCATGGTGATCATAATGTAAAGCTATGCCTAAGTGAAATTTAAACCAATTGCCATTAGGTAAACATCATTTGCATCCTAGTATGGCATATCAATTAAATCTTATGCTTCACTTCTTGAACATAAGAAACAAACCTTATACTACATTTTATAATTAAAATCATATGTGTGGTAATGAACCACTCAACTTTAAAACCAAGATCAAACCATAATTAGAGTTGTATTACTCAAAGTATTTCCAGGTGCCATTAAAATACAATAATAGTGCTATCTGGAAATAGGGTTATAATCCAAACTACAAAATCTTAATAATAAAGGTCACATAAAATCATATGCATGGGACTAAATTCTCAATTAAGAGCTCAAACCCTAATGATAAATTCTAAAACCCTTAGAGTAGAAATTATCAACTCTAATAATTAAAAATAGATTTGATTACACAAGAAAAAGGAAATTAAAATGGGGGCATAAAATCATGATTAATTACAATTTGTAATAAAGCTCACATATGTGAAATGTTAAACCAAAACAATTGAGTAAAACAATAATACTTTTATTAGTCTTCATAAAAGACCAATTGTTTAACACCTGCAAAATAGAAAATAGTTAAAACATAAATTCAAAATAGATTTATAAAACAAAATTGAAAAACAGAAAATAAGAAAGAAAAAGAAAAACAGGAAAAAATAGAGAGGAGGCTTACCAGACTTGGCCACCACAGCCCACCTCGGCAGTCCAACACACGGCCCAGGTCCGGCCCAAGCCGCAGCTCAAACCAACCACGTACCCCTTCGTGGGGATAAGACTGGAGACGAAGCACTCGTCTTCGTCTTCGCCACCGTCGTCGCACAGGAGAACGACACGACGATGGCAAGCTCCACGTCCCGGCCGCCGAAGTGGACCCCGCGACCATCGACGATAGCCGGTGGCCGTATAAATACGAGGGAGGAAACCCTAGAGCCTCGATTTTCTTCTTCTCGCCATTATTTCGAAACCCTAAACCGCCAGCAAGCCTACAGCCCCACCGTTCCTGAAAACCCCGGAGCTCGCCGATGAGCTCAGGAGGAGCGCCGCGAAGTCCTCGTTCATCTGGTGTAGATACACGCCGAGGGGAGCTCGGAGGTGGAAGAATTAGGCCGTTCCCTTTCGCAATACTGCAAGGGAAATGGCGACCGCCTCATCGCTACCGTCCCCGATCGACTCCAGCGACCAGCTAGAGAGCATCACGGTAAGATATCCCGTCGATAGGTACTAGTTTCGCGTCCTAATTCGTTCGGTAGCACCCCGTTGACGTGAGCCGTCGTCCGCCGCCGCTGTTTATGCTCGCCGGAGCTACTCCGGCGACCATTCGGAGGGGGCGCCGCCACCTTTAGTTTCGGCACAGCGTCTCGCAGCCACCCACACCCTCCGCACGAGCGCGGGAGCACCAAATCCGCGCCGTCGTCCTCGACTGGCCGTCGGCCTGGAGCTCCCCGTGCCACGTCGCTTATTTTGACTCAGTCAAGGCCACTGTGGCAGCCACCGTGGCAGTGGCCCACGAATCAGTGACTGTGTGTAGATTAGCCAGGGTAAGTTTAGCAGTTTCGTTTTATTTCCAAAATTCATTAATACCTGCAACTTCAAATAATTGTGGAAAATTCATAAAAGCTCAGAAAAATACAAATGAGATATCGAAATTCTTATAAAAGAAAAATCTATCCAATAAAAATATAAAATGAAATTTATATTTTTAATATAAATTCAATTAATTGTTACTTGTCAATTAAGCCTTTTCCTTTAACTCAAAATACAATTAAAATTCAGAAATTAGGAAAACTTCATAAAATAAATAAAAACCAGTAAGTAAATAAGGAAAACATTAAAATTAATTTTCCTTTACTATTAACTTATTAAATCCTTATTAGGAGGATTTTAAACTTTAATTAATAATTATCTTAATTATTAATCCATTACAAAAATAATAAAAAGCCAAATCCAATATTATTTTTATTTCTAAGTTATTAATAACTTCAACTTTATAATGAAGTTATTAATCCAATAATTATAGGGTAATTAGGAAACCCTAGTTCCATTATAAATAAAGTGATAACCTCATCATTTTATGTGATCCCTAAAACCCTAATATCATCGTGGAACCCTAGCTCCATTATTACATATAAATCCTAAATTTCTTCTAACCTAAACCTTAGGTTGGAGAATGTGATCATAATAGTTCCTTTCAATCATAGAATCATAGTAGCTACTAAATGTTTACCATGACCACATAAAATGTAGCAACCATCATTACTAAATTAGTATCCCATATGTTCATCTTCATCAGACCTAAATAATCAAGTAGGGTCAACTAGATGTAAACCCTAAATCCTATCACCAAAGCCATCATCCTTATTCATTCCTATTTAGCATCACACCAATGTGATGAACCTTAGGAGCAACTATGCCAAATCTTGAGCATTACCTAACCATATTCCACTAAATCCTACTAGTGTTGGATACTTATCAACCATCCTATTTAGGAGCCAATTATTCCTTATTTAATAGAACCAACAGTAAAACCTAGACCACCTCAACCCTAATTGATATACTTCTTATTAGTTAAGAAGTATGTTCTTCAAAAGTTATTCTTTTGAAGAAAATATAGAATATTCATCAACCCTGCCTAATAGAATCCATAAACCCTAGCCAGCTATCACCAGCAAGGTATACCAACCATGATAGCAACCATGTTTAATGAATTGCCCAGGATGTACTTCCAACCTTGTTAGGATCCATCTAATCCTTAATCCAGAAGATACTTGGAACCATAGTAAACCCTAGAACCCACAAACCCAATTATTATACTTGTTCTTCATTAAAGAACATGTTCTTCAAAAGTTATTCTTTTGAATTATATAATAAGTAATCATCAACCATGCACTATAGGATTTAAAAATTGACAACTTGCTCTTTACTTATTATACAACTACTATTCCTTGGTGTGTATGATTGTTACTATGCATTTTACCACTTGCTTATGATTCTCAAACAACACAACCCTGAATAAGAACCTTGTTTGTGAATTACTCTAAAAGTGCAACACACCCTGAACTAATCATTACCACTCACTAATCCTAAATCATCGGGGTTAGGTCACGCTTAGAGCGATTGCATCTCATACTTATGCATTATTGCATCCTTGCCAATCTTTTAAACATCGTCCTTACCGGACGATGATGCTATTTCAGAATTTGGAGTTATTGCGTATCGAAGACCTTGACTGCATAATCTTGCAAGTCAAGAAAGGCAAGTTCATCACTTGCTCATGTCATTTGAGTATTTTTACCAAATTACTTGCAAAGTACTATGTTTATCACTATTGCATAAAAAAGCAAAACCACTATTTTCATAACTATGATTATGACTATGTGGTGGGCAATGGAACCATGGATTGTGTTGATATGGTGGAGGTTCCATTGCAAGGGTTTATATCCATCTAGGATTAAACAACAAATGTCGCCAGTGATTCTTGTGCCGTAATACCCGTGTTAACCATAAGATCCGGAGTGGGAC
>NC_061510.1:296959600-296981696 GCF_022539505.1 Lolium rigidum | reverse complement strand
CGGAGTAGTCAAAAGTGTTTCCACCTCTCGTTCATCAACGGATGCGCTTTACCGTATTACACTTGTAATCCAAGGGGGCAAGCGGTGAGGCTGGGGAGTCCTAAGTCCCCACGGCATAGTCCGTAGTACACTTGTCGCCCGAAGGAGCAAGCGGTGAGGCTGGGGAGTCCTAAGTCCCCACGGTATTGCGGTCTATGATGGGTTGCAGCTACCGGCGTAGGAGTGTATGGTAGAGCCCAGCACTGTCGTCGTGGTCGGGGTCCACCTTGAAATCTACAGGAATAATGGGACCGACGTGGACCCAGGGTCGGGGCATGCAACAAAGGGTGGGTGTTCGAGGTAGCGGAGGAACATGATTGGCTAGACCTTATACCGGGCCTCACACCATAGGAAGTGTGGACGGGGAAATTGCCCGGTTGGCACCAAGGTTAAGATCTCTTATGGGTAAAGCAACACACCTCTGCAGAGTGTAAAGAACCGTGACCTGTCACTCCCTGTTCCGGGATATGGAACTGTGAACGCGGCCGGAAAGGAGCTCCATGAAGTTCTAGTAAACCGGTGAAGGCTGACGGACATAGTTCTTCTGAATAAAAGCAACCTTTTGAAGAAATGGTTATGAAAACCTGCATTGGTATTAGACTTTCTGGTCTAATGCTGTAGCTAGTGCATTAAACACCTCTTTCCTATAATGAACTTATTGAGTACGCTCGTACTCATCCCACTCTTAAATCCCCTGCTTAGATATGGAGGCCATGAAGGAGGATCTCCAGTTCAACTCGAAGACCGAGGAGTCAACAACTACTTCAAGGGACAGAAATCTGCCGGAAGAGTCATATACCACATCCACCATGGAGAAAACCTAGATTAAGCGATAGAAGGGAACTAGCTTCCTAAACCTAGCTCCTATTTAGCTAGAATCTATTCATAGCCTCGGTAGCTAGTTAAATACTCTACAAATAGAGTTCGTGTTAGGATTAGACTACGAGTCGTTCTTCGGAGGTTATTTGCGGTTTTACCTCATTGTAAAGTAGGAGGCTGTGTGGATCTTTTGTAAAGAGTACGTGTTTGTAATTCTATAGACATGCCTTGGACCCGCATATGTTTCTGTTGTACCACTCTGAGCGATATAATACGAGTGAAACGGTGTTTCATTGGTGTTATATCAGACTTGCATACTACACCAAGCAGTGGTATGCCGGGTCACCACACATACAAACACGAGATTACCCACACAAATACAATTACATACAACACACGAGTACAGATACGTGTACCACACAAGCACAGTCACGCACACGAGATACATACAGTCGCGCACACGAGTAAGTACAGTCGCATACACGTGCGAGTACATGTATAGATGTACAGTCGCGATACTAGCAGGTACAGTCGCACATACGAGCAAGTACAATCGCACACACGAGCAAGTACAGTCGTGCACACGAGCAGGTACATGTACAGAAGTACAGTCACGCACACGAGCAGGTACAGTCGCGCACACGAGCAGGTAGTCGTGAACACGAGCAAGTACATGTACAGAAGTACAGTCGCACACACGAGCGAGTACAGTCGCGCACACGAGTAAGTACAGGTAACACACAGACGAGTACAGTTACCGAGTAAAGGGAAAAACTGCATCAAACACACTAAAAACAGAAGTACTTATCTGTTGAAACACGAGTACAGTTAGGTACACACCACAAGTACAATCATACTACTATTGAAAGTACGGAAAAAAATATCTTCAAACCTATCAACATGGGATCTAGTTTCGAAGATCTCGACGCGAGAATCTCAAAAGTGAAAACGGTTCGTAATTTGGACTTACGGTTCTCAAGATATTTCATTTTAAAAAAACGAATCTAGAAAAAAAAGGGAAAAACTGACACAACCCAGCCTCCCCATGTATTCTCTTCTCCCTCATTGCTTCCCCTTGCGACACGTGGCAAGCAGGGAGATCACTTCCCAGGGATTTTCTGGTACCATAGCGCGCCACTTATCACGTGCGGAGCGAGTTATCTTCCTTTGGGAAGGTCAACCTTTGTTTAACGATTTCGTGGTTTCAGCCGTAGTCAGTCCGAGCCACTTGGGCCTGGCTTCGGGACGAAGTAAATCATGGTTTAAGCCGTAGGCAGGCCTGGCTTTTTCGGGCTTCAGGTCAGGCTGGGGCCCATTTTTTGGCCCCGCGATCAGGGTGGGCCAGGCTCGAGCCTAGATTTCCTGCCTCGGGCTTTTTTGGCCCGGCCCGGCCCAACTTTTGCCCAGGTAAGCAAGGTATCCCCAAACCCAGTTCCCAGTTCCCAGTGGGGAACGAGCAAAAATCCCAAGAACCCTAGACCCCAAATCCCACTGATCTCACTTCACTTCCAGTTCCCATTCGTCGTCAGTCATCGCCAGCATCAAAAGTGTGAAGCCGATGTGAATCGCACCCCGACCCCCCCATGGATCTCAGCGTCCAGTGACTGAAGCATTCCGACGCCGACGGCGGCGGCGGCGGCGAGGACCGCCTCAGTGATCTACCAGACGACGTGCTCATAGACATCCTAGTCCTGGTCGACGACGTCGTCGAGGCCGCACGGACCAGCGTCCTTGCCAGCCGCTGGCGCCGCCTCTGGACCCTCCTCCCGGAGCTCAGCTTCAACTTCATCGGGCACCACCGCATAGACGCCGCGCTCGCAGCCCATCAAGTGCCGGATCTGAGCCTCCTCTTCGTGCTAACCGAGGATCCGTATACTGAATTCGTGTCGGAGTGGCTTCCCGCCGCCGCGCGCGCTCTCTCCGGCCACATAGACCTCGAGGTTTTTCGGCCAGATACCGAGCCCGTGGCCGAGGAAAGAGGCGACATTGATCTGCCTTGCTTCGAGAGGGCCACCTCCATCACGCTCAAGCTTGGGTTTCTTGGCCTCGCCCTCCCTTCATCCGGGGTATTCACCCGGCTCGGTGGTCTGCAGCTAGTTGACGTCCGACTACATGGTCAGTCCGGGCTCGGCGAACTTCTCTCCTCCCAGCGGTGCCCATCCTTGAAGTCTGTCATTGTCTGCCAAGCCCGGGGCCTCGACAGCTTCAACATCCACTCGGAATCTCTTCTAAACATAGAGCTGTCGAACCTGCATGGCTTACAGCAGCTCACTGTCATTGCGCCGGTACTCGAGAGCTTAAGAGTGATGAACTGCTTTACCAATCCGCTGGATCCACATCTATCAGTTGCCAACATCTCAGCCCCTCAGCTGAAGTTGCTCAAGTGGATGAATGCTTATGATTCAAGTTCTATCCAGCTTGACAACATGATGCATCTCGAAAATCTGGGCATCTACATTTTTATTCTAGAGGGAGAGGAGGAGGCTGTTGAACGCAATCTCTATTGCATGACGCTTTTACGGCGCTTTGACCACATCAACGCTCTTGATCTCCTGATTTCATATCCTTCGGTTAGTTCCTTCTTATGCCATCATTTAATGTGTCAATAGATAACGAGGAAAACAGAGTTTCAACTTGAGGAATATGCAAGTTTTTTCAAAGAAGTATGCAATGTAAATTCAGAAAGCTCTCACTTGTTTTGGTTTGCTCATGTCCTTGCAACATGGCCTAGTGCACTCAATCCCACTCTCTCCAGTAATTAACATTGAACTCACATAGTAGCATAATATACTACTCCCTCTGTCCCCTAATATAACATCTTATATTGCGGGATTGAGGGAGTATTAGTTATTCCGGGTGACTTGAGTTCTTCGGAGTGGCGAAAATTTGATCATTAGTACTCCCTTGAACACCCACAAGCCAAAACCCCCGCCACATACAGGAACGTATACTGTTACCTGTTTGCGAGTCACTGCAGAAAGTGAGTTGTTTTGTATTTCTTCCAACTGTTATATACTCCGTATAATTCCTTTTTCTGTAACTTCCTACAAATCCACAGGACATATGTACCGGGCCATACTTGATGGAACACATGCCAAAGCTTCATATTACAATCTTGGCGCTGGGTATAATGGCATATGGACATTGCTTTGGAGCAAGCGTATTTGATGTTCTAATGAGATGTCGTGGTCTAAAAAGGCTGGATCTTGATTTTCTGCCAAGAAGTCAACTCGGGGTAATACTATTGTTAATTTGATTATCTAATGCTTGAGTTGTCAGAGAAGTCATATGAGAATTGCATTTCTAGAGATTTCAAAGAGAAGAATATGCATTTTTAGGAACACATTGGTTTGAACTGCTTTATTGGTCTGCTATTAACCTTTTGCTCTGTGATCATGCCTGTATTAAATATATGGCTTATGTATATCCAAATGAGAACACTTATTGACAAAAGCAGCATACAGGAGTACATGAGAAGGGTTGCTGACTTGGTAATAGGTTTTATTTCAAAAAAATCGTCAATCTGATGGAAATGGCAAACTAGCGAATAGGTTCCTGTTTCCTGCAAAGAAATGGGAGATCTCTTTTGTCTTCTCCACGGAGATCTGCTTGACTATGGGTTATACATAATTCAATAGCTGAGGATTTATGTGCATGTTATAGACTTATAGTAGTGATGTCCATTGTACTTGTATGATCATCATAATCCCTTCAAAGTTCAAATTAATTCCAGGTGTTATTCTTTTGTAAATTTTGTTGATGGCATATCTCAAAGTATTCATCAAGTTAAATAATTTTCAGTTTCATCCCTCTCTCAATTTATGCCATAAACCATACAAGTTAATCTTATATGTGATATAACCCTTTGCTTCAGGAACAAACTCCGTGCCCATCAGGTTGCATATGTGATCAGCAACCAAAATGGAAAACAGAAGAGCTTGCGCTGAATTGCCTCGAGGAAATAGAAATCCATGACATGAGGGGAACTGAACATGAAGTTGCTCTTGTGCAGCGGTTATTCCATTGGGCAATAGTACTCAAAAGGCTGAAAATAGTTCTCCATGAATTAATCACTGAAAGCAAGGCCAAAGAGCTCCGCCAGTTATTACTGAACTTCTCTAGGCTAGATATATGTATCGATATTAGCACGTTTGTTCCATAACACGTGGGCACCACTTTTTTTCTCAGCAGCTTTACTTTTGTGAGGATGCACTCTTTTTTACTTGTTTCCCGTATATGATATGAGGCACTGAACTCTCGTTCCAGCAACTTTACTTCTGTGAGAATGAACTGTCGTAACCTGTGTCTCGTATACGTGCGACTGAACTGTAGTTATTACATATGAGAGAGTGCTGTGAAATTGGTGGCAAGTGCCCTGGAATATATTGTTAATGATGTCGTAGAAATGAAGGGTTAGTTGCTGACTCGGCATCCAGCAGGTCTGTCCAAAACGAATAGGAAGCTGCCAAGCTGCATTATCATTTTGGTTTCGTCACAGTAGTTGATGGCAAGTGCATAGCACATGCAAGTCAGGTTTCATTTATCGCAGATTGTAAGCATTGTTCCTGGGATGTATGGACTGTCAGGGCTGATGACGCCATGCAAAACTGAAACCTGTAGTATTCAAAATGATACGACACTCTAATCACATGTTTTTCCTCTGCTAGTGTTTTAAAACATGTCAATCAAAGAGACATCAGTTCCTCGGCCATTATCCCTACTATGCGGTTTGTTTGATTAGTAGGATTTGAAACCATATGGATTTTCCCTGTGACTTAATTTGCATGCAATTTCAAAGCTAAATTTCCATTGCATCCAACTTCACAAAAGTTTTCCTTCGTTTCACTGACAACTATGACATACACTTCATCCTTCGGAACAATCTTCCTTTTTCCTGTGGCGTAACTAAACAAATATGTGTATGTGTTCGGAAAATCTTATGAGCCAAAGAGGCCCTAAATTTTGTTTCCATAGACGGTTTACCTTGTCTCTCCCTAGTGTAAAATATGCAAAAAAAAAAAAAAAAAACAGAGAGATGGAACTTTTTTTTTTGCAAAAAGAGAGATAGAACTTGATATGCTATATACTACCTCCATCTCGTTATAGATGATATTTTAGTCAACTCAGGTAGTTGTAGACCTATGACAGATCAAGTTAGCTGCGTCATTAGAAAATATTATAAAATATGAGCTGAGGCATTACATGCAAAAGGAATTTGTATGAAGTGGCTCCTGATTTCATTGTACAGAAAAGACAGCAAAATATACTATTGCGATGAAATGAAGGGATTTACAAGAGGGAGGCAAAAGACAAATGGAAAACTCTTACTCTTAATCCTCTATACAAGCTCACAGCCACCACACTGTCAGTGTTCATAAGCGTCGCTATAGTTTTAATCCTTGAAAGAAGATATTTTATATATGGTGATATATCTTTCAACGGGAAAAGGAATGAATATATCAGTACATTAAAATAAAGCTGGTTTCAGACTATAAACAATATTTTGAAAATAATCATCATGCTATTATGTCAACAAGAAAAGACATGCTGGCGTTGGCACATTACTTTCACAACAGATGTAAGAGGCACATGCACTAATCTGACAAGTCACCAACCACATGGGAGATAAAATATATCCACCCCATTTGACAGATCAGTGATTATTTGGAAATTATCCCACAAGTAACCCCTTGGCACCAGATTTGTGGTCAAAATATAGTTTTGAGGTTTCTTCCCTGTATATAACTGAACTCAGTTGATCAAAACTTTGAGATGGTGCCAGCTGATTAGTTTCTGGATATCACTGCATCTGGTGTATACGATGATTTCCAGTTCTCATTCTTAGCCAGCTGAAGCGCCAATGCGCCGAGTCTTCTGAGAGACATTAGTCATATAGGTAAGGACTGGAATAATGTATTCCTATCTGAATTCATCCTCTTGAGCGCTTCAAGTAAACCAGCACCACGACGCCTGTCAAGGCAATAGCTCCAGCCATCAACCCGTAATGAACAGGCGTCAACTGACTTGTGTGGGAAGACACCAGCTCCGGCTCCGGAAATTGCTTTGTAGCTTCAGAATTGGAATCCGACTCATCAACGTGTAACCTCAGGACCTGTAATTCCAAGTTCAGCACCAGTGACACAAAGGTGACAAGCAAATGACCAGCACATCTTGCAGTGATATAAGTTTTAAAAAAATCTATGAAGTGGACAACAGTATCCGAGTCAGAGAAAAAAATACCTTCAATCCAGATAATTTAGCATGGGTCACAGCACCGGCAAGATCAGAATCTGTAGTGAGCAGCACCCTATCACCTTCATCATCGTCATACTGCGTAGAACAACAGAATCACTATCTCATTGCTATTGCAGCTTGGGTGTAGCAAGGGTTGCAAGCGGCATCCCGCATAAGCCCGCGAAAGCATTATCTAGTTCAAACTAGACTAATTTGCTAAAAAAAAACAGTTACAACTAAGTTAACCGATTTTAACTACGAAGCGAGGCAGATCGGGTGCCGCTTTGCAACGCTAGGTATAGCACAATTCAGGGTAGCCTAGCTGAGAGTCAGTCAGTACTCTACAGTTACGGATATATTAATTCATGGGACTAGGTAGCTAGCAGTAGCACTCAAGATAGCTGGTGTTTTTAAACACAGGTTCTTGGTTTTGGTCCACTAGTTACATGTACCATCTTTTTATACTAGATAGGCTCTCATGTCTTTTGGGAAGGAGAGTGGACAGGATAGAACAGAAGGAAATGGTTTTCTGGGCAGGAAAACGAAGGATAGCAGGAGTCAGCAAGTCCGGCTCGTCCTAATGAACTTATCTCTTGAACTAGACTTTGCCCAACTGGCTACCTTACGGCACAAGGTCGTTGCCTGACCTGCCTTATTCACTGCCTCTACTGCCAACGCACGCACTTGGCAAAGCACGACACTGCTATGTGTGAATACATAAACATGGTAAAGATATAAAATGAAGCAACATGGGATAAAAATGGATGCTAACTAGGTACTTGCTTCTACACGGAATTATAGCTGCCGTTGGGGAGGGTACCGGTTAACCAAATCCAAACCCAAAATTACCCATTACCCATTTATTTTAAGATTATTATCCATACCCAAAAAAATTGGGTATTGCCCAGTGGATATGGGCATACCCAGCTCTTCCCCGTTCACCCAGCACACTGCTCCTTCTTGCTGGTCGGCCAGGGGAGGTAGAGGTGGGAGGTCACCGATGGGCATCGGCGCAGCGAACCGAACGTAGAGGTGGGAGATCACCGGTGGCTCGGCGAACCAGGAGGTCACCGGCAGCGCTGCAAACCGGTCACCGGTGGCGCAGTGAACAGCGAGGTCGTCGGCGGTGCGGCAAACTAGGAGATCGCCGGCGGCGCGATGAACTGGAGGTACATGTGGGAGATCGACGGCAGAGCAGATTGTCGAGCGCTGGCAGCCAGGCCGCGGTTGTGCCCCAACCCTCCTTTCCCACTGCCCCCAACGTCCGTTCCCCACCGGCGACAGCCACGATGCCACATCACCCCTCACCAGACTACCAGCCCCCTCCGTGTAGGTCAATGCCGCCCCGCCTCTGCTGCGCGTGCGCCTCCTCACCCGGAGCTCCACCGTCCTTCTGCTAAGCCTTGGCCGGAGCGGGCGCTTTTGCCATCGTCTTCCCGGCGGGAACTGCATCGAGGCCCCAAGACTGGAGATGTTGTTTGCTGGGTATGGATAATCAGTGGATAACACCGTATTTACCCTCTCCATGCCCAAAGTGAAATGGGTAATTTATATTCTATCTGTACCCTCCCCAAAAAAGTGGGTATGGATTTGGGTGTGGGTAATGGGTATAAAACGGCAGCTATACACGGAATTATATCACAAAATTCTTCATAGTTCATCAAAGCAATATATATAATTAGAAATGCTAGAATTTGAGGATAAGGCACTTGCCAGTTAGCCACCTAGTTCCTCCGTTCAATATGCCAATGAGAAGTTTAGAAACACATAAATATCAAATAATGCTTACCAAAAGCTGAATTGGGTCCTTCTCACCGCGAGTGCCTAACCTTTGTGTTACAGAAGATATAAGCTCGTCTAAACTCTCTGAACCTGCAGAGGCGTAACACACAATGTTGTTAGTTGGTACACTGCAACCACGGTTAGCTATCATCCAACTATGAATAGAGTACCCACCACATGTAAATCTATGCATACGTCTCTTCTGGTCCTCGAGCTTGAAGGCAAAAGAATTGCCAGTAACAGCAGGATAAATGCTACTCCTGCCATCTCCAGCCTCTGAAGGCGGCACTAAAGATATTTCGCTGAGCAATGAAAACATAGAGGTAAGCATCACAATTGATGCAAACAACAAAATCACAAGGAAGCATCAACTAACCTGTGGCTATCAAATTCCTCGTCTGGAGGCTCCAAAGCAAGAGCAGAGTCCCAGAACCTCTGCATTATTGTGTTTGCCACATCATTTGCAGCTCCAGGACCACCTTCGACCTTCACACAGAACACGTTAGATTGACCAAGATTACCGTGAGATTCTCAGACAAGTGCACCCCAGTTCAAAATAAAAACAACACATTTGCAAGAACGAGAGAGAGAGAGAGAGAGAGACCAGCGAAATGGCTGCATGGGTAAGCTGCAGAACATCCAAGCAAGCAACAACTTTCCCATCTGTTCAAAGAGAATTAAATTATGTTAGATAATAGATACACAATATAAAAGTACCAAACAAATAAGCCTTAGGCTGAGAAGAACAAGGTTTTACCTCCATCAATAACAGGAATATGCAAGAATTTGCCATCATGCATAATGTGTAGTGCGTCAAGAATTGTCGTATCCAATGTAGCACTGTCCGGGTGTGGAGTCATTACCTTAAGCAAAATGGTAAATAGCACTGTGAGTCTAGAGTATTTTGCATTAATCTTAGCCATCTTTTAAAATAAGAGATTGATCTTGAGAAGAAACCTTTTCTACTAGAGTTAATTCAGGAGAAAGGTTTTGTGCCACAACACGCATAAGAATATCCTTTGAGCTGAATTTCACAGTAACATATATACATTAATAGCTCATAACAAAGATAATAAGAATACACCAAACACAAGTTCCATGAAACATATGTGGGGATGCGTACGTAAAGATTCCTTGCAGCGAATTTCCGGTAGTTATAATCACCGAATTGACGCGTAGCTCACGCATTTTTTGGGCTGCTACATAAACAGGATCTGAAGGTGAAACAATTGCTACCCTGCAAGTTAAACAAGAGACAGCTCCCATCATCCAAATAACCTTTTGTTAAAAAATGAACCAAGAAAAAGGAATGAGAGAAAACATATCATACTTTGTGCTTTCTGTGATAATGGTTGACAAAGAAGGTTTAAACATCCGTTCTCTCAGAGTTTCTATTAAAGTGTGAGGAGCTGTATGCACAAATAGTTGAAGCATTAGTTTGGGTCAGCTAACATGAATACAACAAAATTGCAACTCAAGTACAACCTATTTAGAAAAGAACACATATTTATACTTTAGAATTCAAATTGCTACAATGTAAACAATATCATTTAATTTTTCTTTAGAATGAACTGGATCTTATTAACTATTCACAACTATAAGTCACATGGCTACAACACACACGTTCCATTACTTCTCAGTTTTTACTTGAGGATCAAAACAAGAACAAATGAATATAGTTAGCTGGCACAATCTACAACACAAGACCTGAGAAGTTGCCTCCTAATTGGCGCTCAACCCCTTCTACAGCAGCTGCAAGTGCACTTCCTTGTTCTGCTGCCTTGTCCAGTCTTGATATTGCATCATAGAGGCATTTTGCAATGTCTAGCATGGCAATAACCTCACCATCTTCAACCACTGGGAGGTGTCTAAATTTTCCTGAAACAAGAAAGTACAATATTAACTTTACAAGGACACGACATATCTGGAAGTAAGCTTTATGTGAAGAACATGAATACAATCAGCATCAACATACATCACATCTCATCACAGCTATAAGAAACTAGATGTGCATCCACATTTAAAACATCTAAAAAAATCAACAGAAGAAGATAAAACATAGCTAGTTCTGTCAGTAGGGCACATTTCCGTTGGAAATTTCAGATATATAGATTCCCTAAGGTAACTCTAAGTCGCTACAACAAAAACACACCAGATAATTCCCCTACAACCATGCATATGAGACTTTCTAGTGCTTCTGTTACTTCATAGCATGTCAGTTTGTATTATCACTATATGCAAACCAATAGGATTTTTAAGAACTAACACTTAGTTGGTTATATATCATTCAAGATATGTGGTTTGAATACCAATCCATCTTCTTAGAAGTTTCCTCTATTAAATGTCAATGCATCAGGGGTTTAAGTTATGAAGCACCAAACCCTAGAAAGCATGTCCTACATAAAATCTTGATCAAGCAGTGAAAAACTCAGTATACACAAAATAGCCTCAGAAGTATTAAGAAAACATGAGAGGACTAAAACATGAATATTTGATAAACATGAAGTGCTAAAACTTAACCAACTGTAAGAAAAGAGAAAAACTGGAGGAGTAAGATAATACAGTGTCCTCATGGCTTAAACAATTTAAAAGAGGGAATGCATTGTTTTGCTGAAAGATCATGTCAGTAATTGAACATTTTCAGGCTATAAATCCTGCAAATGGAAACGAGAAATGCATTTTAACTGAGAGTTTACTAATCATGATTAAAATACAATTAGCTTCACCAGAGACAACACGTATTACAACTTAGAGGATGTGAGTTCAACTGACTCAACCAGAAATACATTGACCACACAAGTACAGTACTGGGAGCCATTACAGTAACTTAAGAAGATAGCTCACCTTGGACCATTTTCTGCAGTGCCTCGATAGCAAGTGTGTCAGCCGTGACGTACAGAGGGCTTCGTGTCATGATCTTTGAGATGATTGTTTGCTTAACACGCAGCCCCTCAGCAATAACCCTTGTGGCTATGTCCTACATCATAAATTAGAAAATGAGTAAGAAAAGGCAGAACATTATGCATCGCGGAAATACTAAAGTAACCATAAGCCACTTCACATGTAGCAGTCACAGAGACTGCTAATCAGTCCAGGAATATAGGTGAACGCATTCATGCAACAGTATTCATAGCATAACATGAGCGTACAAAACTTTACCCAGGTATACACTAACGTCAGCTTACCTAAACATCAACAGTGAAGACAAGCATACAGGCCTCAAGTCCAAATTTGAAGCATCATCAATTAAACAAAAAAAGGGGACAAACGGAGTGTGCAGTCATAAACTAATCTGTCTTAACTAACAAAAAAAATCTAACCTAAACATGCGTTACTTTAGTCTCTACTGTTGAATGGCCAAATAGGGATTGAAACAGAGTAAATAACTAGAGTATCCCGTCGTAGTGGTAGCTGCATTTACGCGACCGGGTCCGAGCCACGGGACAAGACCAAATTGGATTACAGACACAAGCAATCTTTATGGGGCCTTGCAGAATGTAGAGTACAGTTCAAAACAGGCAATGTACACCGTAACCTAGAAACATGTGCCATCTGAGTTTTGAGTTCCAAACAATAACCGGCACAAGTATCAGTAAATATTACAAGAGAGAAATATAACCTTGTCGGTGACAATGCCTGAGAGGAGGCCGTTGACGTCGGTGAGCAGCACGGCGTCGACCCGCCTCGCCGCCATACGCCGGCATGCCTCCGACACTGTCGTACCCTCCGGGATCGTCAGCGCCTTCGAAAGCCGCAGGTTCTTGACCGTCCTCTCCCCTCTGACGAAACCCACGCCCGACAAGAAAATCCAACATTTTGGTCAGAACCGAGGTGAGAAAGCAGCAGAAAAAAGAGGAAAGCTTTCGGGTCCTTACGCGACGTGATTGGGAGAGGCAGGCTTGGAGGGGGCCTTCAGGTTGCCGTTTCCATTTCCGTTAGAGGCAGCGGCGGAGGGATCCTCGGACTTGCGGGAGGAGGCCGCCGACGGCGGCCGGCTGCGCGTGCGGCGGTTCTGCGCCATCGCGGCGGCGCCGCCGGGGTTCATGGTTTCGGCGGCCTAGATGAGGATGAGAGGCCTAACAAGATTATCGTCTGGGGATTGCGGAGGGAGGCCGGCGGGGAGAAGGGTGGCGGCGGCGGCGAATATTTGGGGGAGGGGAGTGGTCGCTGCTTCTGTTGGGCTTCTTCCTCGCTTGTTGGGGACCTATTCATATTTCGGTCCTTTAAATGCTGCATTATTGCGTTAAGTTGCATTATTATGTCATCATTGATATTTTAATACTTCCTTAGATCTATAAAAATGAGAAAATTCGCACTAAAACATTTGTAGGTACATATATTTTTGAATAAATATTTTAGATCAGAGGGAATAGTTCAAACCCCAATACTTGACACCTTTTACACATGGCCAAGAGCCACCCCATGGTCAACGAACAATTTTGTGCTTAACTTACTATTTACTCCCTCCGTTCCTAATTATAATCCATATAGCCTAGGTAATTAACATAAGCTAATAGAAAACTTTACATAAGATAAGAAAACGTAATTAAATTTCTAAAAATATTGTACATATATTTGACGCAATGCAATACACTTTATATTCTGAATTTTTTTCTAAAATCCTATATACCTTATATCTAGAAACAGAGGAAGTAAAATCCATGGTCAACGAACAAGAAATAGGGAACGATTGATAAAGAGACAACCGAAAAATACATTAGTTAGTAGATAAAATTACCATAACCCGTGTAAAATGCAGCCTAACTCCATCTGTGTTTGTGCATGTTGTAACATATTTTTTTCCTAAACGCCCGGAAATTCCGAGAACTTGTGTTAATAATAAATCCTAGCATGACAGTGAGAACTGAGATTCGATAGCGTAGTTCGACGATTAACTACTACATCTGCGGGGCATGCTTTACGGACGCTTCTTTCTAGGTACTGTCATGGTACACCGTCGACGACAAATCCGTCAAGGTGTAAAGACACATCAGATCTACAATATCACGCCGGTCCAGCGCATCTGCCACGGGCGCCACATCGTCCCGAAAAACAACCTTATGTCTAACCTACTCCTCGTGTCTCGTCTATTTTGGCTAATCACGATGCCTTTATATAATAGGCTAGGTTACAAGAGTTCGACTACAACATGTAACCTTCCACATAACTACAATATCAACCATAGTAGTACCCATGCCTATACCTTTGCACACCCGACAGCTTGGTATGCATCCCATGTTGGCCCCGATCAATCTGAACCATCACGACGAGTGGGGTGCTCGTATTTGACACCTCACATGTCGCCAAATGCATTGACGCCTATGGGGAGAGCACCACGGGCAAGGGCTAAGAACAGCATGTGGTCATCTTCCTCCCCTGCTGCTTCTTCTTCCTCCCAACCTCCCTACCATCTTCTTGATCTCCCGCCTCCACCGCCTGTCGGCGCCACCCGCGTGGTTGCGTCCCCATCCTCCCTCTAACCTCCCCCAGCCCCACGTCTCCGCCGTCGGCGAATCCCCACACCCCAACCCTAAGAGCTTTCGCCGGTGAGCTCCCCGCACCCCACCCGCACCGCACCGCACCCTAAACCCTAAGTTTGCTCCCCACCTTCGCCGATGACGACGCGGCTGCCATCGGTGCGTGCATGGCCTTCTTCTTCCTCCCCGGTCACCCACCCTCTTCCTCTGCCGCCTTCTTGTTCCTTCCTGGTCACGCTCTTCCTCCTGAGACCACCTAACAGGCCGGCACACCTATCCATCGCCGAGGAAAACAACCTACGTGTCAGGGCGCTATCGTTCGCGTGAAGCGTCAAATATGAACCACCCGACGAGTGCCTCTGAAAAAATGCCCACGATGTAGCCATGGGCAGAGGAACAATGTCCTGAAAAAGCTTCTTGGCTCAAAAGTTAGCTACGAAATATCATGTCGATAACCACTATCACCAAAAGCATATACAATGAGATAGAGAAACATGAAACATGTTGCGCTGCACAACGATAATGATTTGCTTCTACATGAGCGAAGGAGACTTGGGTAGTACAAATGTGCAACACATACAAAGAATTGTTGTGGCATCTGCATTTGTGTAAATAAATCAATCCGCTCTTAACTAAATCAGATACCCCTTAACGAAAGCACTAGGAGTAGTATAATTTTTCTTACTATGATCGGTGCGATATACGGTCAATGTTAAACATTATGCAAAAGAAAACAGATTTAACAGAAAAGATAACATAATAATGAAATTTATTATACACTATAGAAGCTGCGAAAGCCTAAAGCAACATGTACTACTTCATATACTACCTCTGTCCATAAATAGATGACAAAAATTTGTCTAAATTTGAATGTATCTAGTCACGATTTAGTGTATAGATACATCCGAATTTACATAAATTTTTGGCATCTATTTATGGATGGAGGGAGTATGAGTAATCGTTAGCAATAATAGTTTGATCAAACCGAGCAAACAATAGTGCCTTTCATTTCATGGAGCAACTAGCAGCAACAATGCCATTCCTTCACGCCACATATGGACATCCTGGTGATAACGGGAGGAAACAGGGGGCACAAAATAGAGAATCATGGGATGGTACTATCGACCCGGTTTGATTGAACCGCGATCTCACGGTTTCCCTTTGTTTTGACATGCGATCTCACGGTTTCTGACCCCACATTTCGCATGGTCGTAGGCCCGAGTCACCGGACCGGATGGGTGTGTCGTGTGTCGGTACCTTTGTGAGCCTTTCACGGGTTGGCTGGGTGCGCCTGGCGAGTTGTGCCGCACCAACAGATTCGTGTTCGAATTTCCCGCGTTTACACAAAAATAATCTAGCATAGACTGTTTCACCCATCTAACCCTTTTATGTGGCGCTCTTTCCATCGGTATCACACCTCACTATGTGACGCCCATGCGAGCGGCGCCACACATCCCCAATGTGGCGTGGTCGACGTTGCGCGCGGTTGACCAGCCGACATGGCAGGATATGTGACGCCGCTCCCCTGGGAGTGTGGCGCTGATACCATCGACACCACACATAACAAAATAATTGGCTAAAATATATTGTAAGACAATTCTCCAGGGACCCTGTTTGTGTGGCACCGATGCCAAGGACGCTACACTTCACAGTTTGACGCCGATGCCACACAAACAGGATCGCCAAAACAGCTAAGGACTAAGCGTTCGAAACCCCTGGATGTTTTCGACATATAAATTGACATGTGTGGCGCCCATGGCAAGGGCGCCACACATTGACTTGTGCTACATCATGAAAAGTGCTACCATATTTCAGCATTTTTGGATACAACATTGCACATAACATCTATCAGACAACATAATGGTTCAGAGTACACATAAGATTCCACGACATCAAGGTTCACACAACATCAATGTTCGAATTACAATAAGGTTCGACAAGATCAAGGTTCATACAACATCAAGGTTCGACAACATAAAGGTTCGATAACAAGAAACTAGCCAAATGGACATCACTGTGTGGCGAAGGCTCCCTCCCCCTTCGCCTTCTTCTTCTTAGATTCTCCAGCCAGTTCTTCATTCTCCCTTATGTCACCAACTGAACCGCCGAGTCGAAGAAATGGTGGCGCTCCTCCGTCTTTGAAGCTTCCGCTTGAGCTCTTTCCAACCTTATGCGCTCAGCCTCCTTAGCAACCTCCTCTAGGTGCATCCTATTGGCCCGCTCCCTCGCTAGTTGAGCAAGTTGCATGTTCATTTCGAATTTTTCCCTCCATAGCCGGTCCCGTTCGGCCTGGAGCTTCTCATTCCTCCTCTTTTGGTGCAATAGGTATTCCTCATACCCCTTTGCATACGATCATCTTTCGCCTTCTTCTTAGCTATCTCCTCCTGCCTCTTCCTCTCAAGTTCTTCCTTCTCCCTCTTCCGCACCGTCCTCAAAGCCTCCTGATACGTCTCCAACGTATCGATAATTTCTTATGTTCCATGCCACATTATTGATGATACCTACATGTTTTATGCACACTTTATGTCATATTCGTGCATTTTCTGGAACTAACCTATTAACAAGATGCCGAAGAGCCGCTGTCGTTTTCTGCTCGTTTTTGGTTTCGTAAATCCTAGTAACGAAATATTCTCGAAATTGGACGAAATCAAGACCCGGGGTCCTATTTTGCCACGAAGCTTCCGGAAGACCGAAGAGGAGTCGAAGTGGGGCCACGAGGGGCCGCCACTATAGGGCGGCGCGGCCCAGGTCTTGGCCGCGCCGACCTGTAGTGTGGGGCCCCCGTGTGGCCCCCCACGTTGCCCTTCCGCCTACTTAAAGCCTCCGTCGCGAAACCCCTGATGCGAAAAACCACGATACGGAAAACCTTACTGAGACGCCGCCGCCACCAATCCCATCTCGGGGATTCCGGAGATCTCCTCCCGCACCCCGCCGAAGAGGGGATTCATCTCCCGGAGGACTCTACACCGCCATGGTCGCCTCCGGAGTGATGAGTGAGTAGTTCACCCCCGGACTATGGGTCCATAGCAGTAGCTAGATGGTTGTCTTCTCCTCATTGTGCTTCATTGTTGGATCTTGTGAGCAGCCTAACATGATCAAGAGCATCTATCCGTAATACTCTATGTTGTGTTTGTCGAGATCCGATGGATAGAGAATACCATGTTATGTTAATTATCAAGTTATTACATATGTGTTGTTTATGTTCTTGCATGCTCTCCGTTATTAGTAGAGGCTCCGGCCAAGTTGATGCTAGTAACTCCAAGAGGGAGTATTTATGCTCGATAGTGGGTTCATGCCCGCATTGACACCTGGGGAGTGACAGAAACCCCTAAGGTTGTGTTGTGTTGTTGCCACTAGGGATAAAACATTGATGCTATGTCCGAGGATGTAGTTATTGATTACATTACGCACCATACTTAATGCAATTGTCTGTTGTTTAGAAACTTAATACTGGAGGGGGTTCGGATGATAACCTGAAGGTGGACTTTTTAGGCATAGATGCAGTTGGATGGCGGTCTATGTACTTTGTCGTAATGCCCAATTAAATCTCACTGTACTTATCATGACATGTATGTGCATTGTTATGCCCTCTCTATTTGTCAATTGCCCGATCGTAATTTGTTCACCCAACATGCTTTTATCTTATGGGAGAGACACCTCTAGTGAACCGTGGACCCCGGTCCATTCTTTTAATACTCGAAATACAAATCTGTCTGCAATACTTGTTCTTTACTCGTTTTCTTGCAAACAATCATCTTCCACACAATACGGTTAACTCTTTGTTACAGCAAGCCGGTGAGATTGACATCCTCACTCGTTTCGTTGGGGCAAAGTACTTTGGTTGTGTTGTGCAGGTTCCACGTTGGCGCCGGAATCTCCGGTGTTGCGCCGCACTACATCCCGCCGCCATCAACCTTCAACGTGCTTCTTGACTCCTACCGGTTCGATTAAACCTTGGTTTCTTATCGAGGGAAACTTGCCGCTGTGCGCATCACACCTTCCTCTTGGGGTTCCCAACGGACGTGTCAATTACACGCATCAAGCAAATTTCCGGCGCCGTTGCCGGGGAGATCAAGACACGCTCGCAAGGGGAGTCTCCACTTCTCAATCTCTTTACTTTGTTTTTGTCTTGCTTTATTTTATTTACTACTTTGTTTGCTGCATTATATCAAAACACAAAAAATTTAGTTGCTAGCTTTACTTTATTTACTGTCTTGTTTGCTATATCAAAAACACAAAAAAAAATTAGTTTACTTGCATTTACTTTATCCAGTTTGCTTTATTTACTACTGTTAAAATGAGTAATCCTGAAGTTGAAGTTCGTTCGTTTAAGCAACAAGGGGGAGAATGTTTAAAAGATGCTTGGTATAGAATTAGTGATGCCCATAATAGGTGTACTAAGAAACACTCCACCACTATCCTACTCAGGAATTTTTATGTTGGTATCTCTAGCTGGAATAGATATGTTCTTGATTGTCTCGCGGGAGGTAACTTCCTAGGCACTCCCGCTTTAGAAGCTAGTTGCATTATTGAGAGTTTATTTGGAGCACCACATGTTAATGAAATTAAAATTGAAACCTCCCTTGAGGATGTTATGAAAAAACTGGAAACCATAGAGAAAAATTTTAGTGTTGAAACTAAGTTGGAGATGTTACTTGATAAAACTGACAAACTTGATAAATCCTTAGGAGGAATTGATGAAATAATTAATGTCCTAGGAACTTGTGTTGACCATGATAATCAAATTAATAGGATTGGCGAACTTGAAAAAGCTATGGGAACCTTGGGTTCAACATTTTCATCTTTACAGTTTAGAGAGAAAGCTTATGTGGGAAAGGAGCAAAAGTTTATGTATGTCTCTAAAGTGCCTAAACCAAAGAAATATTATTATAGGCCTAAAATTGACAAAGCCCTTAGTACCACTACAAATGGGGGAGCTTATGATATCGATGCTTCACCCTTCGATAATACTTGATATACACTTTCTGCGCCTAGCTGAAAGGCGTTAAAGAAAAGCGCTTATGGGAGACAACCCATGTTTTTACTACAGTATTTTTGTTTTATATTTGAGTCTTGGAAGTTGTTTACTACTGTAGAAACCTCTCCTTATCTTAGTTTTATGTTTTGTTGTGCCAAGTAAAGTCTTTGATAGTAAAGTAAGTACTAGATTTGGATTACTCGCGCAGTTCCAGCATTTCTTTGCTGTCACGAATCTGGGTCTACCTCCCTGTAGGTAGCTCAGAAAATTAAGCCAATTTACGTGCATGATCCACAGATATGTACGCAACTTTCATTCAATTTGGGCATTTTCATTTGAGCAAGTCTGGTGCCCTAATAAAATCCATCTTTACGGACTGTTCTGTTTTGACAGATTCTGCCTTTTGTTTCGCATTGTCTCTTTTGCTATGTTGGATGAATTTCTTTGATCCATTAATGTCCAGTAGCTTTATGCAATGTCCAGAAGTGTTAAGAATGATTGTGTCACCTCTGAACATGTTAATTTTTATTGTGCACTAACCCTCTAATGAGTTGTTTCGAGTTTGGTGTGGAGGAAGTTTTCAAGGATCAAGAGAGGAGTATGATACAATATGATCAAGGAGAGTGAAAGCTCTAAGCTTGGGGATGCCCCGTGGTTCACCCCTGCATATTCTAAGAAGACTCAAGCGTCTAAGCTTGGGGATGCCCAAGGCATCCCCTTCTTCATCGACAACATTATCAGGTTCCTCCCCCGAAACTATATTTTTATTCCGTCACATCTTATGCACTTTGCTTGGAGCGTCGGTTTGTTTTTGTTTTTGTTTTGTTTGAATAAAATGGATCCTAGCATTCACTTTGTGGGAGAGAGACACGCTCCGCTGTAGCATATGGACAAGTATGTCCTTAGGCTCTACTCATAGTATTCATGGCGAAGTTTCTTCTTCGTTAAATTGTTATATGGTTGGAATTGGAAAATACTACATGTAGTAATTCTAAAATGTCTTGGATAATTTGATACTTGGCAATTGTTGTGCTCATGTTTAAGCTCTTGCATCATATACTTTGCACCCATTAATGAAGAAACACTTAAAGCTTGCTAATTTGGTTTGCATATTTGGTTTCTCTAGAGTCTAGATAACATCTAGTATTGAGTTTTGAACAACAAGGAAGACGGTGTGGAGTCTTATAATGTTTACAATATGTCTTTTATGTGAGTTTTGCTGCACCGTTCATCCCTGTGTTTGATTCAAATAACCTTGCTAGCCTAAACCTTGTATCGAGAGGGAATACTTCTCATGCATCCAAAATACTTGAGCCAACCACTATGCCATTTGTGTCCACCATACCTACCTACTACATGGTATTTCTCCGCCATTCCAAAGTAAATTTCTTGAGTGCTACCTTTAAAATTCCATCATTCACCTTTGCAATATATAGCTCATGGGACAAATAGCTTAAAAACTATTGTGGTATTGAATATGTACTTATGCACTTTATCTCTTATTAAGTTGCTTGTTGTGCGATAACCATGTTTTCTGGGGACGCCATCAACTATTCTTTGTTGAATATCATGTGAATTGCTATGCATTTCCGTCTTGTCTGAAGTAAGAGAGATCTACCACGTTAATGGTTGGAGCATGCATATTGTTAGAGAAGAACATTGGGCCGCTAACTAAAGCCATGATTCATGGTGGAAGTTTCAGTCTTGGACATATATCCTCAATCTCATATGAGAATAATAATTGTTGCCACATGCTTATGCATTAAAGAGGAGTCCATTATCTCGTTGTCCATGTTGTCCCGGTATGGATGTCTAAGTTGAGAATAATCAAAAGCGAGAAATCCAAAATGCGAGCTTTCTCCTTAGACCTTTGTACAGAGCGGCATGGAGGTACCCCATTGTGACACTTGGTTAAAACATGTGCATTGCAATGATCCGGTAGTCCAAGCTAATTAGGACAAGGTGCGGGCACTATTAGTATACTATGCATGAGGCTTGCAACTTGTAAGATATAATTTTCATAACTCATATGCTTTATTACTACCGTTGACAAAATTGTTTCATGTTTTCAAAATAAAAGCTCTAGCACAAATATAGCAATCGATGCTTTCCTCTTTGAAGGACCATTCTTTTTACTTTTATGTTGAGTCAGCTTCACCTATCTCTCTCCACCTCAAGAAGCAAACACTTGTGTGAACCGTGCATTGATTCCTACATACTCGCATATTGCACTTGTTATATTACTCTATGTTGACAATTATCCATGAGATATACATGTTACAAGTTGAAAGCAACCGCTGAAACTTAATCTTCCTTTGTGTTGCTTCAATACCTTTACTTTGATTTATTGCTTTATGAGTTAACTCTTATGCAAGACTTATTGATGCTTGTCTTGAAGTACTATTCATGAAAAGTCTTTGCTTTATGATTCACTTGTTTACTCATGACATTACCATTGTTTTGATCGCTGCATTCATTACATATGTTTACAAATAGTATGATCAAGGTTATGATGGCATGTCACTTCGTAAATTATCTTTGTTATCGTTTTACTCCGCTCGGGACGAGCGTAACTAAGCTTGGGGATGCTGATACGTCTCCAACATATCGATAATTTCTTATGTTCCATGCCACATTATTGATGATACCTACATGTTTTATGCACACTTTATGTCATATTCGTGCATTTTCCGGAACTAACCTATTAACAAGATGCCGAAGAGCCAGCTTGCTCGTTTTCTGCTGTTTTTGGTTTCGGAAATCCTAG
>NC_061510.1:296873987-296959500 GCF_022539505.1 Lolium rigidum | reverse complement strand
GGGGAGTTGATACGTCCAATTTGCATCACTATTTTATATCATAATTTGTCGTTATTCATTGATATATTTCATATTTGGAGATGATACTTATGTTATTTCATCTATTTTGCATGTTTCATGATTATTGGAGGATCGCGCACGGAGCCGGGATTCTCGCTGGAAAAAGCGCCGTCAGAATGCAATATTTCGGAAGATCAACAATTGACGGGAATTATACGAAAAATCCTATTTTTCCGGATGACGAAGGGAGCCAGAAGGGGGAGCCGAGGAGGGCCGCCATGGGCCCCCTCATAGGCCGGCGCGGGCCCTGCCCTGCGCGCGCCGCCTCGTGAGGAGGGGGCCCACAGCCCCCTCTCGCCTCCATTTCTTCGCGTACGCCTTCACCCCGAAAACCTAAGCTCCGGGGGTACGTCGCGAAGAGCCACGGCCGCCTCGCGGGGCGGAGAACACCGAGAGAGAAAAGAGCTCTCCGGCAGGCTGAGATCTGTCGGGGAAATTCCCTCCCGGAGGGGAAATCGACACCATCGTCACGCGTCATCGAGCTGGCCATCATCTCCATCACCATCATCATCATCTTCATCATCACCACCGCCGTCTCCACTCTGCTGCACCTCGTCACCATCTGTAACAATTTGGGTTTGATCTTGATTGTTTGATAGGGGAAACTCTCCCGGTGTTGATTTCTACTTGTTATTGATGCTATTGAGTGAAACCGTTGAACCAAGGTTTATGTTCATATTGTTAATCATCATCATATCACCTCTGATCATGTTCCATATGATGTCTCGTGAGTAGTTCGTTTAGTTCTTGAGGACATGGGTGAAGTCTAATGTTAGTAGTGAAGTATGGTTGAGTAATATTCAATGTTATGATATTTAAGTTGTGGTGTTATTCTTCTAGTGGTGTCGTGTGAACGTCGACTACACGACACTTCACCTTTATGGGCCTAGGGGAATGCATCTTGTACTCGTTTGCCAATTGCGGGGTTGCTCGGAGTGACGAAACCCGAGCCCCGTTGGTATATCGATGCGGGGAGGGATAGCGAGGATCTCGAGTTTAAGGCTGTGGTTAGATTTATCTTAATTACTTTCTTGTAGTTGCGGATGCTTGCAAGGGGTATAATCACAAGTATGTATTAGTCCTAGGAAGGGCGGTACATTAGCATAGGTTCACCCACACAACACTTATCAAAACAATGAAGATTAATTAGCCGTATGTAGCGAAAGCACTAGACTAAAATCCCGTGTGTCCTCGAGAACGTTTGGTCATTATAAGTAAACAAACCGGCTTGTCCTTTGTGCTAAAAAGGATTGGGCCACTCGCTGCAATTATTACTCTCGCACTTTACTTACTCGTACTTTATTCATCTGTTACATCAAAACCCCCGAATACTTGTCCGTGAGCATTTACAGTGAATCCTTCATCGAAACTGCTTGTCAACACCTTTTGCTCCTCGTTGGGATCGACATTCTTACTTATCGAAGATACTACGATACACCCCCTATACTTGTGGGTCATCAGGCGGCCAGGGTTTGGTGTCAGGGATGGTGTGGCCGGCCACCCCCTCCCCTCTTTATATAGGGGGAGGGGTCGGCCTAGGGTTCCCCCTTGGCCCCACCTCTCCCTTGGCCGGCGCATGGGGGGAGGATAACTCCCCCCCAAAGCCTATCCCCTTATCTCTTCATTTAAACCCTTTAAATTAGGAGATTGATCTTATCTCTAGATTTAAACCATTTAAATTAGAGATAGATCTTATCTCTAGGGGTGTGTCGGCCTGGGCCTACATGTCATAGTGGGCAGGACCCATCATGCCATGTGGCGCCTATGTGGCCCCTCCCCGGGCGGTGGGCCCACTGGTGACCCTCTAGAACCTTCTAGAAGCTCCGGTCAAAACACCGGAACTTTCCTGAACCCCGGAAAGTGACTTCCCATATATGAATCTTATTCTACGAACCATTCCAGACCTCCTCGTGATGTCCTGGATCCCATCCAAGACTCCGAACAAACTTCGTCTCCATCTCATATTCCGAATCTACTTATGCGACATCGAACCTTAAGCGCGTCACCCTACGGTTCGTGAACTATGCAGACATGGTCGAGACTCCTCTCCGCCCAATAACCAATAGCGTGATCTGGAGATCCATAATGGCTCCCACACATTCAGCGATAACTCAGTGATCGATTGAACCATTTACATACGATACCAATTCCCTTTGTCACGCGATACTTTACTTGTCCGAGGTTCGATCATCGGTATCTCCATACCTAGTTCAACCTCGTCTCCGACAAGTACTCTCTACTCGTACCGTGGTATGTCATCTCTCGTGACCCAGTCACATGCTTGCAAGCTAATTAGACGACATTCCACCGAGAGGGACCAGAGTATATTTATCCGTCACCGGGATGGACAAATCCCACTATTGATCCATATGCCTCAACTCACACTTCCCAAATACTTAATCCCATCTTTATAACCACTCATTTACGCAATAGCGTTTGATGTAATCAAAGCATCCTTCCGGTGTAAGTGATTTACATGATCTCATGGTCGAAGGACTAAGTGACAAGGTATCGACTTGTCAATGCCTAGAGATTGTAGACTAGGGTTTTCGTAAGAAGTAGAGGGTAAGTAGATCTCGAAGGTTCAGCCGGAAAAGTACTCGACTACTAGAAAACTAGGGTTATGTTGACAATGAAATCGATCCTTTCTTTCTCTTTCGACTCCCCCTTATATAGGAGGCGGAGCTGAAGGTTTCGTGATGTACAAGTCACAAAGATCGGGAGACTCTTTGAGTCCGTCCCGTAATAGTTACAAGTCATTATTACTAATACAACTCTATCTTTCCAAACTATCTCTTAACTGGGCTTCCGGGTTTCATAAACTTCGGGTCGTGGGCCTCCAGTAAACCCCGGGCACCATCTTCAGCAGGCCCATTGGGGATGCCTGATACGTCTCCGACGTATCGATAATTTCTTATGTTCCATGCCACATTATTGATGATATCTACATGTTTTATGCATACTTTATGTCATATTTATGCGTTTTCCGGAACTAACCTATTGACGAGATGCCGAAGGGCCAGTTTCTGTTTTCTGCTGTTTTTGGTTCCAGAAATCCTAGTAAGGAAATATTCTCGGAATCGGACGAAATCAACGCCTGAGCATCCTATTTTTCCCGGAAGGTTCCGAGCATCGAAGAAGTGCCGGAGAGGAGCCACGGGGGCCCCACACAACACCCTGGCGCGACCGGAGGGGGGCCGCGCCCCCTAGTGTGTGGGCCCACCGGGCCCCCTCCGAGGCTGCCCTTCCGCCTACTTAAGGTCTCCGTCGCGAAAACCCTATCACGTTCGACGAAACCGGAGAAAACCTTCCGGAGCCGCCGCCATCGCGAAGCCAAGATCCGGGGGACAGGGAGTCTCTCGTTCCGGCACGCCGCGGGACGGGGAAGTGCCCCCGGAAGGCTCCTCCATCGACACCACCGCCATCTTCATCAACGCTGATGTCTCCCATGAGGAGGGAGTAGTTCTCCATCGAGGCTCGGGGCTGTACCGGTAGCTATGTGGTTAATCTCTCTCTAATGTACTTCAATACAATAATCTCATGAGCTGCCTTACATGATTGAGATTCATATGATGATGCTTGTAATCTAGATGTCATTATGCTAGTCAAGTGGGTTTTACTTATGTGATCTCCGGAGACTCCTTGTCCCACGTGTGTAAAGGTGACGAGTGTGTGCACCGTGTGGGTCTCTTAGGCTATATTTCACAGAATACTTATTCATCGTTATGAATGGCATAGTGAAGTGCTTATTTATATCCCTTTATGATTGCAATGTGTTTGTATCACAATTTATCCGTGTGCTACTCTAGTGATGTTATTAAAGTAGTTTATTCCTCCCGCACGGTGTAATGGTGACGGTGTGTGCATCGTGTAGTACTTGGCGTAGGCTATGATTGTGATCTCTTGTAGATTATGAAGTTAACTATTGCTATGATGGTATTGATGTGATCTATTCCTCCTTTCGTAGTGTGAAGGTGACGAGTGTGCATGCTATGTTAGTACTTGGTTTGGTTATGTTGATCTGTCATGCACTCTAAGGTTATTTAAATATGAACATTGAATATTGTGGAGCTTGTTAACTCCGGCATTGAGGGTTCGTGTAATCCTACACGGTTAGTGGTGTTCATCATCCAACAAGAGAGTGTAGAGTCTAGCATCTATTTATTTATTCTGTTATGTGATCAAAGTTGAGAGTGTCCACTAGTGAAAGTATGATCCCTAGGCCTTGTTCCTAAATATCTGCTATCGCTGCTTGTTTATTGTTTCTATCGCATCTCTACTGTCTGCAATATTACCACCATCAACCACACGCCAGCAAGCACTTTTACGGCGCCATTACTACTGCTCATACTTATTCATACCACCTGTATTTCACTATCTCTTCGCCGAACTAGTGCACCTATTAGGTGTGTTGGGGACACAATAGACTTCTTGCTTTGTGGTTGCAGGGTTGCATGAGAGGGATATCTTTGACCTCTTCCTCCCTGAGTTCGATAAACCTTGGGTGATCCACTTAAGGGAAACTTGCTGCTGTTCTACAAACCTCTGCTCTTGGAGGCCCAACACTGTCTACAAGAATAGAAGCACCCGTAGACATCTAGCACTTTTCTGGCACCGTTGCTGGGGAGGAAAGGTAAAAGGCATTCATACTCCGGTCCCAGGTAAAAGTACTTTTCTGTTGCCATTGTGTGAGTGTTCGAAGCTATTTCCTTTAGATCCTGCAATTGCATCTTTTTGTTTCTTGTTTACACTAGTTTGGCATAATGGAGAACAATGAGCTTCTTATTCTATTTCCTGATTTAAGACATGGATGGTTTGATGCGAAAATTAAAAAACCCATGAAACATATTAGTATGAACACTTTGAATACCATTGTTGCTAATGATATAGAAAGTTCTAAGCTTGGGGAAGCTGGTTTTGATGAGCATGATCTTTTTAGTCCCCCAAGCATTGAGGAGAAAATTTACTTTGATGATACTTTGTCTCCCATATATGATGATTATAATGATAGTAGTCTTTTGTTACCTCCTGTTATGGAGGATAAATTTGATTATGATTACAATATGCCTCCTATATTTGATGATGAAAATAATAATGATAGCTACTTTGTCGAATTTGCTCCCACTATTACTAATAAAATTGATTATGCTTATGTTGGGAGTAGTAATAATTTTATGCATGAGATTCATGATAAGAATGCTTTATGCGATAGTTATATTGTTGAGTTTTCTCATGATGCTACTGGACATTATTATGAGAGAGGAAAATATGGTTGTAGAAATTTTCATGTTACTAAAATGCCTCTCTATGTGCTGAAATTTTTGAAGCTACACTTGTTTTATCTTCCTATGCTTGTTACTTTGCTCCTCATGAACTTGTTTATTTACAAGATTCCTTTTCATAGGAAGCATGTTAGGCTTAAATGTGTTTTGAATTTGCCTCTTGATGCTCTCTTTTGCTTCAAATACTATCTCTTGCGAGTGCATCATTAAAGCTGCTTGAGCCCATCTTAATGGCTATAAAGAAAGAACTTCTTGGGAGATAACCCATGTGTTTATTTTGCTACAGTACTTTTATTTTGTATTTGAGTCTTGGAAGTTGTTTACTACTGTAGCAACCTCTCCTTATCTTAGTTTTATTGCATTGTTGTGCCAAGTGAAGTCTTTGATAGTAAGGTTCATACTAGATTTGGATTACTGCGCAGAAACAGATTTCTTGCTGTCACGAATCTGGGCCTAATTCTCTGTAGGTAACTCACAAAATTATGCCAATTTACGTGAGTGATCCTCAGATATGTACGCAACTTTCATTCAATTTGAGCATTTTCATTTGAGCAAGTCTGGTGCCTCAATAAAATTCGTCTTTACGGATTGTTCTGTTTTGACAGATTCTGCCTTTTATTTCGCATTGCTTCTTTTGCTATGTTGGATGGATTTCTTTGTTCCATTAACTTCCAGTAGCTTTGGGCAATGTCCAGAAGTGTTAAGAATGATTGTGTCACCTCTGAACATGTGAATTTTGATTATGCACTAACCCTCTAATGAGTTTGTTTCGAGTTTGGTGTGGAGGAAGTTTTCAAGGGTCAAGAGAGGAGGATGATATACTATGATCAAGAAGAGTGAAAAGTCTAAGCTTGGGGATGCCCCGGTGGTTCACCCCTGCATATTTCAAGAAGACTCAAGCATCTATGCTTGGGGATGCCCAAGGCATCCCCTTCTTCATCGACAAATTATCAGGTTCCTTCTCTTGAAACTATATTTTTATTCGGTCACATCATATGTACTTTACTTGGAGCGTCTGTTGTTTTTGTTTTTGTTTTGTTTGAATAAATGCTTGTGTGGGAGAGAGACACGCTCCGCTGGTTCATATGAACACATGTGTTCTTAGCTTTTAATGTTCATGGCGAAGGTTGAAACTGCTTCGTTAATTGTTATATGGTTGGAATCGGGAAATGCTACATGTAGTAATTCTAAAATGTCTTGAATAATTTGATACTTGGCAATTGTTGTGCTCATGTTTAAGCTCTTGCATCATACACTTTGCACCCATTAATGAAGAAATACATAGAGCTTGCTAAAATTTGGTTTGCATAATTGGTCTCTCTAAGGTCTAGATAATTTCTAGTAAAGAGTTTGAACAACAAGGAAGACGGTGTAGAGTCTTATAATGTTTACAATATGTGTTTTATGTGAGTTTTGCTGCATCGGTTCATCCTTGTGTTTGTTTCAAATAACCTTGCTAGCCTAAGCCTTGTATCGAGAGGGAATAGTTCTCATGCATCCAAAATCCTTGAGCCAACCACTATGCCATTTGTGTCCACCATACCTACCTACTACATGGTATTTCTCCGCCATTCCAAAGTAAATTGCTTGAGTGCTACCTTTAAATAATTCAAAATTTATCACCTCTGATTTGTGTAAATGTTTTATAGCTCATGAGGAAGTATGTGGTGTTTATGTTTCATTCTTGTTGGGCAACTTTCACCAATGGACTAGTGGCTTCATCCGCTTATCCAATAATTTTGCATAAAGAGCTGGCAATGGGATTCCCAGTCCCAAATTAATTAACCTAAATAGACACTCCTCCATGGTATGTGATTGTTGGACGGCACCCGAAGGATTCGGTTAGCCATGGCTTGAGAAAGCAAATGTGGGGAGGAGTGTCATCATAATAAAACTAAAAGGCACTCCTTCATGGTATGAGATTGTTGGCAGGCACCCGAGGATTCGGTTAGCCATGGTTTGTGAAAGAAATGTTGGGAGGAGTGCCACCCAAAAATAAAAATAATTCATTGGAGCCGCTCTTTGAAGGTTTGTCTGGCAAGGGGGTTAGAGTTCCCACTACCATTCGTTGACAACAACAAACACCTCTCAAAATTTTACTTTTATGCTCTCTTTATGTTTTCAAAACCAAAGCTCTACCACAAATATAGCAATCAATGCTTCCCTCTGCGAAGGGCCATTCTTCTACTTTTATGTTGAGTCAGTTTACCCATTTCTCTCTATCTTGGAAGCAAACCCTTGTGTTAACTGTGCATTGATTCTTACATACCTGCTTATTGCACTTGTTATATTGCTTTGCATTGACAAACTATCATTGAGATATACATGTTACAAGTTGAAAGCAACCGCTGAAACTTTAATCTTCCTTTGTGTTGCTTCAATACCTTTACTTTGAATTATTGCTTTATGAGTTAACTCTTATGCAAGACTTATTGATGTTTGTCTTGAAGTACTATTCATGAAAAGTCTTTGCTATATGATTCATTTGTTTACTCATGTCATTTACCATTGTTTTGATCGCTGCATTCATCACATGTGCTTACAATAGTATGATCAAGGTTATGATGGCATGTCACTCCAGAAATTATCTTTGTTATCGTTTACCTACTCGGGACAAGCAGGAACTAAGCTTGGGGATGATGATACGTCTCCGACGTATCGATAATTTCTTATGTTCCATGCCACATTATTGATGATATCTACATGTTTTATGCATACTTATGTCATATTTATGCGTTTTCCGGAACTAACCTATTGACGAGATGCCGAAGGGCCAGTTGTTGTTTTCTGCTGTTTTTGGTTCCAGAAATCCTAGTCAGGAAATATTCTCGGAATCGGACGAAATCAACGCCCAGCATCCTATTTTTCCCAGAAGGTTCCAGAGCATCGAAGAAGTACGGGAGAGGAGCCCTGGGGGCCCCACACGCCACCCTGGCGCGGCCGAGGGGGGCCGCGCCCCCTAGTGTGTGGGCCCACCAGGCCCCTCCGAGGCTGCCCTTCCGCCTACTTAAGGTCTCCGTCGCGAAAACCCTATCACGTTCGACGAAACCACGAGAAAACCTTCCGCGAGCCGCCGCCATCGCGAAGCCAAGATCCGGGGGACAGGAGTCTCGTTCCGGCACGCCGCCGGACGGGGAAGTGCCCCCGGAAGGCTCCTCCATCGACACCACCGCCATCTTCATCAACGCTGCTGTCTCCCATGAGGAGGGAGTAGTTCTCCATCGAGGCTCGGGGCTGTACCGGTAGCTATGTGGTTAATCTCTCTCTATGTACTTCAATACAATAATCTCATGAGCTGCCTTACATGATTGAGATTCATATGATGATGCTTGTAATCTAGATGTCATTATGCTAGTCAAGTGGGTTTTACTTATGTGATCTCCGGAGACTCCTTGTCCCACGTGTGTAAAGGTGACGAGTGTGTGCACCGTGTGGGTCTCTTAGGCTATATTTCACGTAATACTTATTCACTGTTATGAATGGCATAGTGAAGTGCTTATTTATATCCCTTTATGATTGCAATGTGTTTGTATCACAATTTATCCGTGTGCTACTCTAGTGATGTTATTAAAGTAGTTTATTCCTCCCGCACGGTGTAATGGTGACGAGTGTGTGCATCGTGTAGTACTTGGCGTAGGCTATGATTGTGATCTCTTGTAGATTATGAAGTTAACTATTGCTATGATGGTATTGATGTGATCTATTCCTCCTTTCGTAGTGTGAAGGTGACGAGTGTGCATGCTATGTTAGTACTTGGTTTGGTTATGTTGATCTCGTCATGCACTCTAAGGTTATTTAAATATGAACATTGAATATTGTGGAGCTTGTTAACTCCGGCATTGAGGGTTCGTGTAATCCTACACAGCTAGTGGTGTTCATCATCCAACAAGAGAGTGTAGAGTCTAGCATCTATTTATTTATTCTGTTATGTGATCAAAGTTGAGAGTGTCCACTAGTGAAAGTATGATCCCTAGGCCTTGTTCCTAAATACTGCTATCGCTGCTTGTTTACTGTTTTACTGCATCTCTACTGTCTGCAATATTACCACCATCAACCACACGCCAGCAAGCACTTTTCTGGCCATTACTACTACTCATACTTATTCATACCACCTGTATTTCACTATCTCTTCGCCGAACTAGTGCACCTATTAGGTGTGTTGGGGACACAAGAGACTTCTTGCTTTGTGGTTGCAGGGTTGCATGAGAGGGATATCTTTGACCTCTTCCTCCCTGAGTTCGATAAACCTTGGGTGATCCACTTAAGGGAAACTTGTTGCTGTTCTACAAACCTCTGCTCTTGGAGGCCCAACACTGTCTACAAGAATAGAAGCACCCGTAGACATCAATGCCTATGTCAGTAGCCCCCAAGATTTTGCTTGAATCGAAGAATCAGGGAAAATCTCCATCATTACAATTATCACAGGATTTCTTCGAGTTAATAAAAATCTTTCATAAAACAATCATATATTGTACAGGGATATCGGTAATTGGGGTTGGTTCATCTGACGGATCAGGTACCAGTTAACTGCTCTTGTGGCAATCCCGCAAAACCTACTTCAAGATCACGTCCCTGGACATGATCTCGGGATACTGGCATAATTCGACATGTGCCGCTTAAGGTCTTACCAGATGCCGAATTCCAGTCATGTCTTATCGGGTACCTAACGCGTCCGTTAGGATTTTTCTTCGTATCTATTGATACGGAAAAAAGTAGCAGATCACATTCAGAGGTGATGCCACGCCGCGCAGGACGGATCCTGGGGTCTTACCTTCGCAATATTGCGGCATTCAGAGTTTAAGTTGCTACTGAGGCGCTCTGAGAATATATTGTCGAGTGCCTTTTTCGGCTGTTGGAATAGCACATTTGTTCGAGTCGTACGATTTGTATTTTATCTTGTCCTCCCGATGGGAGTATATGAAGAGTTATTTTATAACTCAAAATATGCTCACCATGACTTTTTCAACTTCATCGGGTACGCGAACAATGTTGGAGATATGCCCAAGAGGCAATAATAAAGTGTTTATTATATATCTTTGTGTTTATGATAAATGTTTACATACCATGCTATAATTGTATTAACCGAAACGTTGATACATGTGCGTTATGTGAACAACAAGGAGTCCCTAGTAAGCCTCTTGTATAACTAGCTTGTTGATTAATAGATGATCATAGTTTCATGATCATGAACATTGGATGTTATTAATAACAAGGTTATGTCATTAGATGAATGATGTAATGGACACACCCAATTAAGCGTAGCATAAGATCACGTCATTAAGTTCAATTTGCTATAAGCTTTCGATACATAGTTACCTAGTCCTTCGACCATGAGATCATATAAATCACTTATACCGGAAGGGTACTTTGATTACATCAAACGCCACTGCGTAAATGGGTGGTTATAAAGGTGGGATTAGGTATTCGGAAAGTATGAGTTGAGGCATATGGATCAAGAGTGGGATTTGTCCATCCCGATGACGGATAGATATACTCTGGACCCTCTCGGTGGAATGTCGTCAGATTAGCTTGCAAGCATGTGACTTGGTCACAAGAGATGACATGCCACAGTACGAGTAAAGAGTACTTGTCGGAGACGAGGTTGAACGAGGTATAGAGATACCGATGATCAAACCTCGGACAAGTAAAATATCGCGTGACAAAGGGATACGGTATCGTCTTTAAATGGTTCAATCGATCACTAAGTTATCGTTGAATGTATGGGAGCCATTATGGATCTCCAGATCCCGCTATTGGTTATTCGTCGGAGAAGAGTCTCAACCATGTCTGCATAGTTCACGAACCATAGGGTGATACACTTAAGGTTTGATGTCGTTTTAAGTAGATATGGAATATGGAATGGAGTTCGAAGTTTTATTCGGAGTCTCGGATGGGATCCAGGACATCACGAGGAGGTCCGGAATGGTCCGAAGAATAAGATTCATATATAGGAAGTCATTTTCTAAGTTTGAAAATGATCCGGTGTATTTATGGAAGGTTCTAGAAGGTTCTAGAAAAGTCCGGAAGAAATCACCATGGAAGGTGGGACTCCATCAAGCTTGGCCGGCCAGCCAAAGGGAGGAGGAGTCCTAGGTGGACTCCACCTAAGGGGGCCGGCCACCCCACAAATGGGAAAGGGGAGAGTCCCACCCCAAGTAGGATTCGCCCATATGGCAGTTTTGAATTGGGGTCTTATTCGAAGACTTTGGGAAAAACCTTGGGGGTTCCACCTATATAATGAGAGACAAGGGAGGGGGTCGGCCACACCAAAGCCACCTTGGCCACACCCCTTAGAGGCACCAAGGCCGGCGCCCCTCTCCCCAAACCCTAGCCGCCCCTCCTCCACATATCTCTCCTACAACGCTTAGGCGAAGCCCTGTCGGAGATCTCCATCACCACCACCACCACGCCGTCGTGCTGTCGGGATTCCGAGGGAGATCTACTACTTCCGCTGCTCGCTGGAACGGGGAGAAGGACGTCGTCATCAACACCGAACGTGTGACCGAGTACGGAGGTGCTGCCCGACCGTGGTACCGTCAAGATCTTCTACGCGCTTTTGAAAGCGGCAAGTGATCATCTTCTGCAACAACGAGATCTAATCTCGTAGGCTTTGGAAATCTTCGAGGGTTAGTCTCATGATCTTCTCGTTGCTCCCATCTTCTAGATTGCATCTTGGCTTGGTTTTCGTTCTTGCGGTAGGAATTTTTTTGTTTTCTATGCTACGAATCCCATCAGTGGTATCAGAGCCGTGTCTATGCATAGATTGGTTGCACAAGTAGAACACAATGGTTTGTGGGTGTTGATGCTTTTTTGTCTTTAGTTCGTGTACATTGCATCTTGCGGGATGGTGGGATGAAGCGGCTCGGGCTAACTTTACATGACCGCGTTCATGAGATTTGCTCCACGCTCGACATGCAACTTGTATTGCATAAGTGGCTTTGTGGGTGTTTGTCTCTCCCACCATAGTGAAGATTCAATCTACTCTTTCTATTGACAACACTAGTATCACCGTTGTGGTTCATGTTCGTAGGTAGATTGGATCTTACTCGAAAACCCTAAACCACGTAAAATATGCAAACAAAATTAGAGGCGTCTAACTTGTTTTTGCAGGGTTTGGTGATGTGATATGGGCATAATGTGATGATGAATATGTATGAGATGATCATTATTGTATTGTGGCAACCGGCAGGAGCCTTATGGTTGTCTTTAAATTTCATGTTGAAGTATTATTTCAAAGTAGTTGTAATAGTTGCTACATGGGAGAACAACCATGAAGACGGCGCCATGGACCTTGACGCTTCGCCGATGATGATGGAGATCATGCCCTTTGATGATGGAGATCATGTCCGTGCTTTGGAGATGAAGATCAAAGGCGCAAAGACAAAAGGGCCATATCATATCACATATGAATTGCATGTGATGTTAATCCTTTTCTGCATCTTGTATTGCTTAGTTCACGATGGTAGCATTATAAGATGATCCCTCTCACTAAAATATCAAGATAATAAAGTGTTCATCCTTAGTATGCACCGTTGCTAAGACTTGTCGTTTCGAAGCATTACGTGATGATCGGGTGTGATAGATTCTACATGTGCATACAAGGGTGCAAGCCAGTTTTGCACACGCGGATACTAAGGTTGCGTTGACGAGCCTAGCATGTACAGACATGGTATCAGAACACGGGATACCGAAAGGTAGAGCATGAGTCATATGATTGATATGATGAACACTTTGAGTGTCCGCCTTTGAAGCTACATCTTTTCTCGTGATGATCGGATTTGTTGTAGTGGATTTGGTTCGTGTGATCACTAAAACAATGCGAGGGATATTGTTTTGAGTGGGAGTTCACCTAGTTTAATTTTTTAGAATTAAAATTTGAACTCAATTTATCATAAACTTAGTCTAAACTCTTTGCAAATATGTTGTAGATGATGGCGTCCCCATCAATCAATTTTAACCAGTTCCTAGAGAAAGAAAAGCTTAAAAGCAATGGTAGCAACTTCGCCGACTGGTTCCGTCATGTGAGGATTTTCCTCAATGGTGGAAATCTGCAATTTGTGCTCGAAGCACCGCTAGGTCCCCCACCACCTCCTGCAGTATCCGAGGACGAAAAGAATGTTTACGAAACTCGGGTGATTCGATACTCTCAAGTTAAGTGTGCCATCCTGTGCAGCCTAGAGAGGCGGAGATCCAAAAGCGTTTTGAGCACCATGACCCATATGAGATGGTCCGTGAGCTAAAAGCTATCTTTGAAACTCATGCGGCCGTCGAAAGCTATGAGGCCTCGAAACACTTCTTTGGCTGTATGATGGAAGAGGGCAGCTCCGTTAGTGAGCACGTGCTCGCCATGTCCGGGCACGCGAAGAAGCTCAGTGACTTGGGGATAGTGATTCCTAACCAGCTGGGTATTCATCGTGTCCTCCAATCACTGCCACCAAGTTACAAGAACTTCGTGATGAACTACAACATGCAGAACATGAACAAGGAGTTACCAGAACTCTTCTCCATGCTGAAATCTGCCGAGATTGAGATACAGAAAGAACACCAAGTGTTGATGGTCAACAAGACCACCAGTTTCAAGAAGCAAGGCAAACCTAAGAAAGGGAACTTCAAGAAGGGCGACAAGAAAGTTGTCGTGCCTCCTGTGAAACCTAAGGCTGGCCCTAAACCTGATACTGAGTGCTATTACTGCAAGGAGAAGGGGCACCGGAAGCGGAATTGCCCCAAGTACATGGCTGATCTGAAGAGCGGCCTTGTCAAGAAGAAGAAAGGTATATCTGATATACATGTTATAGATATCTATCTTACTGGTTCTCGTACTAGTGCCTGGGTATTTGATACTGGTTCGGTTGCTCACATTTGTAACTCGAAACAGGAACTACGAAATAAACGAAGCCTAGCGAGGGACGAGGTTACGATGCGCGTTGGAAATGGATCCAAGGTCGATGTGATCGCCGTCGGCACGCTCCCTCTACATCTACCTTCGGGATTAGTTTTAAACCTCAATAATTGTTATTTGGTGCCTGCATTGAGCATGAACATTATATGTGGATCTTATTTAATGCAAGACGGTTATTCATTTAAGTCAGAGAATAATGGTTGTTCTATTTTTATGAATAATATCTTTTATGGTCATGCGCCTGAGATGAATGGTTTATTCTTGTTAAATCTCGATAGTAGTGATACATGATACGTCTCAAACGTATCTATAATTTCTTATGTTCCATGCTAGTTTTATGACAATACTCACATGTTTTATATACACTTTATATCATTTTGATGCATTTTCCGGAACTAACCTATTAACAAGATGCCGAAGCGCCGCTCTCGTTTTCTGTCTGTTTTTGGTTTCGAAATCCTACACAGAAATATTCTCGGAATTGGACGAAACAAAAGGCCACGTTCCTATTTTTCCAGGGGCTTCACGGAGTCCGAAGGAGAGACGAAGGGGGGCCACGAGGAGCCCACACCATAGGGGGGCGTGGGCCACCCCTTGGCCGCGCCGCCAGGTGGGGAGGCCACCCCCTGGCTCCTCCGACTCTGCCCTTTCGCCTATATATGCTCCCAGATGTGAAAACCCTAACACAATCGACGATATTCCACGAAGAGTTCCGTAGCCGCCGCCATCGCGAAGACAAGTTTCGGGGGACAGAAGTCTCTGTTCCGGAACGCCGCCGGGACGGGGAATTGCCCCCGGAAGTCATCTCCATCGACACCACCGCCATCTTCATCGCCGTTGCTGTCTCCTATGATGAGGAGGGAGTAGCTCTCCCCCGAGGCTAAGGGCTCTACCGGTATCTATGTGGTTCATCTCTCTCTCCCATGGTGTGATCTTTATGTGATCATGAGCTTTGTAATCTAGTTGAATATGTAGATGTTACTCTTGTCTATTATGCACTCTAGAGGTTACTTTAATATGAACTCCGGAGTTACTCTCCACGGTGTGATGGTGACAGTGTGCACATCGTGTGTGATTCCTTTATGAAGTTGTGGAGCTTGTTTACTCCGGCTTGAGGATGCTCTTGTAGCCCTACACAATGAATGGTGTTTATTATCCAACAAGAGAGTGTTTGAGATTAGCATTTATTTATTCAGTTATGTGATCATTGTTGAGAGTGTCCACTAGTGAAAGTATGATCCCTAGGCCTTGTTTCCAAGCATTGAAACCCCGTTTCCAACAAGTTCTGCTACATGTTTGCTTGCTGCCATTTTTATTTCAGATTGCAATTACTACTTACAATCATCCATATTACTTGTATTATACTATCTCTTCGCCGAACTAGTGCACCTATACATCTGACAAGTGTATTAGGTGTGTTGGGGACACAAGAGACTTCTTGTATCTTAATTGCAGTGGTTGCTTGAGAGGGATATCTTTGACCTCTACCTCCCCGAGTTCGATAAACCTTGGGTGATTCACTTAAGGGAAACTTGCTGCTGTTCTACAAACCTCTCGCTCTTGGAGGCCCAACACCTGTCTACAGGAATAGAAGCGTGCGTAGACATCAAGCTATTTTCTCGGCGCCGTTGCCGGGGAGGTAAGGTAAAAGGTATTCACATCCTCCGACTACTAAGCTATTTCCTAGCACCGTTGCCGGTGTGTGAGTGCTCGAAGCTATTTCCTTTAGATCCTGCAATTATATCTTTTTGTTTCTTGTTTTTATTTTCACTAGTTAGGCTTAATGGAAAACAACAAAAAAATTAGAGATCTTTATGAACTTTATATTGAATTAGGAAATGATGTGTTTGAAGAGAGAATTTAAAAACCCATGGAACTTTGTTTGCAAAATAGTTGTAGCAATGTTATTAGCATGAACTCTTTGAACACTATTATTGCTAATGCTATGGAAGAATTTAAGCTTGGGGAAGCTGGTTGTGACATTTTTAGTCCCCCAAGTTTTGAGGAGAAAATTTTCTTTGATGATACTTTGCCTCCCCCATTTATGATGATTATAATGATAGTGGTATTTTGGTGCCACCTACTATGGAGGATAAAGTTTATTATGATTATACCATGCCTGCAATTTATGATGATTACAATGATTGTTGTGATAGTTTTACTCCCACTATTACTAATAAAATTGATTATGCTTATGTGGAGAGTAATGATACTTTTATGCATGTGAATAAGAATACTTTATGTGATAGTTATATTGTTGAGTTTGTTCATGATGCTACTGAAAGTTATTATGAGAGGAGGAAACATGGTTATATGCATCTTAATAATATTAAGTTTCCCCTCTTTATGTTGAGAATCTTGAAGTTGCGCTTGTGTTGCCTTCCTATGCTTATTGCATTATGCTTACATGACTTGTTTATTTACAAGATTCCTTTTCATTGGAAGTGGGTTAGACTTAAAAGTGTTTCTTATTTACTTTTGATGCTCTCTTTTGCTTCAACTCTTATTTCTTGCGAGTGCATCATTAAAATTACTGAGCCCATCTTAATGGCTATAAAGAAAGCACTTCTTGGGAGATAACCCATGTTTTTATTTTGATACTATTTTGTTGTGTCTTGGAAGTTGTTACTACTGTATCAACCTCTCCTTATCTTTATTTTATTGCATTGTTGTGCCAAGTAAAGTCTTTGATAGTAAGGTTGATACTAGATTTGGATTTCTGCGCAGAAACAGATTTCTAGCTGTCACGAATTTGAGTAGAACTCTCTGTAGGAAACTCAGAAAAATCTGCGAAAATTCATGGGTGATCCTCAGATATGTACGCAACTTTCATTCAATTTGAGCTTCTTCATCTGAGATGTTAAGTGCCTCTAAAAAATTCGTCTTTACGGACTGTTCTGTTTTGACAGATTCTGCCTTTTATTTCGCATTGCCTCTTTTACTGTGTTGAATGAATTTCTTTGTTCCATTAACTTTCAGTAGCTTTGGGTAATATCCAGAAGTGTTAGGAATGATTGTGTCCTATTTGAACATGTGAATTTTTGATTATACACTAACCCTCTAATGAGTTTGTTTTGAGTTTGGTGTGGAGGAAGTTTTCAAGGGTCAAGAGAGGAGGATGATATAATATGATCAAGAAGAGTGAAAAGTCTAAGCTTGGGGATGCCCCCGTGGTTCATCCCATGCATATTTCAAGAAGACTCAAGCATCTAAGCTTGGGGATGCCCAAGGCATCCCCTTCTTCATCGACAACTTATCGTGTCACCTCTAGTGAAACTATATTTTTATTCCGTCACATCTTATGTGCTTTACTTGGAGCGTCCGTATGCTTTTATTTTTGTTTTTGTTTGAATAAACTCGGATCCTAGCATTCCTTGTGTGGGAGAAAGACACGCTCCGCTGTTTCATATGAACACTGGTGTTCTTAGCTTTACTTTTAATGTTCATGGCGAAGGTTGAAAACCGCTTCGTTCATTGCTATTTGGTTGGAAACAGAAAATGCTCCATGTGGTAATTGGTATATGGTCTTGAATAATTTGATACTTTGCAATTGTTTTGAGTTCTCAAATAGATCATGTTTAAGTTCTTGCATCATGTAGTTTAAACCTATTAGTGGAGAACTACCATAGAGCTTGTTGAAATTTGGATTGCATGATTGGTCTCTCTAAAAGTCTAGATATTTTCTGGTAAAGGTGTTTGAACAACAAGGAGACAATGTAGAGTCTTATAATGCTTGCAATATGTTCTTATGTAAGTTTTGTCTGTACCGGTTCATACTTGTGTTTGCTTCAAACAACCTTGCTAGCCAAAGCCTTGTACCGAGAGGGAATGCTTCTCGTGCATCCAAAACCTTGAGCCAAAACCTATGCCATTTGTGTCCACCATAACTACCTACTATGTGGTATTTCTCTGCCATTCCAAGTAAATTGCTTGCGTGCTACCTTTAAAATTTCATTCCTTGTCTTTGCAATATATAGCTCATGGGAAAATAGCTTAAAAACTATTGTGGTATTGAATATGTCGCTTATGTATATTATTTCTTATAAGTTGCTTGTTGAGCGGTAACCATGTTTCTGGGGACGCCATCAACTGTTACACCTTTGTTGAATATCATGTGAGTTGCTATGCATGTTCGTCTTGTCTGAAGTAAGGGTGATTTGTCATGATTAAATGGTTTGAGTATGCATATTGTTAGAGAAGAAAATTGGGCCGCCAACCAAAGCCATGTATCATGGTGGAAGTTTCAGTTTGTACATTAATCCTCAATCTCTTATGAGAATATTATCTGTTGTTGAATGCTTAAGCATTAAAGAGGAGTCCATTATCTGTTTTCTTTGTTGTCCCAGTATGGATGTCCTTAAGGTGAGATCTATCAAAATCGAGAAATCAAATGCGATTTATCTCCTTGGACCTTTGTACAGGTGACATAGAGGTACCCCTTTGTGACACTTGGTTGAAACATATGTAATGCAATGATAATCCATGGAAATCCGAGCTAATTAGGACAAGGTGCAAGCACTATTGGTATTCGATGCATGAGGCTTGCAACTTATAGGATGTTTTATGCATAACACATATGAATTATTACTACCGTTGACAAAATTGTCTCCATGTTTCCAAAATAAAAAGCTCTAGCACAAGAGTAATCCCCGCTTCCCTCTACGAATGGCCTTTCTTTTACTTTATGTTGAGTCAGTTTACCTACTTCTTTCTATCTTAGAAGCAAACACTTGTGTCAACTGTGTGCATTGATTCTTACATACTTACTTATTTGCATTCATCATATTACTTTGTGTTGACAATTATCCATGAGATAAACATGTTGAAGTTGAAAGCAACTGCTGAAACTTATATCTTCGTTTGTGTTGCTTCAAAACCTTCTATTAAGAATCTATTGCTTTATGAGTTAACTCCTATGCAAGACTTATTGATGCTTGTCTTGAAAGTACTATTCATGAAAAGTCTTTGCTATATGATCAGCTTGTTTAGTCATTATCTTTACCATTGCTTTGAATCACTTCATTCATCTCATATGCTTTACAATACTATTGATCAAGATTATGATAGTAGCATGTCACTTCGAAATTATCCTTGTTATCGTTTACCTACTCGAGGGCGAGTAGGAACTAAGCTTGGGGATGCTTGATACGTCTCAAACGTATCTATAATTTCTTATGTTCCATGCTAGTTTTATGACAATACTCACATGTTTTATATACACTTTATATCATTTTGATGCATTTTCCGGAACTAACCTATTAACAAGATGCCGAAGCGCCGTCTCGTTTTCTGCTGTTTTTGGTTTCAGAAATCCTACACAGGAAATATTCTCGGAATTGGACGAAACAAAAGGCCACGTTCCTATTTTTCCAGGGGCTTCACGGAGTCCGAAGGAGAGACGAACGGGGGGCCGCGAGGAGCCCACACCATAGGGGGGCGCGGGCCACCCCTTGGCCGCGCCGCCAGATGGTGAGGCCACCCCCTGGCTCCTCCGACTCCGCCCTTTCGCCTATATATGCTCCCAGATGTGAAAACCCTAACACAATCGACGATATTCCACGAAGAGTTCCGTAGCCGCCGCCATCGCGAAGACAAGTTTCGGGGGACAGAAGTCTCTGTTCCGGCACGCCGTCAGGACGGGGAATTTCCCCCGGAAGTCATCTCCATCGACACCACCGCCATCTTCATCGCCGTTGCTGTCTCCTATGATGAGGAGGGAGTAGTTCTCCCCCGAGGCTAAGGGCTCTACCGGTATCTATGTGGTTCATCTCTCTCTCCCATGGTGTGATCTTTATGTGATCATGAGCTTTGTAATCTAGTTGAATATGTAGACGTTACACTTGTCTATTATGCACTCTAGAGGTTACTTTAATATGAACTCCGGAGTTACTCTCCACGGTGTGATGGTGACAGTGTGCGCATCGTGTGTGATTCCTTTATGAAGTTGTGGAGCTTGTTTACTCCGGCTTGAGGGTGCTCTTGTAGCCCTACACAATGAATGGTGTTTATTATCCAACAAGAGAGTGTTTGAGATTAGCATTTATTTATTCAGCTTATGTGATCATTGTTGAGAGTGTCCACTAGTGAAAGTATGATCCCTAGGCCTTGTTTCCAAGCATTGAAACCCCGTTTCCAACAAGTTCTGCTACATGTTTGCTTGCTGCCATCTTTATTTCAGATTGCAATTACTACTTACAATCATCCATATTACTTGTATTTCACTCTCTTCGCCGAACTAGTGCACCTATACATCTGACAAGTGTATTAGGTGTGTTGGGGACACAAGAGACTTCTTGTATCTTAATTGCAGGGTTGCTTGAGAGGGATATCTTTGACCTCTACCTCCCTGAGTTCGATAAACCTTTGGTGATTCACTTAAGGGAAACTTGCTGATATTCTACAAACCTCTGCTCTTGGAGGCTCAACACTGTCTACATGAATAGAAGCGTGCGTAGACATCAATACACATGTTCATAACATTGATGCTAAGCGAATTAAATTGAATGATAATTCTACTTCTATGTGGCAACGTCGTCTTGGTCATATTGGAATGAAGCGCATGAAGAAACTCCATTCCGATGGACTTCTTGAGTCACTTGACTTTGAGTCATTTGATAGATGCGAAGCATGTCTAATGGGAAAAATGACTAGGACTCCATTCTCTGGTACAATGGAGCGAGCTACAGACTTATTGGAAATCATACATACCGATGTGTGTGGACCAATGAGTGTAGCATCGCGCGGTGGTTATCGTTATGTTCTAACCTTCACGGATGATCTGAGTAGATATGGGTATATCTATTTCATGAAACATAAGTCCGAAACTTTCGAGAAGTTTAAGGAATTCCAAAGTGAAGTAGAAAATCAACGTAACAAGAAGATTAAGTTTCAACGTTACGATCGCGGAGGCGAATATCTGAGCTATGAGTTTGGCATGCATTTAAAGAAATGCAGAATACTTTCACGATTGACACCGCCGGGAACACCACAGCGCAATGGTGTGTCCGAACGTCGTAATCGAACTCTCTTAGATATGGTTCGTTCTATGATGTCTCTTACTGATTTGCCGTTATCGTTTTGGGGTTATGCATTAGAGACAGCCTCATTCACTTTAAATAGGGCACCATCTAAATCCGTTGAAACGACACCGTATGAACTGTGGTTTGGGAAGAAACCTAAGCTGTCGTTCCTTAAAGTTTGGGGTTGCGAAGCTTATGTAAAAAAGTTACAACCTGACAAGCTAGAACCCAAAGCGGAGAAATGCGTCTTCATAGGATACCCTAAAGAAACTATTGGGTATACTTTCTATCACAGATCCGAAGGCAAAATCTTTGTTGCTAAGAACGGATCCTTTCTTGAGAAGGAGTTTCTCACTAAAGAAGTGCTGGAAGGAAAGTAGAACTCGGCGAGGTTACTGAACCTTCTCTCGTAGATCAGAGTAGCGCAGTACCGGAAGATGTTCCTGTGCAGCCTGCACCGGTAAGAGAGGAAGCAAATGATAATGATCATGAAACTTCGAACGAGGAAACTACTGAACCTCGCAGATCGACGAGGGAACGTACCAATCCTGATTGGTATGATCCCTACCTAAATGTCATGATTGTGGACAACAATGATGAAGACCCTGCGACGTATGAAGAAGCGATGATGAGCCCAGATTCCAACAAATGGCATGAAGCCATAAAATCCGAAATGGGATCCATGTATGATAACAAAGTATGGACTTTGGTAGACTTACCTGATAGCCGCAAGGCTGTCGAGAATAAATGGATCTTCAAGAGAAAAATAGATGCTGATGGTAATATTACTGTCTATAAAGCTCGACTTGTCGCAAAGGGTTTCCGACAAATTCAAGGAGTTGAATATGATGAGACTTTCTCACCTGTAGTGAAGCTAAAGTCTGTGAGGATTTTGTTAGCAATTGCTGCATTTTTCGATTATGAGATTTGGCAGATGGATGTCGAAACGGCATTCCTTAATGGTGACATTGAGGAAGAGTTGTATATGGTACAACCCAAGGGTTTTGTCGATCCTAAAAATGCTGACAAGGTATGCAAACTTCAGCGTTCCATTTATGGACTGAAGCAAGCATCCCGGAGTTGGAACCGACGGTTTGATAAGATGATCAAAGACTTCGGGTTTATACAGTGTCATGGAGAGGCCTATATTTACAAGAAAGTGAGTGGGAGCTCTGTAGCGTTCCTGATATTATATGTAGATGCCATATTATTTATTGGGAATGAATGATATAGAACTATTAAGCAGTGTAAAAGGTTATTTGAATAAGTGTTTTTCAATGAAAGACCTTGCTGAAGCAGCGTACATTTTAGGCATCAAGATTTATAGAGACAGATCAAGACGCCTAATATGGCTTTCACAGAGTACATACCTGGACAAGATTCTAAAGAAGTTTAGAATGGATGAAAGCAAGAAAGGGTTCTTTCCTATGTTGCCAGGTAAGGTCTTGAGTAAGTGTAACACCCCACTTTTTGCAACCTTGTTTATTTGTCCATAATGCAAAAATTAGGGGGAACAAAAACTTTTTCTTTAGACTAATTAAGATGAATTGCCTTGATCTGTTTGTTAAGAGGAATTGCTTTGATCTGTTGGTAGATGTATTGTCTTGTTTTGCTTGTTGAGTTTTGTCTTGAGTACCTCAAAGAACAACACCTCTAGTGGTCAAGCAAGCAACTCACCTAATAAAACACCTATGTGACTTAGGAAAAGTTGTTTCCCTTTTTCTCCACATCAAACTTTTCTACTCATGGCAACATGAGTGTGCCTACTTAAAATTCCTCTTTGTGTTTAAGCTAGCTCAAATCATCCTTGTTTCCAAACTTGCATCCTTCTATTATACCCACTCATCCTTGTTGGTTTTGAGGCCATGACGACCATCTGTGTTGACAGGCTTTGAATGTCCAGATTTTGGCAGTTGATCTCTAAGCACCCACAACTGTTATTGTTGACTTCAATGCATGGATCTCATCTATGCAACATCCTCTTCAACCTCCACGTCTTGCATGTCTCAGTCAATCCTTGCAACTCATATATCCAACTTGATCTTATGCCACACCCAATGTTCAACTCTAGATCCCTTCCTTCACTTTTATCTCTTGTTTTTATTCAAATTTAATCTTTACAAAACCAAGAGTGGGAATGTTGGGTACATTTTGTAGCCACCATCTACCCTTGAGAACACTTCCCCCTAAATTTAGTTCTCTTTCTCAAAACCCTACTGTTTTCTTCTCTAGTTTTGATCACAAAACTACTCTAGTTCTATTAAATCTTTTCAAGATAGTTCTTTAAAGAAAACAAAGAACTGAAATGGGTTTTGTTTCTCATCCCATTTCTACCAAGTACTGATTTCTAAAACATTATTTTCTATCTTGCCTTCTTTTTAACAAAAGGCTTGTTTATGGTACCTACACCATTTTTTGTTTTTCTCTTGATTATTTTACATTTGTGAAAAACTCTACTTTACCTGAGAAAGTAAGTAGAATATTTTGAACTTCTATGTTCCAACTAGTTTTCTCTCAACATCTTCAAAATTCCATTTCCCTTGAGTTCATTCCCAATTGTCTCTAGACAATTGAGGTGTGTCACATACCCTTCAATTAAACTCTTTTTCAAATGACAACTCTTGCACATCTCTAATCCACCACATTGTATCCCCTCATCCTCCAATTCTTGATCAAATGGATGATCTTTTGGTACTTTAAAATCACTCCCAATTGATCTCTTATTTGAAGAGCAACTTATATTTCATCATACCCATCTCACTCCTCCATTCCTTTCCATCATCACCATGACCTCATGAATTGGTGCTTCATGTCACCATATTCATCCTTGTGGGTATATGGTTTTTTTCACTCACCATCATCTCTTGGTCAAATTGATAATTTGATCATGTTTCTTTATTCTTCAACATAGGCACCAATGTTTTTATCACCTCTCTCTCAAAATTGAATACATCACCAAGCCACTTTTGGCTAACCATCCCCAACACTCAACTTTGTCCGACATGCATGAAATAGCATTGCACCTTGCTTGTCCACTTGTTTTGTCAAGAAGGAGCCGGCCATGGCAAGAATTTCGGCCAGCCCTCCCTCCTCACTTCCTTCTCTTACAAGCATTGCCTCCCACCTAACCCAATCACTAAATGGGCAGCCTCCCAACCCACCCAATCAATGAGGAGGCAGCCAACCATCCTCCCTCTATAAAAGAGGCTTGGTCGGCCACCCCTCCACCTTTGGCTCTCATTTTTGACTCTCCACTTCTTCCCCCACTCACTCACACTCCACTCCTACCTCTTACCCACGAGCTGCTGCTCCCCCAAGGCTCCATGGCCGGCCATGGCCATGGGAAGCCACCTAGATGAAGCTCTCCTCCTCCCTCAAGCTTCCCCTCACCATGAGAGCATCCCTCTCCTTCTCCCCAATCCTTGATGGTTTTATCTCCTCTTATTCTCCCTCCATTGCTAAGATTGGATCTTGATGCAGGTGCATGTTGAGCTAAGCATGGAGAAGCTTGAGCAATCCTCAGATCTGAAGTTCTTGAGCCAAGTTCGTCCAAATCCCTGCAGTAATTTCTGCTATCTTGCTGTTTTAGATTCTGGTACGATCTTGTAAAATCCGCCAAAACTCGTGTGCAGATCCAAATCGAGTGATTCAAAGTTCCACAGTTAGATACGGAAAAGATCTACAACTTGGCGTTGGTCTCATCCTCAAATTCGTCACGGATTGTCCGTGGTAAATAAAGTTCTGTAAGCATGCAGATTCACTGTTTGTTAGATTTGTTCCGATTTACAAAACCTTTTTGAACAAACTCAACTGTAGGTGAACGCCCTCTTCAATACCTTCATTTTGGCGGTGGTTTTACTTCGATTGACCTCCTGAAACTGAAATGGTTCACAGATCAAGATCTGGTCAGATCTGACTTTGTCGAATTAAACCAGGAGCTTGGGAACGAATTTTTGGATGAAACCAGTTGGGTGAGAACCAGCTTTTCAATACCTTTCAGATGCAGCTGACCTCATATTTTTATGTTTTATGTACGATTTGTGGTGAATTAAACTTATTCTGTGTGTTCTGCAGACATGGCTGTTAGTTTTTAAATCACCAAAAATCCACTTTTAATTGAGTGATTCCAGTTCTGTAGGACTAATGAATGTTTTATTAATCATCTCAAACAAGTTTCAAACCTTTATCTGTTCTGTAAATCCAGAGGTAAAGCAAATGGTAAATACATGCAGTAATCTTGTCAATCCATTTGTGAGAGTTTCAGAAACATTTTGAACCCAAATCCAATTGTGTGTGCATCTCTGTTTAAATATATTTCAAATGCCAGTGATCTCATATTTTTAGGATTTTTCTCCGATTTATGGCTTACAGATCTTGTTTTCTGTACAGTCAGATTCAAAGAAATTCCTAAAATATTAGGTTTAATATTTTTGGGTGATTCCAATTGGGTTAGTCTTGTATTAGTACTGGCCATCTAGGAAAAATACGGTTAGTCTCTGTTCATGCATATTTGTTACTGTTAGTAATGTATATGTGTGACATGCATTGTTGGAGCAAAACTTTTCGGTTTATTTAAAACCCTTGGCCAACTCTTTTTAGTAGAGATGGGCAACCTTTGTTTTATGCTTGCAAAACAAAACCTCTGCAATTTAACTTTAGCCCTATTGTTTTGCTTAAGTTTTCAAATGATGTGGAATATGGTTTGCTTCCTTTTTTTGGATGTTGTGTTATGTGAGCAAACTAAGTTAGGAAAACTGTTTTCTACTTTTCCAAAAATGTTTGAAAATGTTTTGTGAATGTATTTGATGTCAAACTAATGCTCTTGTCCTCTTTATGATGTTATCTACCAGGGGATGTGTGGTTTATACCATGGTGATAACCGAGAGAGGCAATTGCTAAGTTGTGATACTCTCATACCTTTACTAGGTAAATAACATGGGTTTTTCTTAAAGTTGATTTGTGGTATCTATAGGTCCTTAGTATGTTATACCTTGGCTGCATGGTTAGTTGTTGATTGTTGAATGTTGTCTTGTTAATGCAATGTGATTGATTGTGTTCCTTTTATATTTTCCGGCGATAGATGCGAACAATTCCGGAGAAGAAGAAGTGGTTCGGATAAGGGTATTTCGGACCGTTAGTCCGGGGTCCCCACAGTAAGACTCAAGGTCCAGCTACAGCAGAAGAAAGAGAGAGGATGAATCAGTGTCAACACCTGGATTTTTAAGTCCAGATGCCTATTATGCCATACATCGCAATCACAGGAAGAGTGTTGTTGCGAGACATAACAGTTGATATCATAAGTCATCATTCATTACAAACCACAGTCGTCTTACAAATATAGATCACATGATCCAATATTACACAAATAGTTGATCTAATGATCAACGAACACATTACATAGCGGAAGCGTAGAAGTAGTGGACTATCTAATCCACAGGTCAACGCTTGACGTCAGGAGTAGTCCTAGTTGCCGTAGACGTCTTGCTGTCCTTCGTCTCGATACTGCTGCTCCTCTTCATAGTCTGGCCATTTGAATAGCCAGGGACACAGCCGTGAGTACTTTAAAGTACTCGCAACTAATACTAGTGTAGGTACTATTAATTTTTATAAAGGGGTGCTAAGCTCTAGGTTTATTTGCATAAAGCCAATTTTAGTTCATAAGCATTTAATAAAAGACTCCTCAATTGCTAACTAACTCAAGGGGGAACATTAGTGTCATTCCCACAACTCAGTTGTGATTCAAGTCAAGTCACCAGTCAAATCATCAACCCTTTTCAAGAAAACATCTGACAATGGAACAGTATGGCCTTTCTAATCGTCTGTAACCGCGGACACGGCTATTCGAATAGGTTTACACTCTGCAGAGGTTGCACACTAGTGCCACAACATTTGATTACATCCGTCAGGGATAACCCTGAATCATCGTAACTCAGTACGCGGATCATCAACCATAACCTTTCACTTATATACCCTAGTATAGGTACCTCTCCCCATGAGCTTGGCCTCCCAGTGAAGACAAACCGTCAGCCTGGGAACTGCACAGGGCTTCGGTAAGACATTCACCTCATTTCACATCATTTCACTTTCAACGGAGGCAGCCTCGGCATAACCCCTATGATGCTTGTTTAGAGGGAACCCATACTAAGATGCATAAACTTCCAGTTATGCCCTACCCATAATCAGGTATTGTGGGGGTACTAAATCATTGGAAAGGTATCACATCCAAACCCAACCATCAGTTTTTATCAAATTCATATTTCATTCAAGTCACATTCGCCTTCAAAATCTTTCAAAGTCATTTCACTTCACAAGTTCCCATCTAGGGTAGTCAATTTTATTTGTTAGCACTAGCAACTAGTCATGAGGGTGCTACTTAACTTATAAGCTTTTAGGCTAAGTTTGATACTCTTGCTCTACTCTATACTTAAACCAAAGTTAACTATAAAAGGAAGCTTTGATAAACAAAGTAAAAGCTTGCAAGGTAAAAACTTGGGATTGGATCATTGAATATAAAATAAAAGTGTAATGGTGCCTTGCTCTAGAAGAGATTTGCACTTGCAAGAATATTAGCTTGCCTTGATTGGGGTAGTGATCAAAGTTCTCTTCTTCTTCTTGGTAGAAATCCTCCTCCATTTGATAGTCTCTGGTACTAGCGTCTATAAACGAATACGAGGATAACCATCACCAATCAATACTTAAGGGAACTACTTAGCCTTAATGGCTCACTCAATATGATCTATCATCATCACAAATATCCATACTAGGGTTTTACTTCTATTTACTTTGAAAAAAATAATTTCCTCTCATTGAAATATTTATTACGGTTTCTAATTATTCCCTTTGAAGAATAATTTCCTATAATTTAACATTACTAATATTTAATATCCTCAAATCATAAGTATGAGGTCATGTTGACTAAAGTCAACACTTCATATTTACCATTTGGGAAAAAGATTTAAATGAGATTCATCATCTCATGCAATTTAAATACTACTTTGATTTAAGATCCTCAAGTGAGCAAGTATGAGAGCATGCAACAAGGGTCATCACATTACTTCATAATACTTGGGAAGATGATTTAAATGAGGTGCTACACCTCATAGATTTAAAATCCCAAATTTGAAAGTAATTTAGATGGGCTAGTATTGACTACATAGCCAATTTTTGATTCTAGCCCAAGATCATATGAAGCAACCCTATCATATGTTTACATAAACAAATAGAGTATTTTAAATGTGAATTATGAGAATTTGAATCACCTCAAAACTCATTAGGGTTGAATTTATAAATTTATTTGAATTCTGAAAACTCTCTGTCTTGTTATTTTTACTATTCAAATTCTATAATAGATCTTGTTGTGCATCCAGTGGGGTTGGATAGATATTTTCACAAGCTTTCCAAATATATAAATTTCACCAAATTTGGTTGAGTAGATTTGAAGTTATTTAGTTTTGAAAAAGTATCTACAAGCCATTTGATTTAAATCGAAATTTCAAATTCAAACTCCTGGGCTAGCGCGGGAAAGACTAAACGGGCCGGCCCAGCTTCGCTCTGGCGCTCAGCGGGCCGCCTGACAAGGTGGGGCCTACTCGTCAGCGTGACTTAAACCACCGAAACGGTACGCAGCGCGTGAGCCGTTGGATTAAAAGGGGATCGTGCGGGCGTGGCTCGTCGTCGTCTCCGACGAGAACCTGAGCTACTAGCGGCGAGGGTTTGGTCCCGACGAGCTCACCGGTGGTCGGCGAGGCTGGGCGTCGGCGGTGCTCGATGTTGTCGATGACGGCGAGGCGAGCGGTGGTCGTGGGAGCGCCTGAGGGGGCCAGGATCGTCTCCTTCGTCGAGCTTCTGCGGCGGCTGTCGTCGGCGAAATTGGAGCTAGCTAGGGCACAATGTGGACGGGCGAGAGGTCGTGGATGCTCAGGAGGAAGAGGGGAAGCGAGGGGTGTGAGGATTTTAGGAGGGGGAGCTCTCCTTTTATAGGGGCGAGGAGGTCTGCGGGGGTGCGCGTCGGGTCGACCATGGCGGCGATGTTTGGGACGGCGAAGGGGCAAGGTGAGGTGGGCGTGAGCTTCCTGGTATCATGGCGGTTCTGGGGAGCGTGATGGCGAGGAAGGGGGTGGTCGGGACAGCTCGGGCGATGTCCGTGCCGTGCGGTACTGTGGCGGAAGAACGGCGATGATGTCGACATCGACAGCGCTCGCGCGGGCAAGGGAGCATGTCTGGCGGGGAGCTGTTGTCCTGGTGAGCACGTGGGAGAAAGGAGAGGGCGAGCGGAGGGCTGAGTCGACGGTGTTCGATGATGCTCTGTCGTGTCCAGGGCGTGTCCATGCGCGCCCTGGCACGTTCTGGGCGTCGCAGACATGGCGCGTTCCAGGCGCTGCGGTGCTCCTCTCCGACCATGGCTAGTCCAGGCTTGTTCAGTAGATCAAGGTGAAGCTAGGAGACAAGGTGGGCACGGCTAGAAGTGAAGGGAGTGAGAGGTGGCAAGTTGCATGTGAGGCATGGCCGGCATGGCAATGGCATTGCCATGTCTGCCTAGGTATAGGGTTGCAATGCAGGGGATTGGTGTTGGAGGGGACCAGGGGACAAGGTTGGATCAAGTGGGGATCAAAGTTTGGCCAGGGCACTATTTCAAATAGTGATTTTGATTTAGTTTGATTTTTGCCCACCAAGTGTTTGATACAATGGCCGAAAGAAAAGAAATTTCAAATTTTGCAAATCTTTTTGGTGGATTTGATTCATACCTTAATTGGCACACAATGGTGGTGGTGGTGTGCCAATTTGAGTTGGTTTGCAAGATTTCAAAAAGTGCCCAATCTAGAATCTGATTTGATGTCTCTACTTTGTTTGATCATAATTTGAAATTGGGTAAGAATTTGCAGGGGTGGTTTTGTGCAAAGTTGTTCACCTTGATGTGGTCTTGGATGAGGTGCAAAGAGTTGAGGTGGTTTAGTTTAAAAATCTCTTAATAAAGAGGCTCAAAGTAAGTGTCATCTTAAAAAGGGCAGATTTGACCATTAGTGCATGTGAGCACAATTTGCACTCAAATTTGATTTGATTTGAGTTTCATTGATTCAAAAAGTGTTTAGAAGTGTTTAGGAACATTCTCCAACCAATGGTACAAGCTAAATTGGCCTAGGTCAAAGTTTTGCAAAATGGCCATAAGCACATGTATGTGATGAATTGCACTTTTCTTATTTTCTTCTTTTCTTTTTCTTTGCTTCACTTAGGCATGGTTTAGGGCTTATTTAGTGTTAGATTGAGTTTGGTAAAGGTTTCAAACCATTTGGGTAAGGTATGAGGGCATAGGTCAAAACTTGTCATTATGGCTATGTGCCACATATGCCTCTATGCATAATTTTATTTTATTTTTTGTTTCACAAGGGATTTAGTTGGTAGGTGATAGGTTGGGTTGGTTGAGGTTTTTTCAAATCCTCAAACAAAGTAGCACATGGCCTAGTTCATTATTTGCAAAAATAGTCATAGGCTTACATAGGCCTTTCTTTTTAATTTAATTTCTTTTTATTTTGCCTTTAACTTAGAGGGTGAAAAGAAGAGTGAGGTTTAGGGTTTAGATACATATTCAAAACATCAAGCAACTATCATGGCAAGGATCACACCTACATGCTTGAATACTATGCATATTACTTATATTAAATAAAGTTTTTGTTGGTTCCAAAATTTGGAAAATAGGGAAATTCATTTTCTGTTTGTTTTAAAATTTGGGATGTTACAAACCCTTCCCCCTTAAACAAATCTCGTCCCGAGATTTTAAGAAAAGTTATGTTCCTAAGAGAGATTGGGCAAAGGGGTTAACATGAGACATACTTGGCATGGCCTGAGGGGCTTCCTGGGCTTCTGTTGCATTCATGTGGTAGAGACGGCCGTTGTGGTTGTTCGGGTTCCTTCTGGCTGCGAAGCAACGCTGTTGCTGGGCAGGTGCAGCAGTATTAGGGGCAGTCTTGGCTAGCCTCTTGGGGCACTCGTTGGAGTAGTGACCCACAATTCCACATTCATAACAAGTGATGGTGGACTTGTCTTTGGGGTGACGGGGATAGCGTTGCTTCCAGTCCTCGGGCCAGTGTTGGTGTTGTTGTTGTTCCCATTGTTGTTGTTGCTGTTGTGGTTGTTGTTGTTGTTGTTGTTGTTGTTGTTGTTGTTGTTGTTGTTGTTGTTGTTGTTGCTGTTGTTGTTGTTGTTGTTGTTGTTGTTGTTGTTGTTGTTGTTGTTGTTGTTGTTGTTGTTGTTGTTGTTGTTGTTGTTGTTGTTGTTGTTGTTGTTGTTGTTGTTGTTGTTGTTGTTGTTGTTGTTGTTGTTGTTGTTGTTGTTGTTGTTGTTGTTGTTGTTGTTGTTGTTGTTGTTGTTGTTGTTGTTGTTGTTGTTGTTGTTGTTGTTGTTGTTGTTGTTGTTGTTGTTGTTGTTGTTGTTGTTGTTGTTGTTGTTGTTGTTGTTGTTGTTGTTGTTGTTGTTGTTGTTGTTGTTGTTGTTGTTGTTGTTGTTGTTGTTGTTGTTGTTGTTGTTGTTGTTGTTGTTGTTGTTGTTGTTGTTGTTGTTGTTGTTGTTGTTGTTGTTGTTGTTGTTGTTGTTGTTGTTGTTGTTGTTGTTGTTGTTGTTGTTGTTGTTGTTGTTGTTGTTGTTGTTGTTGTTGTTGTTGTTGTTGTTGTTGTTGTTGTTGTTGTTGTTGTTGTTGTTGTTGTTGTTGTTGTTGTTGTTGTTGTTGTTGTTGTTGTTGTTGTTGTTGTTGTTGTTGTTGTTGTTGTTGTTGTTGTTGTTGTTGTTGTTGTTGTTGTTGTTGTTGTTGTTGTTGTTGTTGCCTCCGGGCTTCGGGGGTCCTCCGTGGTTGTTGGTGTAGTTTGGGCGGTAAGTCTGAGCAGGTGGCCTGTTGTTTCTTGGGGCAAATCCTCCAGAGGAATTGCTGCGGTACTTCTGGGCATTGCTGGACCCATTCTGGTTCATCATACGGCGCTTGCGGTTCTCGTTGGCTTGGTGAAGCTTCCCTTCCATCTGGATGGCGGAGTCCACCAGGGCTTCTAGGTCAGCAAAGGGAATGTTCACCAGTATAGTCTGCATCTCGTCGTGCAGTCCGTTCAGAAATCTTTCCTTCCTCTTCTTGTTGGTGTCGGTTTCGTCTGGGCGTACCTTGACAGAGTGAGGAATCTGTCGCGGTATTCCACCACGGACATCCTTCCTTGTTTGAGTTCGCGGAACTCGTCTCTCATCTTCTTAATCAGTCCCTGGGGTACATGGTATTTGCTGAACTTGAGTTTGAAGTCTTCCCATGTCATCATTTGTCCCGCATTCATTGCGCGGGCGCTTGTCCACCAGGCTCTTGCAGGTCCTGACAGGTAGTGGGTGGCGAATAGTACTTTCTCTGCGGCTTCTACTCCCGCAACTTCCAGGTTGTTCTCCATTGTCTGGAGCCAGTCATCAGCATCTAGTGGGTCTTCTGTCTTGCCGAACATTGGAGGGTTGGTGTTCTGAAAGTTCTTCAGCTTTGACCCAGGGTGGTCATGGTTTCCATGGCCTTGATTGTTCTGGGCTATCTGTTGCAGTGCAGAAATATTGGCTTGTCGTTCAGCTCTTTCTACTTATCGGTCTGCCATCATCATCTGCAACATATGCATCATGGCGTCTTGGTTGGTGCTGCGGGTTGGTGGGGCCATCTGAACATTGAGGTAGATGATAAGATAAGAGGGAAATTTCTATGGTTTGTTTGGTTAAAGTCAAAAAGTTCAAAACTTGAAAACTTGAGTAGTGTTGAGGGGGTAAAAACCAACAACACTTTTTCATTCATACCAGACATCACACATTACAAAGCTAACACACCGTTGGTTTGAAGAACCATTCATTCGCTCTACGATACAAGGGGATCTTGATACAAACTCACACCTACGAGAGTGTTCTAGTGATACTACTCTTCAGGGTGGGTCCTTCATCTTCAGGGGTATTGTGCTTGGCGAAAGGTGCGGGCGTTGTCCAACTCCTTGCGGGTCTTGTACAACATGAAGTTCAGGTATGCCACATAGTGGTTCATCTCGGGGTGCGGGGGTATGGTTATTGGTCTTCCCATGGGGTCATGTCTTGGGTAGTAGATGAAGCGAGTGTTTTTGAGATTGTTCACATTCTGTCCACACAGACGGGCAATTGCTTCCTGCATAGCCCTGACTATTCCTTCTTTCCAAGTGTTTCCCGTTACATAAAACCATATGGTTTCCCATATTGGGGCTCCAAGCTTTCCTCTCAGATATGCAGTAACTTCCCACCGAGGTGGTTTTCCCGACTGATTGTTGAGTGGCACTCCAAAGACCTCGGGATACGGGCGTCCTAAATATTCAACTAGTTGCTTCAAATCCTTCTCGAACATTAGGTTTCCTCCGTGGCCAAGCTGATAGGATTCACAGTTGTACTCCATCTATGAAGAATTTGGATGAGTAAGTTAGAGAAGTGATCAAAGGTACAAAATTTTATGTAGATTTTTCAAGGAAAAGTATAGCATGAATTTCCCATTTTGAAAAAGATCTCAAGGATAAGAGTGAGAATAAGTTTTCACAAATATTCACTTCCTTTGTTTTGAAACTAAGTTTTTCGGACGTCCATTCTAACTAGGGTCTCCTAAGGTCAAACAATGGCTCTGATAACTCCATTGGTAACTCTACATGTAAATCTCACATCTCCTGTTCGGTAATTCAGTGAAGAAGTTAGAGCATCCCCACTCGTCTTCCCGAGGAGGCCCCCGAGCGCAGTTTTTCCACCCGGACGGCGAAATTTGGCCCAGTCGCGCCCCCGATTCCTCGTTTTCCCCCGGATTTGGGCATTCATCCATCCGGCGAGCCCACGCCATCCCCGGTCCCCCCGAGGCGCGCTCGGGGACTCCGGACGAAGCGAAAGCGCTCGAAACGCCGAGAATTCTCTCCCGCGCTTTCACTTCGGCTTCGCTGCAGAGATGGACCCGGCCAGTCAGCGGCACACGCATCCTCTTCCGCGCGCAGTAAAGGCTGCCGCCGGTCAGATCGCCGCGGACGCGTAGCGTCCACGCGGCATTTAATCGCCGAGTCCAGCCCTGCCTACATAACTCGCCGCGACGCGTAGCACCGACGAAACCCCAGCCAGAGACGAACCCTATCCGCCACTGTTCGCTCGCCGAGATCCATGTCGTTCAACGAGCAGGACGGTGCGGCCAACAACGGCTTTCCCCGCCGGTCGCTCCACGCGTGGGAGGGACACCTCCTCCACCAGGCGGGGTACCCCTGCCCGCCGGACACGAGGCCTCCCGGCGGCGGGTGACGGCTAAGTGCGGGCGACATGCCAATCCCGCCGCCGCCCCAGGGACACGCCCTCGACGTCGCCATCGAGGAGGCCCGACTGACTTTGTCGGACCAGGAGCGCGCCGAGCCACGCTACCACCCCAACACTACGTGGCGTGTGATAACGCGTGAAGCACACGTCTGTTGGGAACCCCAAGAGGAAGGTGTGATGCGTACAACAGCAAGTTTTCCCTCAGTAAGAAACCAAGGTTATCGAACCAGTAGGAGATGAAGGCCACGTGAGGGGTTTATAGAGCCTCCTTCGAAGAAGGCTAAGGCTACTACCGAGGGATCGGCTCCCGAAGCATCTGAAGCCTCCGTCCCGCCAATTGTTCCTTTGGCTCCTTCTTCCCTTCCAAAGGAGAAGGAGATTTCTTCAGCAGTAGTTGCTTCCTCTGCTCCTTCTGAGAAACCCGTAAGTATGATTTTTCTTGATGACGGTCTCCTCTCTTCCAGCCCCCGAGTCTACATTTGATTACTTGTAATCAAATGTGGACTTGTTGTTTCTACTTCAATAATATTACACAAATAGTTGATCTAATGATCAACGAACACATTACATAGCGGAAGCGTAGAAGTAGTGGACTATCTAATCCACAGGCCAACGCTTGACGTCAGGAGTAGTCCTAGTTGTCGTAGACGTCTTGCTGTCCTTCATCTCGGTACTGCTGCTCCTCTTCATAGTCTGGCCATTTGAATAGCCAGGGACACAGTCGTGAGTACTTTAAAGTACTTATGATACCATGCAACAAGGGTCATCACATTACTTCATAATACTTGGGAAGATGATTTAAATGAGGTGCTACACCTCATAGATTTAAAATCCCAAATTTGAAAGTAATTTAGATGGGCTAGTCTTGACTGTTGGAGATATGCCTAAGAGGCAATAATAAAAGTGGTTATTATATATCTTTATGTTTATGATAAATGTTTATATACCATGCTATAATTGTATTAACCGAAACATTGGTACATGTGTGATATGTAAACAACAAAGAGTCCCTAGTATGCCTCTTAACTAGCTTGTTGATTAATGGATGATTAGTTTCATAATCATGAACATTGGATGTTATTAATAACAAGGTTATATCATTGTATGAATGATGTAATGGACACACCCAATTAAGCGTAGCATAAGATCTCGTCATTAAGTTATTTGCTATAAGCTTTCGATACATAGTTACCTAGTCCTTATGATCATGAGATCATGTAAATCACTTATACCGGAAAGGTACTTTGATTACACCAAACTCCACTGCGTAAATGGGTGGTTATAAAGGTGGGATTAAGTATCCGGAAAGTATGAGTTGAGGTATATGGATCAACAGTGGGATTTGTCCATCCCGATGACGGATAGATATACTCTGGGCCCTCTCGGTGGAATGTCGTCTAATGTCTTCCAAGCATATGAATAAGTTCATAAGAGACCACATACCACGGTACGAGTAAAGAGTACTTGTCGGAGACGAGGTTGAACAAGGTATAGAGTGATACCGATGATCAAACCTCGGACAAGTAAAATATCGCGTGACAAAGGGAATTGGTATCATATGTGAATGGTTCATTCGGTCACTAAAGTCATCGTTGAATATGTGGGAGCTATTATGGATCTCCAGATCCCTCTATTAGTTATTGGTCGGAGTGAGTACTCAACCATGTCCGCATAGTTCGCGAACCGTAGGGTGACACACTTAAAGTTGGATGTTGAAATGGTAGAACTTGAATATGGAATGGAGTTCGAATATTTGTTCGGAGTCCCGGATGAGATCCTGGACATCACGAGGAGTTCCGGAATGGTCCGGAGAATAAGATTCATATATAGGATGTCATTTTATGTGATTTAAAATGATGCGTAAGGTTCTATGGAAGGTTCTAGAAGATTCTAGAAAAGTCCGGAAGAAACCACCAAGGAAGGTGGAGTCCCGGAGGGACTCCACCTCCATGGCCGGCCAACCCTAGAGGGGGAGGAGTCCCAAGTGGACTCCCCCAAAGGGGGCCGGCCACCCCCTCCATGGAAGGTGGAACTCCCACCTCTAGTGGGAGTCCTAGCTTGGGTAGGTTTCCCTATCATATGGAAGGTTTTGGGTTCGGGTCTTATTCGGAGACTTGTAGTCCAACCCTTGGGGCTTCCACCTATATAATGAGGGACAAGGGGAGGGGGCCGGCCACCTCAAGACCAGCACCTGGCCGCTCCCCCCAAGTGGCCGGCCACCCCCTCCCAAACCCTAGCCGCCCCCTCTCCTCCATAGCCCCCGCGTGCTTTAGCGAAGCTCCGCCGGAGTTCTCCACCGCCACCGACACCACGCCGTCGTGCTCGTCGGATTCATGAGGAGCTACTACTTCCGCTGCCCACCGGAACGGGAGGTGGACGTCGTCTTCATCAACAACCGAACGTGTGACCGAGTACGGAGGTGCTGCCCGTTCGTGGCGCCGGTGATCAAGATCTTCTACGCGCTTTTGCAAGCGGCAAGTGAACGTCTACCGCAGCAACAAGAGCCTCATCTTGTAGGCTTTGGAATCTCTTCAAGGGTGAGACTCGATAAACCCCTCGTTTCTACCGTCTTCTAGATTGCATCTTGGCTTGGATTGCGTGTTCGCGGTAGGAATTTTTTTGTTTTCTATGCAACGTTATCCTACAGTGGTATTAGAGCCGTGTCTATGCATAGATGGTTGCACGATTAGAACACAATGGTTTTGTGGGCGTTGATGCTCTTGTTATCTTTAGTTGAGTACTTTGCATCTTTATGGCATAGTGGGATGAAGCGGCTCGGACTAACTTTACATGACCGCGTTCATGAGACTTGTTCCTCGTTCGACATGCAACTTGTATTGCATAAGAGGCTTTGCGGGTGTCTGTCTCTCCTACTATAGTAAAGATTCAATTTACTCTTCTATTGACAACATTAGTATCAACGTTGTGGTTCATGTTAGTAGGTAGATTAGATCTCTCTCGAAAACCCTAAACCACGTAAAATATGCAAACCAAATTAGAGACGTCTAACTTGTTTTTCAGGGTTTGGTGATGTGATATGGCCATAATGTGATGATGAATATGTATGAGATGATCATTATTTTATTGTGGCAACCGGCGAGAGCCTTATGGTTGTCTTTAAATTTCATGTTGAGTAGTATTTCAAAGTAGTTGTAATAGTTTCTACATGGAGGACAATCATGAAGACGGCGCCATTGACCTTGACGCTACGCCGACGATGATGGAGATCATGCCCGAAGATGATGGAGATCATGTCCGTGCTTTGGAGATGAAGATCAAAGGCGCAAAGACAAAAGGGCCATATCATATCACATATGAACTGCATGTGATGTTAATCCTTTTGTGCATCTTATTTTGCTTAGATCGCGACGATAGCATTATAAGATGATCCCTCACTAAAATCTCAAGATAATAAAGTGTTCATCCTTAGTAGCACCGTTGCCAAGACTTGTCGTTTCGAAGCATCTCGTGATGATCGGGTGTGATAGAATCAACAAGTGCATACAACGGGTGCAAGCCAGTTTTTGCACATGCGGATACTAAGGTGGCCTTGACGAGCCTAGCATGTACAGACATGGTCTCGGAACACGTGATAGCAAAAGGTAGAGCATGAATCATATGATTGATATGATGAACACTTTGAGTGTTCGCCATCGAAATTACACCTTGTCTCGTGATGATCGGACTTAGGTGTGGTGGATTTGGTTCGTGTGATCACTAAGACAATGCGAGGGATATTGTTTTGAGTGGGAGTTCACCTAGATTTTTAATTATGTTGAATTAAAATTTGAACTCAATTTGTCATAAACTTAGTCTAAACTATTGCAAATATATGTTGTAGAGATGGCGTCCCCAATCAATTTTAACCAGTTCCTAGAGAAAGAAAAGCTTAAGAGCAACGGTAGCAACTTCACCGACCGGTTCCGTCATGTGAGGATCTTCCTCTCCGGCGGAAATCTGCAATATGTGCTTGATGCACCGCTAGGTGACCCTCCTGCGAAACTGAAACCGATGAAGTAAAAGCTGTTTACGAGACTCGGAAAACTCGGTACTCTCAAGTTCGGTGTGCCATCCCGTGCGATCCGGAATCCGATCTTCAAAAACGTTTTGAGCACCATGATCCTCATGAGTTGATGAATGAGCTGAAAGCTATATTTGAGACTCATGCGGCCGTGGAATGCTATGAAGCATCGAAACATTTCTTCAGCTGTATGATGGAAGAAGGCAGCTCCATTAGTGAGCACATGCTCGCCATGACCGGGCATGCGAAGAAACTCAGTGACTTGGGAATAGTGATTCCTAACAGAATGGGGATTAATCGTGTCCTTCAATCATCGCCACCAAGTTACAAGAACTTTGTGATGAACTACAATATGCGTAACATGAACAAGGAGTTACCCGAACTTTTTGGCATGCTAAAAGCTGCTGAGATTGAGATCAAGAAAGAGCACCAAGTGTTGATGGTCAACAAGACCACCGATTTCAAGTAACGAGGGCAAGTCTAAGGGAAAATTCAAGAAGGTGGCAAGAAAGCTGCCACGCCTCCTATGAAACCTAAGAACGGCCCTAAGCCCGATGCTGAGTGCTATTACTCGCAAGGAGAAGGGACACCGGAAGCGTAATTGCTCCAAGTATTTGGCGGATCCGAAGAGCGGCCTTGTCAAGAAGAAGAAAGAAGGTATATCCGATATACATGTTATAGATGTTTATCTCACTGGTTCTCGTTCTAGTACCTGGGTATTTGATACTGGTTCGGTTGCTCATATTTGTAACTCGAAACAGGAACTAAAGAATAAAAGAAGACTACTGAAAGATGAAGTGACGATGCGCGTTGGAAACGGATCCAAAGTCGATGTGATCGCTGTCGGCACACTTCCTCTACATCTACCTTCGGGATTAGTTTTAAGCCTAAATAATTGTTATTTTGTACCCGCGTTGAGCATGAACATTATATCTGGATCTTGTTTAATGCAAGACGGTTATTCATTCAAGTCTGAGAATAATGGTTGTTCTATTTTTATGAATAATATCTTTTATGGTCGAGCACCTGAAAAGAATGGCTTATTTCTGTTAGATCTCGATAGTAGTGATACGCATATACATAACATTGATGCTAAGCAAATTAAATTGAATGATAATTCTACTTATATGTGGCACTGTCGTCTTGGTCATATTGGAGTGAAGCGCATGAAGAAACTCCATACCGATGGATTACTTGAATCACTTGACTTTGAGTCACTTGATAGATGCGAAGCATGTCTAATGGGAAAAATGACTAAGACTCCATTTTCTCGGTATGATGGAGCGAGCTACTGACTTATTGGAAATCATACATACCGATGTGTGCGGACCAATGAGCGTAGCATCGCGCGGTGGTTATCGTTATGTTCTAACCTTCACGAGATGATCCGAGTAGATATGGGTATATCTATTTCATGAAACATAAATCCGAAACTTTTGAGAAGTTTAAGGAATTCCAAAGTGAAGTAGAAAATCAACATAACAAGAAGATTAAATTTCTACGATCCGATCGCGGAGGTGAATATCTGAGTTATGAGTTTGGCATGCATTTAAAGAAATGCGGAATACTTTCACAATTGACACCGCCGGAACACCACAACGAAACGGTGTGTCCGAACGTCGTAATCGAACTCTCTTAGATATGGTTCGTTCTATGATGTCTCTTACTGATTTGCCGTTATCATTTTGGAGTTATGCATTAGAGATAGCCGCATTCACTTTAAATAGAGCACCATCAAAATCCGTAGAAACGACACCGTATGAATTATGATTTAATAAGAAACCTAAGCTGTCGTTCCTTAAAGTTTGGGGTTGCGAAGCCTATGTAAAAAAGTTACAACCGGACAAGCTAGAACCCAAAGCGGAGAAATGCGTCTTCATAAGATACCCTAAGGAAACTATAGGGTACACTTTCTATCACAGATCCGAAGGCAAAATCTTTGTTGCTAAGAACGGAACCTTTCTTGAGAAAGAATTTCTCACTAAAGAAGTGACTGGAAGAAAAGTAGAACTCGATGAGATTGATGAATCTATACTCGTTGATCGGAGTAGCGCAAGTACGGAAGTTGTACCTGTACCGCCTACACCAGCAACGAGAGGAAGCTAATGATAATGATCATGAAACTTCGAACGAGGAAACTATCGAACCTCGCAGATCGACAAGGGAACGTGCCACTCCCGATTGGTATGATCCTTGTCTAAATGTCATGATTGTGGATAACAATGATGAGGACCCTGCGACGTATGAAGAAGCGATGATGAGCCCAGATTCCAACAAATGGCAAGAAGCCATGAAATCCGAAATGGGATCCATGTATTATAACAAAGTATGGACTTTGGTAGACTTACCTGATAGCCGCAAGGCTCGTCGAAAATAAATGGATCTTCAAGAGAAAAACAGATGGTAATATTACTGTCTATAAACCTCGACTTGTCGCAAAGGGTTTCCGACAAATTCAAGGTGTTGACTACGATGAGACTTTCTCACCGTAGCGAAGCTAAAATCTGTGAGGATTTTGTTAGCAATAGCTGCATTTTTTGATTATGAGATTTGGCAGATGGATGTCAAAACGGCGTTCCTTAATGGAGACATTGAGGAAGAGTTGTATATGGTACAACCCAAAGGTTTTGTCGATCCTAAAAATGCTGACAAAGTATGTAAACTTCAGCGTTCAATTTATGGACTCGAAGCAAGCATCGAGAAGTTGGAACCGACGCTTTGATAAGGTGATCAAAGACTTCGGGTTTATACAGGTGCCATGGAGAGGCTCTGTATTTACAAGAAAGTGAGTGGGAGCTCCGTAGCATTCCCGATATTATATGTAGATGACATATTATTGATTGGGAATGATATAGAACTATTAAGCAGATGTAAAAGGTTATTTGAATAACAGTTTTTCAATGAAAGACCTTGGTGAAGCATCGTATATATTAGGCATCAAGATTTATAGAGATAGATCAAGACGCCTAATAGGGCTATCACAGAGTACATACCTGGACAAGATTCTAAAGAAGTTTAGAATGGACGAAAGTAAGAAAGGGTTTTTACCTATGTTACCAGGCAAGGTCTTGAGTAAGACTCAAGGACCGGCTACGGCAGAAGAAAGAGAAAGGATGAGTCAGATCCCCTATGCTTCGGCAGTAGGCTCTATTATGTATGCCATGCTATGTACAAGACCGGATATAGCGCATGCTGTTAGTTTGACTAGCAGATATCAAAGTGATCCAGGAATGGAGCACTGGACAGCGGTCAAGAATATCCTGAAGTACTTGAAAAGAACTAAGGATATGTTTCTTTGTTATGGAGGTGACCAAGAGCTCGTTGTAACAAGTTACACCGATGCAAGTTGGAACACTGATCCTGATGACTCTAAGTCACGATCCGGGTACGTGTTTATATTGAATGGTGCTGCAGTAGGCTGGGCAAGCTCGAAGCGGTGCACGGTGGCGAAGTCTTCAACGGAATCGGAGTACATAGCGGCTTCAGAGGCTTCATCAGAAGCGGTATGGATGAAGAGGTTCATTGTAGAGCTCAGTGTGGTTCCTAGTGCATTGGACCCACTAGTCATATACTGTGACAACATGGGTGCTATCGCCAATGCACAAGAACCAAGGTCACACAAGAGGCTGAAGCATATCAAGCTGCGTTATCATTCGATTCGCGAGTACATCGAAGATGGAGAAGTTGTTATCACCAGAATTTGACCGGATCAGAGGTGGGCCGCGATTGGAGATGGGCTTGAAGAATATACATGGAAGAAATACATGAATCGGCCTTATATGCAAAGTTTGGGCTAGTTTGCCCGTGTATCTGTAATATAGTAGGATACGTGTCGGTTAGATGGAGTTTGGGCTCGTGCCCGGTTGGGATTATTCCCACGTTAGAAAGTCTACGGACTATAAATATGTATCTAGGGTTTATGAAATAAACAACAATCACGTTCACCACAAACCAATCTAGGCGCATCGCCAACTCCCTTGTCTCGAGGGTTTCTTCCGGGTAAGCATCATGCTGCCTAGATTGCATCTTGCGATCTAGGCAGCACACGTTTATTCGTTGTTCATGCGTTGCTCGTGCTGAAGCCTTTTTGATGGCGAGCAACGTAGTTATCATAGATGTGTTAGGGTTAGCATTGTTCATCGTATCACATGCTGTCGTCGTGCAACCCTTAGACATCTAGCCGTCCTTACACCTATCTTAGGTGTAAGGGCGGCACCCCGCTTGATCATTATTTAGTAGATCCAATCCGTTATGATTGCTCCTTGTTCTTCAAGGATTAGTTTAATATCTCGCATAGTTAGGCCTTACAAACGGGTTGAAGGATCCGGTGGCGCGTAGGGTGTAGTTTGCTAGCCCTAGACAGGATGTTCCGAGGATCAACTTCGTGTTGGTTTTTAGGCCTTGTCTAGGGTCGGTTTACGATCACCGTGCGTGGCCGCCGAGCTCAATCACGAGTAGGATGTTCCGATTATGCGGTGAAAACCCTAAATCGTAGTAGGTCGTTTTAGCTTTATTTTGATCAAGCAGGACCACCATCCGATCGTACACCTCGTACGGATCATGGGTGGATCGGCTCCTTGAGCCGATTCACAGGACAACCTAAGAGCCGATCGAGGCTCGTATTTAATGTTTACGTGTATGCCATGCAGGAAACTAAGCGAGGCATCATCCAACACCTTCCTGACCAGGTATAGGTCAGGTGGCACGCCCTTGCATCAGCATCGAACGTGCGTGCCGAGTCTTTGCGGGCCGTCGCTCGGAGGGACCAGGGCCAGCCGCAGTCCTGGGAGCCTCCCGGATCTACGGTGTTGCCCGTCGCTGCTCGCCGGTGGGTTTCTGACCGCAACACATTCTGGCACGCCCGGTGGGACAATCTTCGACATCAACCGCATCGCCATCTACATCCGAGATGGCGGAAGGCACTCCGATCACGTACGAGGATCCGACCGAGGAGCTCAAGAAGAAGCATGATGAGGTCAAAGCGATCCTCGAAGCCGATCTCATCGGCTCTTTTCACGGAACCCGCTCACACGGCATCGGGTGGAAAGGGTTCTCGCCTGAAGGCGCGCTCGATGGAGTGGACCTGTCCGCCCCGTCGAAGAATGCACCAGGTCTCGCGTCGGAGATTAACTTCATGGTAGCTCATTCGGCTGCACCGCCATTCCGAGAGCCCGGTGAACACTTTGGAGCGTGTCGCTCTTCGCGTGATCCAGGAAATCATGAGGCATCAGTACTCTCCGTCAGGACCAGCTCTGGGGACTCACCAAGGAGAGATGCCACTCCAGTCCCGTCCACCGCTGCCATTCGCGTTGGCAGCACCAGAGGTGCCGAATTCACCGGCATACGTCGTCTACAAGGTCGGTGGTGACCCTAGTGACTACCAATTCTTGCATGAGGCGCCTAAGGAGATCCCTCACGGATACACGTGCACATACGTGCCAGACTGCGATGAATCGGGCACTCACCAACCGAGACTGCAACAGCAGGGATTTCTGGAACAGCAGGAGGAACTTTGGGAGCAGACCTTGAGAAGCAGACGTGGCTAGCTAAGTATGCCACTCCGACAAACCTCCAGAGCCCAGCTCCTGCAGTTGTCTCAGAGCTGGAAAAGCAAGCATGGCTGGCTAAGTATGCCACTCCGGCGAATCTTCAGAGTTCGATTCCCACAGCCAGCACCGCGGATCAGATTAGTACCATCTTAAAAGACCAGTTCGGCATGGTGCCGAAAAGGAGGACAATCGGCTATTCCAAGCCGTACCCCAATGAGTACGAGTTGATCCCGTTACCACCCAAATATCGGCTCCCTGATTTCTCCAAGTTTAATGGATCAGATGGTTCCAGCTCCATCGAGCATGTGAGCCGATATTTGGCGCAGCTGGGCACGATCTCAGCATCAGATGAGCTGCGTGTGAGGTTCTTCGCACGGTCCCTCACAGGATCGGCTTTCGGGTGGTACACATCGCTGCCACCGATTCAATCCGGACTTGGAAGCGGTTGGAAGAGCAGTTCCACATGCAGTATCACTCAGAGGCTTCCGAGGCTGGCATTGCCGATCTAGCACAAGTACGACAGAAGCGCGGAGAAACAGTTTCAGAATACATCCAGCGCTTCAGGACCGTTAGGAACCGATGCTATTTGGCTCGTGTGACTGAAAAAGAAGCAGTCGAGTTGGCGGTGGTGGGTCTCGCATCACCGATCAAGGACGTGGCCTCCCAAGCAGACTACCCTTCACTGGCGCACATGGTGCGAAGGCTGTCGGCATATGAACAGCGCCACCCGGATGTCTACCGGGATAAATTCAAGCGTGCGGTGGTCCTGGTTGAGGCGGATGAAGATGAAGGTTCTGCGGGAGATCAAGAGGTAGCAAGTGGCTGAATGGACTCGGGGGCAAGCCCCGTGTCCCGTAAGTGGGTTAAGCCACAAGGTCCTCCAAGAGGGTTTGACTTCGATGTCACCAAGGCTGAGCAAATTTTCGACCTCTTACTCAAGGAGAAGCGGCTAAAGGTACCCGAAGGCCACAAGATCCCCACGGCTCAGGAGCTGAACGGAAAGCCATACCGCAAGTGGCATAACACGTTCACCCATGCCACCAACGACCGCGAGGTGTGGCGTCGGCAGGTCCAAATGGCGATAGAACAAGGGCGTCTAATTTTCAGCCAGTACGCCATGAAGGTCGACACACACCCCTTCCCCGCCGTTAACATGGTGGAGTGCACTTACCCTGGAGGGTGCCAGCCAGGATTCTCGTTCAATATCAACATGGTAGGACCTGGGCACCACTCTAGCAAGGACGGAGACGAGGGCAGCTGCTCTCATAGCAAGGACACAGAGGAAGCCGTCCCACGCGATCGGCTCCGTCACGATGGCAAGCGCTACATCACAGAGGGAGAAGTGAGGAACGTGAGATATCAGCGACCTCTCTCTGATCACCTCCTCAACAAGTATGTGAGTCAATATGACCAACGCCGACGATACAACGACAATGACGAAAGAGATCGCCTGGCTAGGGACGCCAGGAGGCACCATCGGCATGATCGCGACGAGGAGAGATATGAGCGCCACGCCAAGGAAAAGTCGAGAGAGCAAGACGACGTGGATAGGCACTGAGACTGCCCCTTCTTCAGACACTGCTGGGATTCAGGAATGAGCCGATTGCCTACAATCGGCAACTGTCCAGAATGTAGACAAAAGAAGAAGGATGCAGCTAACATGTCCGTGTTCAAACGTCTAGGGCCTCTCCCGCCTCGGAACAAGCACGCTGAGTCCTCTCGGGTAGAAGATCTCGAGGAACTAGAGGACGATGATGAAGAAGAAGATAAGTATCATCGGCCAAGGTGGTGCCCTGATGGGCTCAGCCGTTCCCAAAAGCGTAGGGTTCAGCGACTACGTGGTTTGGAGGAAGCCGAAAGGTTATACCGCACACATTGAGGAAGGCGCGGCCTGATCTGGCCGCTAAAATTCAGCGAACCCCGGACGAAGAAGGTCGGCCACAAAGGAAAGAGTGGCGCCCCAGACAAAAGAAAGCCGATGATGAGACATCGGCTGGCACAAACATGGTGTTCATCCTTCCAACGGAGTTTAGTGCTCCGAGATTAGACGAAGCACCCGTGGCACAACTTGATCTGCGGCCCACGGCCGGTTATCTTTGAGAAGCCACGAGAAAGAAGCTACGGACATCCGAAGGCCCCGTACTTGCGAGGCTACATCAATGGGCAGCCCGTCAACAAGATGCTCGGTGGACACCGGAGCGGCAGTCAACATTATGCCATACTCCATGCTACGTCGGTTGGGACGCTCTAGCTCGGATCCGATCAAAACCAACGTGACGCCGAGCGATTTCAACGGCCAAGCATCCGACGCACAAGGTGTTCGAACGTGGATCCGACCGTAGGAAGGAAAACCATCCCTACGACGTTCTTTATTGTCGACAAGCAAGAGCACCTATGCTGTCCTACTAGGGAGAGATTGGATCCACGCCAATCGTTGCATTCCATCCACGATGCACCAATGCCTAATACAGTGGGATGGAGATGAAGTAGAAGTCGTCCACGCAGATGATTCAGCCAAGATTTCAACGGCCGGCATGAACGTTTGGGAGACATCGGGCCAAGAGCCACTCTCAGGCATCAATTTGGACGACTGCGAGCGCATCGACGTGACAAAGGACGGGGTTAGGCTGGTTTTATCCACCGGCCTGACCGTGTAACAAAAGCAACATCTATGGACAAACGTGGCGATGCCGATCCATGGGAACGGCCCCAAAGATCTATGAAGGAACATTGCAAAACCTTCATTGTGCAATCAACATGGAGGCCGATTCCAGCAATCGGCCAAAATTATCCTCACCATGCATTCTGCCTGGGTTCAACGTCGATCTAATGGGCAATGGGTTTACGTCGGCCGATGAGCTGGAAGAAGTCAACACCGGTCCTAACAGAGCCGACGTTCACATATAGTGCCTTGGCTAACCACGAGCCGATATCGGCAGCTACCCGGCGGAATCGGCTCGGGGGGCACCTAATCAGATGAACATGTGCGATACATGTGCAGTGAAACATTGGGGCCGATAGAAAAATCGGCCCGTAAAAAAAATTCTCATGATATACAGCCGATGCACGGACATCGACTTTAGAGCTAAGGAACAATGCCGATGCATAGCCATCGACTCTAGTGCAAATTTCATGGGATCTACCAGTTGTGTGTTCAAGACACGAGGACCTCCAAACTCTGTGCGCAAGGTTGCCAGTTCAGCAGTACTGTCAGAGGAGTTTTGGCGTACAAGACAACTTTGTCAGAGGAGTTTTTGTTTCTAAGCCGCTGTGTGATCATCTGCAATATCGGCTTTCAACGGAAGAAAGGTGATCGGCTCTGGCTGGCTCTGCATGGTAGCTTTCTCAGGTGTGATCGAGCTCAGGTCCATTTGTCTGAATTATGTGTCCTCATCACTGTTTTCGCCTTGACTGAGGCTCGGGGGGCAGCTGGCCTGGTAGATGTTCTGTTTTTAAAAGCCGATTGGGTTGTCATCGGCTGGTCCTGCGTCGCAATTTTCTTCAAAGGTGGTGATCCATCAGAGCTCAAAGTCATCGGTCGAAAAGATGAAGGATAGATCGTGAGGGATTGATGCGTTGACATCGGCTTATTGAGCATTGACCAAGTTTACGATCACTCCGTAATCGAAGAGATGAAGGACGGATTATGAGGGACCGATGCGCTGCCATCGGCTCATTGAGCATTGGCTAAGTGGACAATCGGCTAAATTAGCATAAAGGAAATCGGCAAAATCAAATTGGGGAAATTCTTCATTGATAAACGAGATTTCTTACATAAAGAGCTGATTGTTCTCAAAAGGAAGTACTAGGGGATACATTGCCCCATCTACTACTACTGATCCTAGGCTAAGGGTCCTATCTACGGGCCGTCGCTGCCCTCGTCGTCGCCGTCATCGCCGCTGTCGGCGCTACTCCCGGCGGGCTCGTCGTCGCTGCCGTAGCGGCCGCCGACGGACCCTCGTTTTCCTCGTCATCCTCGTCGGCGTCGTCGTCGTCGTCGCTGTCGAAGTCGCTGAGGTTCCCCGGCCAGGGGCAGAAGCGCTTGGCCGGCGGTTCGTCGGAGGAGGTGTCATCCTCCTCCTCCTCCTCCTCCTCAGAGGAGGTGAAGTCGTCCCAGGAGAAGCGATCGTCATCGCTCTCCTCCTCCGTTTCCCCGTCGGCGAGGAAGCGGAGGTCACTTTCCCCGTCGGTCGAGGACTTGTCGTCCTCAGACCAGACGGAGAAGTCGTGACTGGACTCCTCCCCGGCTTCGATGGTGCGGCGGATGTTGGCCGCGTGGACCTCCTCCGGACCCCATTCCGGCGTCGGCTCGCGGGAGGAGGAGGATTCGATGGAAAGACCCGATGAGGAAGAGGAGGAAGGAGACATGGTGGCGCAGGAGGGCTTTTGGAGTGCTAATGTGAAGAGGATGAAGAAGCAAACTGTTTGGAACGGTTAAATAAAAGGGGATATAGTGGAGATTCAATGCCACAGCAGTTTCCGAGGAAGTGGTGCCCAACAGAAAAAAAATTGCCGGGTCACACGGAGAAGTGGAGGAGGCAAGGCATCATGATGAAGGATACTCGCGGCGGTTCTCGCTCTCGCCACGACATGACCCGACGAAGAAAAAAGCAGTGATTTTGGAATTGTCATTTCCAAAACCAGGGGGGCATGTGTTATCACCGGAATTTGACCGGATCGGAGGTGGGCCGCGATTGGAGATGGGCTTGAAGAATATACATGGAAGAAATACATGAATCGGCCTTATATGCAAAGTTTGGGCTAGTTTGCCCGTGTATCCGTAATATAGTAGGATACGTGTCGGTTAGATGGAGTTTGGGCTCGTGCCCGGTTGGGATTATTCCCACGTTAGAAAGTCTACGGACTATAAATATGTATCTAGGGTTTATGAAATAAACAACAATCACGTTCACCACAAACCAATCTAGGCGCATCGCCAACTCCCTTGTCTCGAGGGTTTCTTCCGGGTAAGCATCATGCTGCCTAGATCGCATCTTGCTATCTAGGCAGCACACGTTTATTTGTTGTTCATGCGTTGCTCGTGCTGAAGCCTTTTTGATGGCGAGCAACGTAGTTATCATAGATGTGTTAGGGTTAGCATTGTTCATCGTATCACATGATGTCGTCGTGCAACCCTTAGACATCTAGCCGTCCTTACACTTATCTTAGGTGTAAGGGCGGCACCCCGCTTGATCATTATTTAGTAGATCCGATCCGTTATGATTGCTCCTTGTTCTTCAAGGATTAGTTTAATATCTGCATAGTTAGGCCTTACAAACGGGTTGAAGGATCCAGTGGCGCGTAGGGTGTAGTTTGCTAGCCCTAGACAGGATGTTCCGAGGATCAACTTCGTGTTGGTTTTTAGGCCTTGTCTAGGGTCGGTTTACGATCACCGTGCGTGGCCGCCAGTGCTCAATCACGAGTAGGATGTTCCGATTATGCGGTGAAAACCCTAAATCGTAGTAGGTCGTTTTAGCTTTATTTTGATCAAGCATGACCACCATCTGATCGTACACCTCGTACGGATCATGGGTGGATCGGCTCCTTGAGCCGATTCACAGGACAACCTGAGAGCCGATCGAGGCTCGTATTTAATGTTTACGTGTATTCCATGCAGGAAACTAAGCGAGGCATCATCCAACACCTTCCTGACCAGGTATAGGTCAGGTGGCACGCCCTTGCATCAGCATCGGACGTGCGTGCCGAGTCTTTGCGGGCCGTCGCTCGGAGGGACCAGGGCCAGCCGCAGTCCTGGGAGCCTCCCGGCTCTACGGTGTTGCCCGTCGCTGCTCGCCGGTGGGTTTCTGACCGCAACAGAACTAAAGATTTGCAAAGTACACACTGATCTGAATGTAGCAGATCCGTTGACTAAAGCTCTCCCTAGGGCAAAGCATGACCAACACCAGAATGCCATGGGTGTTAGGTTCCTTACAATGTAATCTAGATTATTGACTCTAGTGCAAGTGGGAGACTGTTGGAGATATGCCCAAGAGGCAATAATAAAAGTGGTTATTATATATCTTTATGTTTATGATAAATTTTTATATACCATGCTATAACTGTATTAACTGAAACATTGGTACATGTGTGATATGTAAACAACAAAGAGTCCCTAGTATGCCTCTTAACTAGCTTGTTGATTAATGGATGATTAGTTTCATAATCATGAACATTGGATGTTATTAATAACAAGGTTATATCATTGTATGAATGATGTAATGGACACACCCAATTAAGCGTAGCATAAGATCTCGTCATTAAGTTATTTGCTATAAGCTTTCGATACATAGTTACCTAGTCCTTATGACCATGAGATCATGTAAATCACTTATACCGGAAAGGTACTTTGATTACACCAAACGCCACTGCGTAAATGGGTGGTTATAAAGGTGGGATTAAGTATCCGGAAAGTATGAGTTGAGGTATATGGATCAACAGTGGGATTAGTCCATCCCGACGACGGATAGATATACTCTGGGCCCTCTCGGTGGAATGTCGTCTAATGTCTTGCAAGCATATGAATAAGTTCATAAGAGACCACATACCACGGTACGAGTAAAGAGTACTTGTCAGGAGACGAGGTTGAACAAGGTATAGAGTGATACCGATGATCAAACCTCGGACAAGTAAAATATCGCGTGACAAAGGGAATTGGTATCGTATGTGAATGGTTCATTCGATCACTAAAGTCATCGTTGAATATGTGGGAGCTATTATGGATCTCCATATCCCGCTATTAGTTATTGGTCGGAGTGAGTACTCAACCATGTCCGCATAGTTCGCGAACCGTAGGGTGACACACTTAAAGTTGGATGTTGAAATGGTAGAACTTGAATATGGAATGGAGTTCGAATATTTGTTCTGAGTCCCGGATGAGATCCCGGACATCACGAGGAGTTCCGGAATGGTCCGGAGAATAAGATTCATATATAGGATGTCATTTTATGTGATTTAAAATGATGCGGAAGGTTCTATGGAAGGTTCTAGAAGGTTCTAGAAAAGTCCGGAAGAAACCACCAATGAAGGTGGAGTCCCGGAGGGACTCCACCTCCATGGCCGGCCAACCCTAGAGGGGGAAGAGTCCCAAGTGGACTCCCCCAAAGGGGGCCAGCCACCCCCTCCATGGAAGGTGGAACTCCCACCTCTAGTGGGAGTCCTAGCTTGGGTAGGTTTCCCTATCATATGGAAGGTTTTGGGTTCGGGTCTTATTCGGAGACTTGTAGTCCAACCCTTGGGGCTTCCACCTATATAATGAGGGACAAGGGGAGGGGCCGGCCACCTCAAGACCACCACCTGGCCGCACCCCCAAGTGGCCGGACACCCCCTCCCAAACCCTAGCCGCCCCCTCTCCTCCATAGCTCCCGCGTGCTTTAGCGAAGCTCCGCCGGAGTTCTCCACCGCCACCGACACCACGCCGTCGTGCTGTCGGATTCAAGAGGAGCTACTACTTCCGCTGCCCGCTGGAACGGGAGGTGGACGTCGTCTTCATCAACAACCGAACGTGTGACCGAGTACGGAGGTGCCGCCCGTTCGTGGCGCCGGTGATCAAGATCTTCTACGCGCTTTTGCAAGCGGCAAGTGAACGTCTACCGCAGCAACAAGATCCTCATCTTGTAGGCTTTGGAATCTCTTCAAGGGTGAGACTCGATAAACCCCTCGTTGCTACCGTCTTCTAGATTGCATCTTGGCTTGGATTGCGTGTTCGCGGTAGGAAATTTTTTGTTTTCTATGCAACGTTATCCTATATTGACTACATAGCCAATTTTGATTCTAGCCCAAGATCATATGAAGCAATCCTATCATATGTTTACATAAACAAATAGAGTATTTGAAATGTGAATTATGAGAATTTGAATCACCTCAAAACTCATTAGGGTTGAATTTATAAATTTATTTGAATTCTGAAAACTCTCTGTCTTGTTATTTTTACTATTCAAATTCTACAATAGATCTTGTTGTGCATCTAGTGGGGTTGGATAGATATTTTCACAAGCTTTCCAAATATATAAATTTCACCAAATTTGGTTGAGTATATTTGGAGTTATTTAGTTTTGAAAAAGTATCTGCAAGCCATTTGATTTAAATCGAAATTTCAAATTCAAACTCCTGGGCCAGCGCGGGAAAGACTAAACGGGCCGGCCCAGCTTCGCTCTGGCGCTCAGCGGGCCGCCTGACAAGGTGGGGCCTACTCGTCAGCGTGACTTAAACCACCAAAACGGTACGCAGCGCGTGAGCCGTTGGATTAAGAGGGGATCGTGCGGGCGTGGCTCGTCGTCGTCTCTAACGAGAACCTGAGCTACTGGCGGCGAGGGTTTGGTCCCGGCGAGCTCACCGGTGGTCGGCGAGGCTGGGCGTCAGCGGTGCTCGATGTTGTCGACGATGGCGAGGCGAGCGGTGGTCATGGGAGCGCCTGAGGTGGCCAGGATCGTCTCCTTCGTCGAGCTTCTGCGGCGGCGGTCGTCGGCAAAATTGGAGCTAGCTAGGGCGCAATGTGGACGGGCGAGAGGTCGTGGATGCTCAGGAGGAAGAGGGGAAGCAAGGGGTGTGAGGATTTAAGGAGGGGGAGCTCTACTTTTATAGGGGCGAGGAGGTCTGCGGGGGTGCGCGTTGGGTCGACCATGGCAGCGACGTTTGGGACGGCGAAGGGGTAAGGTGAGGTGGGCGTGAGCTTCCTGGTATCATGGCGGTTCTGGGGAGCGTGATGGCAAGGAAGGGGGTGGTCGGGACAGCTCGGGCGATGTCCGTGCCGTGCGGTACTGTGGCGGAAGAACGGCGATGATGTCGACGGCGACAGCGCTCGCGCGGGCAAGGGAGCATGTCTGGCGGGGAGCTATTGTCCTGGTGAGCACGTGGGAGAAAGGAGAGGGCGAGCGGAGGGCTGAGTCGACGGTGTTCGATGATGCTCTGTCGTGTCCAGGGAGTGTCCATGCGCGGCCTGGCACGTTCTGGGCATCGCAGACATGGCGCGTTCCAGGCGCTGCGGTGCTCCTCTCCGACCATGACTAGTCCAGGCTTGTTCAGTAGATCAAGGTGAAGCTAGGAGACAAGGTGGGCACGGCTAGAAGTGAAGGGAGTGAGAGGTGGCAAGTTGCATGTGAGGCATGGCCGGCATGGCAATGGCATTGCCATGTCTGCCTAGGTATAGGGTTGCAATGCAGGGGATTGGTGTTGGAGGGGAGCAGGGGACAAGGGTGGATCAAGTGGGGATCAAAGTTTGGCCAGGGCACTATTTCAAATAGTGATTTTGATTTAGTTTGATTTTTGCCCACCAAGTGTTTGATACAATGGCCGAAAGAAAAGAAATTTCAAATTTTGCAAATCCTTTTGGTGGATTTGATTCATACCTTAATTGGCACACAATGGTGGTGGTGGTGTGCCAAGTTGAGTTGGTTTGCAAGATTTCAAAAAGTGCCCAATCTAGAATCTGATTTGATGTCTCTACTTTGTTTGATCATAATTTGAAATCGGGAAAGAATTTGCAGGTGTGGTTTTTGAGCAAAGTTATTCACCTTGATGTGGTTTTGCATGAGGTGCAAAGAGTTGAGGTGGTTTAGTTTAAAAATCTCTTAATAAAGAGGCAAGTGATCATCTTCTGCAACAACGAGATCTAATCTCGTAGGCTTTGGAAATGTTCGAGGGTTAGTCTCATGATCTTCTCGTTGCTCCCATCTTCCAGATTGCATCTTGGCTTGGTTTTCGTTCTTGCGGTAGGAATTTTTTTGTTTTTCTATGCTACGAATCTCATCAAACAACGTTCCCGATGGGAGTAGCCCCCGAGGCTACAGCCAAGTGCTTGTACTTGGTTGTAAGCTCACCTTTTTAGTATCGTTGTCGCTATATTGTCAACTTTTTTCCATTGCTTTCATCTTTATCGGGTGCGCGACCAGCGCTCCCGATGGGAGTAGCCCCCGAGGCTACAGTCTTTCTGCAGATGCCCTGACTGCCCCTTCCCTTATTATCGAGGAAGAAGTGCATTTGGCATGGTCCGTTCAAGAGATCTTCGGGTGACACATACGGCCTTTGGAACCTTGGTCCGTTATTTTGCCTGTTTGGATGGGAGCCGTCCTTGTAGTCGTTGCGCTGCTCACCACTTTTTTGATAATCATCCCGACTATTACCTCCGCTATTTCCTCGGAAGCCAGCCGATATTTGGCCGGGAGCATCATAATCTGAAAACTGGCGGGAGAATCGTCGTCTATTTTGAATGTTTCGATTGCGCTCATCCTCAGGCGACCTATGCCGTTTGTTGTGAACAACGTCTTCTACATCCGCCCAGCGATTCGCTATTTTCATGAGTGCTGCTATTGTTTTCGGGTTGGTTCTTCCCAAATCCTCGACGAAGTCCTTCCTTCGGATTCCATCGATAAACGCGTCTATTGCTCTCTCGTCAGATATGTTTTCTGCCGAGTTTTTGATGATGTTCCACCTTTGGATATACATCCTCATTGGTTCATCATACTTTTATCTACATGCCCTAAACTGCTCCAATGACGCGGGTTTCATGCACGTGGACAGGAAATTCTTCACAAATATATCCTCGAAATTTTCCCAGCTGTCGATGGAACCGGGCGACAGCTTTTTTATCCATGAACGTGATGCTCCACTCAAGTGCACCTGAATGCTTTGCATGACCGTTGCTATGGTTCCACCCATCAGTTTTACTGTCTCCAGATAGTCAACTAGCCAATCCTGGGGATCTTGCAGGCCATCGAACTTTTTATAGTTGTCGGGTAACTTGAAACCAGATGGAACCCGCGTTTTGCGAACTCTTCGGGTGAAACAAGGAAGCCCGCACATGTCCTCCTCGTCGACCTCTGGTGAATGCCGACGATGTCTCCTTTCTTGTCGTGCCCTGTCAACTCGCGCCTGCGTCACCGTATCATAAACACAAAGATATATTATAATAACCATTTTATTATTGCCTCTTGGGCATATCTCCAATAATAGTTTGGCCAGAGGGTCAGTATGTGCTTTTCTTTCAGAAAATGGTTATTTTTGTGTAAATGGCCCCGAATTTCCGCCCCTGCACATGCATGAATATCCAAGTCCCTCTCAAAGTAGTCACGTGTTATTCAGGCTATCATCCGACTTCCTCCACCGACATTGGGTCAACAAGCAAATCTCCCTACCTACCGGTATAGGCGTATAGCATTTTTTTGAGATGGGTATAGGCGTATAGCTGAGCATAGCCAGCTCGCTCTGGACGGCCCGACCCGGCCTGGCCTGAAAATTTCGGGCCATGATGGGCCAAGATTGAACGTTGAGCTGGGTTTGGGCCTGAATTTTGATTCCGGCAGTTGGACCGGGCTTGGACCTACAAAATGTGTTTCGAGATAGGCACGGGCCTAAATTCTAGGCCAAGAATGTTCAACAAGACTGTCAAAATGGAGCCAGATAGTCATGCTAGTATCGAGACACATCGCATCGTTGCACTACCACCGAGGCCTTGCCGAGGGTTCATGGCGGCCTGTACCGCCTCGCAGTGCCTCGTGGCCAGCAATCATCGCCTTGATGTGCCTCCCACCCGTTGGCCACGACCGCCGCCACTGCCTGGCGAAGTCGCCGTTGATGAGCCGACAACAGTGTCCATACATACTACTCTTACCTATATGTACGTGCAAATAAGTTGAGCCATATGGGTTTATACAGGGCTACGTATACCCGTTTAGTTTTTTAAAAGAGCATCGCGCCCTTAGTTACGAAGGGTATCGAGCAATCTCAACTGTGTTCATGCTTCAGTTTGTCGGAGTTTGGGAGAGGGGTTGTACCGGAGCAAACATCTTTTCTTGTATTGTGAAACTTGCTCCAGGACTAGTCAACCCATGATCAATCCTTCCACGTCAACATTCCATGGTCCCAAAGACTTTTGTTATGAGAATTGAAAAACCAGTTTCAACAAGGATTGAGGAGTTCAGGGTGCCTCACTGAAAAATGGTTCAGGGTGTTGATACATGGATTGCAGGAAAAGAGTTTAGGGTGTTCAGTTCATGGATTGGACGACACTAGGGTACCCCGTCGCCTGCTCCTCGCCACCCAAGTGACCAAAGAACACGACCATCACCACCGTCACGCTGCCCGCCGAATAGACAGCGAACGGTTCACCTTCCAAGGCCGCCGCCTCACATCCACGAACTTGAGTTCATCACGCGACCAACATCACACCGCAAGGCTGATGGATCTGGCAAGGTAGGCCGATGGATCTGTGGCCGCCGGTGAATCATTCCCAACGCAGATCAGCTCAGCCAGGTTCGTGGAGTGCAACGTGAAGCCACATGTTCCACTCATCATCCTCACCACATTGCCGTCCATGTCCATCAGCTCTATGTCACGGCCATCAGCTCTATGTCACGGCATGTCGAGAGTTTTTCTTGGAAGTAGCTGACCATGAGGAAGGCGAAGGAGACGATAGCGGCGACGCTCAGTCGAGTCGGGGTACTCTCGCGACGGCGCAAAGGATGAGTTGGTCTCGATGAGAATCGAGAAATTAATTGTGATTAGGTCTTGGTTTGGATCTCCATGTTCTTCATGCAGTCACGTATCGACGAATTAGAGCCAATTTTCTTTTTTTGTTTTGATAGAATGGGCCAATTACAAAATGACGAAAAGAGGTTCGGCCTATGCATCTACATGCAGATCATCGATGCGAAGTATATACTGATGAAGCGATTCCTTGAAAAAACCCCGATCAGACTAGATTAAGCTGTCTACGAACCTCTGTCCTCCATCTGGATTGCCATGATACCACTCGGTCACGAGGATCATGAAGATGACGGCGAACCAGCATGCAACAAAGGAGGCTAAAATCCCTAGGGCGGCCGCGACGATGCCCAGCAGCTTTGACGTCGGACGGAAATTCTCCATGGTGTATACGCATAAGACGATGAGCGCGAGGAAGAAGAAACCCATCGCGCATGTGTACATGCACTGCAGCACTCGGCGGGCTCCGCCTCTACCGCGCGCCACCGTCGTCGGGGTTCTCTACGTCGGCCATCGAACTGGGAGACCGACGCCGCGTTCGCTGTAGATAGATCGCTTATCGTGATTTTAGCCGTGTGTCTAGCTATCTCTACTATTAAGAGCAAACTGGTGAATGCCTGGTGTCACATTTTTAGGATGGACAATAATACCCCCACGTTTCCTACCAAGATGAGTAATTACAATAGATGCCACCGCACTGACTAACAAGTAACAACTCATTAGCGTGATATATGGTTCCTTAAATATCGTGATTAACAAGAATATCAAAACCCACGTTATTCTCAACGAAAGAAACAAACTCCAGTTTGCGACGCGGTCTACCAGGAGACACCACAAGTAGCCAAATACCTCTCCATGACTTCATCCCTACGACCCTAGCTGAAAAAGAACAGCTTATCTGCTGCCCATCCGCGCCGCCGCCGCGGATATGCCCTTTGGCTGCCGAAGTAGATGCCTTGGCTCCTTCGTCGTTTGAAGGTCCTCGGTGCTCACGCTACATGGCCGATTAAGGTCAGTTCGGGAGAGCGAGAGAAACTACAAAGGCGTTGGTCGTGGCTACGGCATGTTGTCGTCGTCCACATCACCACATGCACATCCTTTGCCTTGGCATCTCCGCCTTTCGTGGTGCCGCCGGCGGATCACGGGAAGCAGGCGAAGGTGAAGCTCACACAGTCAAGGTCATGGAATGGATGCTCAGTCCCTCGCGCTAGGCGGTGCCCGTGTCGTCCTCCCCTGCACCGGCGAGGCATGATGGGGACGCGCTGGAGAACACCCAGTCCCTCGCGACGGCGTTGAGCAGCGTGTTCAGCGTTGTCATGGACTCCACAACGTCCATACTTTCGAGCAAAACCAATCTGTGGCGCTGCACGAGCAGCGCAGGGGAGGAGCGCACGTCCTACACAGCGTGTCGTTCTTGGGTTTTGACGAATTTGAAGTTGTGTGTGTTTTTCATCGTTCAATGCTATACTGTTGTTCTCGTCGGACAAGTCTGCCTGACGGCGTGTTTGCTGATGCGCCAATACACGCAGTTGGGCTTGGTGTTGCATGCGCCAATACACGAAGTCTGAACATGCACATGAGGGAAAGGGACAGCGCTCTACAAACGGTTAAAGGGAAGCTGAACTATTAGTCTTTTACATGACCAACCTAGAAGGTGTGAACCCAATATCGCAGTTCTGATCATTTTACAAGTTGGTCGGCTCCTGAGAGATTTCTTGTTGCAGCAAATTACTTCCAAATTGGTCACATTCAAAAAGACTTTCATATAAGTAGCATCGTGATGAAATGTCAGACACTTAATTTTACTAATGACAGTTAACTACATATTGATATTCCTCCATGCTGGTGGTGATAGACGGGATTGTGGACTCTCACATGTAGTCACGTGAGACATTAGGGTATCTGTGGTACTGGAGTTATAACTAAACTGAGTGCCCCCTGTTTATAATACGATGGTAGTAAAAATTTACCAAATGAGCGTGCAGTCATGGGAACGATTTCTTGAAGTTCTAGATAAAGCCAAATATTTATGTGCCTGAAATCTGCACAACATGCATGCTAATAGTCCTGGCTCTGTTTAACTGAAAATAGTACTCTGGTCTGGTTAAGTCCAGATGGGATATACAACAACACAAGTGTGATATTTAATTATACAAGTCCCGTCACATGATTCAATACCTGAGTGATCGATTGATTTTTTCTAAAACTGATTTCTGAAGGAATGGGTCGAGGCACATAAAGTACACAATGCTATAGTCAAAAGAGCTGATTTATGTATCCGAATGTGGCATGGGGAGAGCTGCGGTGGACGCGATGGATCATCGGGCATGTGACTGATGGTGTCAACTAACACGACCCTTCAGGTCCGGTGGTGATTCCTTGCTGGCGTCAAGGCTAGCGGAGAGAACCTTGATGATGGTGTCGAAGTTCGGTGGTGGCTTCCTAGCAAGGAGGGTGGAGCGCGACATCTTGGCTGGAGTTGGATCCGATGGATCTGATCTCCCCGGGTGTCAACGACTTGGCTTGACCTGCATTGATCCGCATCCATCAGCCCGTGCGGCCAGTTGGCTGCTGCAAGTGATGAGGATCTCTTGGTGGACAAGCCAGTCCGGATCATGGTGGACACATGGGACCGTTGAAATGCTCCAACTGCAGCACCCACGGGCGTCGTCCGACTAAAGATCGTGCGATGAAAAAGAATATCAGGTCACATTTTAAGTTAAGTCAGAGAGAGATGAGAGAGGGAGGGATGGAGAGAGAGACAGAGAGAGATGGAGATGGAGATATGGCATTTCCTTGGGAAAGTAGGGCTAACCATTTGAAGAAGATAATTCGTTGGGAGATGATGCTGAGGGTGCAAAATTATGATTACTGTATAGATGTTAGTGTTTTTCACAACAAGTGGACTTCACCATAAACACATACATATTGTAAAAATTAGATCAATAATTTAGTAAATAAAATTATTCTTTTTTATCCGTAGCAACGCACGGGTATTCTGCTAGTGTTCTTTATGTGCGTGTAGCGTGGCTTGGTAATTTATGGTCAGTTATACACGGTGAGGTTTTTTTTTTTTGAAACTTATACGGTGAGGGGTATGTGCAGGACAGCAGGAGGCTGCGGTAACGTACGAGCAGGTGTTCGGATCGGTTTCCTTCACATGCAAGACTAATTAAGAAAGTAAGAGGACATACGTAGAAATCCGAGTATGATTGCATTGGCAAGTTCATTTGTTTCGTTAAATATTTGAACTTGTGTCTACAATTTAAAAGCAGGGGTACACGATGAATTGGAGAAAAAACTAACAACAAAGACTTTTAGCACAAACCGAAATCCACATAAATGTTTTCCTCGTCATCATCTTCAATTTTGAGTTCCGCCCTAGAACTACCACCTCCTTCTCATATTAAGATGTTTATTGGTTTCGGTCAAAGTCAGAATTAGAAATCTCACGACGTGTAAAAAAAATCAATATCTACAATAGCATCTCAATGTTACTAGAATAATTATAAAATATGTTTTCATATTATATGCATTTGCTACTATGAATGTTGATATACTTTTCTACATAGTTTCTTAAATTTTATGAAGTTTGACTTTGACCAAACTAATATACATGCTAATATGAGATAGAATAGAAGAATCTCACTTAAGACATGAGAAGGACCTATAGTTGATAGAAAGTGGGACCAGAGTGGCAATTTTTATCAAACTGTGAAACACGAGACTTAGACCTCATGCTCCAATATCATGCCAAGTTTCATGCATTAGTTAACACAACCAAAAGTCCTAATTCAGGGGAGAGTGTTTATAGTTTATCTGCAACTTGCCGTAAGTTTATTTTTTGATTGTTTTCCCCGGTTTTTGTGTCCTACTAGACAGAATGATGTTGTTTAGCGCATGCATAGTCATATAATTGAGATAACATGCAACTTTATGAATTATTTCTTTGTCCCTACTTACTTTTGGGCCGAATCTATTTTTGTGGTTGTGTTCTAGTAAATATCACGTTTTCTCTCGTTTTTAGGGCAAGTGTCTCTATGAAGTCATGTTTGTTTCTCCTCACTTACGACTATATTTGTGTTTTTGGTTATACATGCAATGTTCTGTGAGCACCCCATGGACGTACCAAGTGCATGATTTGTTAAAACGTATTTATCTTGGATATAATCTTGAGCAATAAGATTGTCTGTCACCCTGACCCTTCTTCTCGCCGTATTAGCTTTCTCTTGTGTGGTGTGGCCTGAAATGAGGACCAACTCTTTTTTATGTTCCTCTTCCACTACATCATCATCTTCCACCTCCTTAGAGTCCGCCCCTTTTCCTGCACTTCCACACATCTTCCATATCACAATCTCAACTGAACGCACGTATTTTGGTGACAATTCAAAACTTTGTGCCCCGATACATTGATAGGAAAATAGGGTTATATGTACAAGTCCACAAGGGGACCAACACCCCGCCATATAACTCAACCCAAAGAACTAGTCTAGGGGAGAATCTGGCTAAGTCCTCGGGCTCCCGCGCTTGCCCATGATCTTGCTTCTACCTTTATTGTGTCGAGTAGCAAGGACACCGAGGGGTGCGCATTGTCGAAGATTGTTGCGTTCCGGTGTTTCTAGATCCACAAAGCAGTTAGCATGACCAGCGACAAGGCCCCCTTCCGAAGCTGGCAAGGGGTAGATCGAATCACCAGTGACCAGCAATCCGCAAAGTCACCATCACCCGTGGGAGATGCAGCGGTCGATTGGATTCATGAAAGCACCTCAAACCAGATTGTCCTAGAGAAAGTGCACGCGGTAGGATATGCGCTAACGTCTCCACGAACTAATCGCACAACGGGCATCTGGTGGGTATGGGAGGCCCCTCTGTGCGAGTTGCTCACCTGTCCAACATATTTCTAGGCAAGCTAGCCAGATGAAGAACTTCACCCCCGGTGGCGCCCAAGATTTCCGATTTGGCTTCCATGATCCTGATAGAACTGCCCCCGGAAATGGATAGGACGGAGTACTGGTCATCCGTCATCCAACGCTAGATTAGCCGGACTAGGTCATCCATCAGCTGCACACCATGTTGCTGACTCCTGAGCTGGACGTATTTTCGTAGTGCTAGGCGTCAACAATGTTGGTGATCCAGCTACGCTCGAGTTGAGCATGTTGTACCATGCGCCGTTTTCTGGGTCGCCTCGGGATCAACACGTAGAGATCTAGCGTTATGCCTCGGATTGGTTTCCCATCGAGTCAGCTATCTTCCCAGTGAAGAGCGGAGGACCCGTCACCCAACACCCTTAAGGTGGAAGCATCGAAGATCGTCCTTTAATCCTTGGAAAACATATATCGAGCCCACGTCAAGGTGGCAGGGTCAGTACGCATCTTCCACAACCAATGCATCTGATAGTAATGCGAGCAAAGTCAAGTACCCCTTACCCACCGTAGCACAGCGGGTGGCACACCCTACACTAGTTCACATGATAGTGTCCTCCATTGGCCTCTTTCTTGCCCAACCAAAGGAAGCCACGCGAGATCTTAACGACTTGCTTAAGAGCCTTCTTGCTAAGACTGAGCACCATGAGCTAGTGGAGTTGTATCACCACAAGCACTGAACGAATCAATGGCCGGTACCCCCACTCAAGGCATCATGGTTTCCTTCCAAATCGGCAATTTGTTGGCTATTCGGTCGATGTAAGTTTGGAAAGCCTCACCCGAAAGGCGCCTAATGGAGAGTGGGATGTCGAGGTATTTGACGGGGTAGGAGCCAGCTGGCACTCCATTACGGTCACCGCCTCTATCGCCTCCCGTCTGAGCAAGCGATTGGGTACACTGGACATTTCGCGAAGTTAGTGTGTAGTCCTAATGTGTGCCTGAAAAGCCCTAGAATTTCGCTTACCACTCACGATTCCATCTCATCTGGGTGGCAAAAGATGACTACGTGGTCTGCTTATAGCGAGACAGACGTCACCAGTTTTCAAGGATCTCCAATTCAATGGTCAGAACCAACACCCTGTTAAGCGTGTTCATGACTAACATGGATAACGTTGGTGACATGGGGTCACCCTGCCAACTCGCGGAACATAGGAAGACACATTTGACAGTTTGGAACACAGGAATTTCATCCGAGATGTGCAGTAGTTCCACGAAACAGGTATCACTATATTTCCGCAGGATTCTTTAAAAAAATATACCACGTTCAAAACCGTCTGACTGTGACTGTTCATACAGAGGCAAAACAAATGCAGCAGTGCTCTAGAAAAATGATGCGAGTACAGCAGTAAAACCATTCCAAGTTCTTTACTTAGGGTGGTAATAAACATAGTATACTTTCTGTCCATCTCTCAATCGGAGCTGGTCTCGATCTGTAACAACGACGACACACTGGCTACAGTGCCTCAAGCTGCTCAAGGCGCTACTAGCACTCTCTCCATAGGTAGATAAGATAGCAGCCGGCCAATGGATCAGTAGCTGTAGTTCTTGACGAACATGCCCTCCTTGGCGGCCGCGGCCTCGCCGTCGCTGGTGTACTTGCCGAGCTGCGCCAGGGAGTTGGCCTTGGCGCGCAGCAGAAGCGCCTCCTGTGCCGCCGCGACGTTCTCTGGCCGCCCGCCCCACGTCTTGAGGCAGGTGTTCTGGAGCGCCCGAGCGTAGGAGAAAGATACGTGCCACGGGTTCGGCGACTGGTTCATCGCGTTCAGGTTCAGCGTCGCCTCCACCTCTGACTGACCGCCAGACAAGAACTGCAGCAGAGCAAAACAATGTAAATTTATATATTCTGGAACAATCTAAAACCAAGATGCTTGATGATATTTAAGGTGAGAGTAGAAGCTAGGAGGAGGACAGGCGCTCACCATGATGCCGGGGACGGAAGGGGGGATCCTTCTCTGGAGGAGCTTGAGAGTGTAGCTGGCTACTTCCTCAGGGGTGTTCCTGTCCTTGCACTCGGCACCAGGGGTTACCATGCTTGGCTTCAAGAGGATGCCCTCAAACATCACGTTGTTCTGGGCCATGTAGTAGAACGTCTCCGCCCACACCTTTTGCGCGACCTCGAAGGTCCTCTCGATGCCGTGCTCACCGTCGAGCATGATCTCAGGCTCAACAATTGGCACCAGGCCATTGTCCTAAAATATCATCATATGAGAGATTTACATATCATTATAATCTTGTGCCTGTCTCGCCATTGCACTGTAGAAATATGGTCTGTTAGGAAACAGCAAGAATACCTGAGAGATGGCGGCGTAACGGGCAAGACCCCAGGCAGCTTCCTTGACAGCGAGCTCAGATGGACCGTTAGGAATGCTGACAACAGTGCGCCTGCAAGAGAACTTCATGTCAGGCAGGGAAGCATGGAGCTATGACCTAATGGAAGGTATTGCAGGTCCAAATTTCTAACCACTTGGCGAAGCGGGCCCCTTGCTGGTAGTATGCTGCTTCACGGGAGGCAAGGCCATCGAGACCTTGGCACCATGACTCATCGTTGGAGCCGACAAGTGGCACAAGACCCTGAGAGTGAGCACCGATATTAGGAGAATGCTGTGTTTTCTGACAGCATATGTAGATTTGGAGTGGAATCAAAGACAGCCTACCTTGTCAACCTTGATACCGGGAACAATTCCCTGCTCGACAAGAATGTCAACAATCTTCTTGCCATCTACAGTCGATTGGTAGAGGGTCTCCTCAAAGAGGATAGCACCAGAGATGTAATTTCCCAGGCCTGGGGGAGTGACAAGGAGGGTCCGGTAAGCCTGGCGGTTAGCCTCAGTGTTCTCAAGGCCAATTGAAGCAAGTCTCTTGCCACAGGTGGCGTTCGACTCATCCATGGCGAGGATACCCCTTCCTGGTGATGCGATAGTTTTCTGCAGCAGGAAAAATAAAACTTGAGATCTGCTAAACCATGATTGAATGGAACTTTCACTAATTTAGTAGAAAAATTACTTTTACAAAGTTGATTACTTATGCTAATAAGTATTCAGAGTTACTAGGTGTGATTTTGTTATGACATAGACCTTCAGATGGATTGCCAAGCTTAAAACGGACAGATTCAAATAAATATGGTTAGAATGCTTTGAGTTGTCAAATATCTGTGCGCAATAATGATCACGTCTTATCATTACTAAAGAGTAATCAGGTGCTAAAGAGTAGTGGTGATTAACCTGTATCATGCCTTAAAGCAAATTCTACTTCAGAAACGTATCACCTATATGTTTTGAGTTTCACAAGCACTTTTTGGTCCAGTAAAACATCAACCATATCTATTCAGATCGCAGTGATGAAAATAGAAGAGTTACTTTATGGATGGAATATAGAATAAGTGAAAAAATGCAGATTTGGACTAGTGGTTTCGGTACGATCAAAGCACCCAAAGATACATTTTTTTCTCTGCCTGATGAAACATTGGTCGGAACTACGGAAATTGGTAGCCTAATAAGGATTCTTTTGAGTTAACCATCGATAGTTTTCTTACATTTATCTTGAAAAAAAGACAATACAACTAGTTCTCTGTTCCCAACTGATGCAAAGACTCAAGAAGATTCTCACCAGAAATTATCAAACGAATCCATGCATATGCATGTAAGATGGTATACAGTTGATGTGAAGCAAGCGTACCGCGGTTTTGATAAGCTCATCGGCATATGCGCTGGCACGGACAACCATGGAGACGGTCATGGGCTTGGGAGCCGCAGCTTGGCGCGTGACGCCCCATTCGGACTTCTTGGGAAGGAAAGACGATTTGAGGAGAGTAGCAGACGCCATTGTTTCTGAAGGGAAGCAGATCAGGTGCTACCCTCTTCTTTGACACACCTTGGAATTGCAGCCTTTCCTTAGGGGGGTGAGAAGTGCAGCAAGTGCTGAGATTTAAGGGTGAGCACCTGGGCGCACAAGGGATATGAGCTGTGAGGTGGAGGTTGGCCTTCTGGATATGAATGGCTGTGATTTGGTTGCTCCAATCCTCTTGCCACCTTCTCGTTTTGTCCTGGCTCTGCCACATGCCTGTCCCTATGATTTCGTTCCCTTCTGTGTATACCATGTAAAATCTGTAATACTGAAATTTTCTTCTTTGTGCTACACGGTCCATAAATATTGTCTGAATGTTCTTGGCCTTAAGGATGGTGTTTGCTGATAAACCGTTCTCAGTTTTTGTGGGTGCATTTCACCATGCAGTTTCGCCCATAAGCATCTTTTGACGGTGGAGATGCCCTGATATATTGCATCCATGAATTCGTCCATTAACCATCGATTCCATGGAATAAATCAGTTTTTTTCAGTCAGTCTTTTAGTGATAACAACTCGAGCTGTGAGCTGTTAGTAGGGTGCAGGGTGGCTTGTGTGGCAAACCATTCTTTGTTGGCTCTGAGACAAAGTGCAGCTTCTCCATGTGCCCCAGTGCGTGGCTGCAGTAAACACATCCACCATCAGCTTGACAACCCCCTGCCAAGGATGCCATCAAGAGGATACCAACCATGTAGCAATCTTGCATGTCGTCCCTGGACCCCCATGAATCCTGTTACGATACTTTCAATTAGGAAAAAAATGATCTTTCGTAGCCTTACTAAAATATTCGAACTTAAAATGCCATAATACTTAATTTCACAATGCATAGTAGGAGCTAGGAAGTGTCACACTGGCTAGGAGAAAAATATAGAGAAATAAGGACAAAAAGATGCATATTTTCCAGAGTGGAAATGCTTGATGACATCAAAAGCATAAAGCAGACAAGAATTCGGGCACCTTGTTCTACTCACCAAAAACATTAACATCAGAGAGCAAGTTGATATATGGCACCTACTGCTTTCAATAAAAAGAAAAGGCATAAAGTACCATAAAAGCTGATAGTTACAAATTGTTTACTAGTACATGGGCTTGGCCTACTTAGATCAGCTGATCTCCTATAACACGGGAGAAATACATCCATAGACTCCCTCTAGTGTATGTGACTTTTTTTGTAAGTGTATTAGCATGCCAACACTCACTATCACAAGCTTGATGCGCATCATATCACCAAGGTACATGCCAACACCAGGTCTTAACTCTGATCACATCATCCAGTGTAGTGCATCTATCTCAGACTAAGCTCAGAGAGGCTTCTTTCATCAGTTCAAGCGCATGATAAGTTTTTGCGGAGTTATTTCTTTGTTGACAGCACTTCAATTCATCACATTTGAAGCTAACTTGTAACGAAATCAAATGAAGCATGTTCAATCCTTCAGTTAAATTCATTTTATACTTCAAAAGAACATATGTATTCTGCTGCATATCAATCAGAGGTACCATAGGTTGAGCAAACTCCTGATTCATGATAGTTTTCAACCAGCAGAAATTAAACATCATGATCATGGTCTCCATATACTGCACTGTAGCATTTACCAGTGTTAGTGGAACCCAACTGGAATTGATTTTTGTTTTAGTTTGAATGGCAGAGTAGCCTCTGATTCTGATTGGAGCATATTACGTACATAATGGTGAGGGTACCAGGTTTGTTGGTCGAAGAGCAGGCTGGCAATGAGCCTACACTCACAGTTATTTTTTCTTGCTCAAGGGATGTCTTCACCTGAACTACTGTTGAACTGATGCTGTCTTCTAGTTCCTCTCTGTATCTGTTTCCACAACATTGTAATGGTGGAATTGCTGGTGAATTTCTGTTGAATGTAGTTCATTTCAGATACAGACGTGTGGCAACATTTAGTTAGATAAAACTCTCTTCTTCAAGTCTGCTGCTTCGGAAACCTCATCAATAGGTTTCCCGCAAGCTTCTACAGCTGCTAAAGGACTGGTACTAGATAGAAATTCCACAAGCTTCTGCCGAAGCAATGGCGCTAGCTTCTCGCAGCACGTCAACAGATCCAAAGACGGGACCACTCCTCTCTTCACCAGCACTGCAAATGCGCACCTCACACACTGGGCAATGGCCTCCTTCCTCCGAACCTCATAGTTCTCAATCAGAAGAAATAAGAACTCAAGCAGCATGTTTGTGATATCTACATACTGAGAAACCGAGTTCACCATCAGAAGCATTGCGGGCTCAATGTTCATGATGTTACCTTTGCTCTCATCGAAAAACAGCCAGTCGTAGAACAGCGCCAACTTGGCATTCGCGACGATGTAGGCCTTGCTGCAACTGGTGAGCAACCAGCCTATGACCGCCCAGCGGGCGATGACCCCCGACTGTATAACCTCGTTCTTGGGATGGTACCCGCAGCATATGAATCGGACAATGTCCGGTATCCTCTCCTCCCCTCCAGGCACCATCAGATGCCTCCTCGCAAACCAGAGCTGGTACCTCTTCTGGCTCCCCCACTTGACGTTCTTCATCAGAAAGAGCAGCTGCGTCTCCATCTCCGGCGAGATGGCCAAGGCCGTGCACCAACCGGGAGTGCTGACATTGACGATTTCCATGCAGCGGCTCGGCATCAGGTCTTTCCACAGTCCCTGGAACTCCGGCACGAGCACCAGTTCGTGGAGCGACCGCACCAGGTCCCTCCCGATCAGCGCGCACACTTGGGAGTGATCCCGCAGCACCGTGACGCAGAAGGACACCAGCTCGTTTCCGCGCTCTTCGAGGTTGTTGGCGCTGTTGCACTCCTCGCAGTTGCTGCACTCGGCGCTGCTTCTCGGGAACGGGGCGAGGCGGTTCTTGGAGAGGAGGCGGAGGAATGCGAAGACGGCCGAGGCGAGGAGCTGCGGCTCCTCGGAGGCGAGGAAGGAGGAGTGCTCGCGGAAGAGTTGGAGGAGACCGGCGTCCCCGGGGAAGGGCACGCGGCGGAGGAGGGAGAGGAGCAGGGCCGCGAACCCCGGCGCGGCAGCGCGGGTTAGCTCGGCGGCGGCGAGGAGGAGGCGGGTGCGTGGGTGGGGCAGGAGGAGGGGGAAGGGGAGCGAGAGGAGGGCGGTGGCGAAGGAGGGGTAGAATGCGGGGAAGCGGGCGCCGGCGGCGTGGAGGAGGACGAGGAGGCGGCGCGGGAGAGGGGAAGGGTGCGTGAGGAAGGAGAAGGCTAGGGCGTGGGGCAGGTGCGGGGAGGAGAGGTCGGAGGTGGATGGGGAAGGGAGTTGGAGGTGCGCGGAGAGGAGAGAGTGCTCCGGGGAAGAGGGTGACGTTGGGGACGGATGGTGGTCGCCGCCGGCGAGCAGCCGTGGCGGCGGCGGCGGCATCGGGAGGAGGATGAATAAGTTTTGGATGGATGATGGATTTGGCCTCTCCAGGTATGAACGGACCCAAATTTCTTAGCGGGCTGGGCTCCATGGCGGCCCACAAGCCCACAACAAGAATTGCCCAGTCCACCTCTTAAAGGAGACGCAGACCAGAAAGATACATGCTACCCTAAAAAAAACAGAGAGAGCAAGCGGCGGCTGCCATGGCGACGAGAAGAGAGCTGGCGGTGGAGCAGATCGTCGCGACGCAGGCGACGTTCGCGGCGAAGTACATCCGCGGCCAGCGCGACCGTCTACTGGAGATCCAGGTCCAGCTGCAGCGGATTCCAGGAGATTACTCGATCGAGCACGTCCTGTGGGAACTCGACGAGGTGTGCTCCAAGGGCCTCAAGGGCGCCTCTTTCTACCTCACCTTCTGCCTCAAGAAGGCGGCGCAAAGAGGGGCTCGCCTCGCGCCCGACCCCTCCTTCTCCGACCGCCATCAGTTGTTCGCCGCCGTGGCGGCGTCCCGGCGGCTCCCCGCGCGGCCGACCACCCAGGCCGAGGCCTACTCCCGCATCCAGGGCGCCCTGTACGCCGTGAAGCTGCTCCAGGAGCACATCCTCCCGTGCTGCATCAACCACCTCACCGACGCCACCGGCACCGGCAGCAGGATAGAGGAGACCCGCCACTTGCTCGACCGCGCCTGCACCATCATCGCGAACCTCGCCGTCGACCACATCGAACTCGCCGTCCGCACCATCTCCCGCTTCGTCCACCCGAAGGAGGTTGCCAGCAATAACCTCTTCGCCGACAAATACATCGGCACTGGCTGGAGCTTGCAGGAAATCATGATCAAGCGCGCCCTTCGAGGCTTGGACAGGGACGACATTTTCAAGCAGCTAATACGTCGGACCTAGCTAGGATTTCTACATTTATTTTATGCAAACCTTTCGGTTCAGTTAGATTATAACTCTGCTTGTCCGAGTCTCGTTAAGTAGCCGGGGCCATCTCAATTTGCTTTGTTTGTTAAGTGCCAATTCTACATCTGCATTTTATCTGTCGACAATCCAATCCATTTGCAGCACCGCATGTTAAAATGGGCAAATTGGACATGCTATGTTACAAAACAGAATTATCTGAAAAGGCTAAAGGCAAAACCTTTGCTTTATCCATTAACTAAGTAGAAGATGCCCGGTTAATTAATAGAAAATCGTGCAAAAACCATACAACAACCCAACACCAAGGGCCATGCCCACACTATCGAAACAATACTCTGTTGGACCAGGTGGCTTTCACCATCGTCAAAGAGAAGCGCCACGACTGCTATGAGAGGAGTAAACACGGAACACTCAAACATAGATGAAGAAACCGACCTTCCGAGAGGCTGCGCCAAAGTGACGACGATGAACAACAACAATGTCAACCTCGTCGTTCACACGATTCGAGGTCAACACCCTCCACACTCGGAAGTTTCAGGGCCACCGCCCCTACATCCAGTCGTTCTGCCACGCTCAGCAGACCACCAACACCACCTTCCGAGAAGCATGATCTGAATTTCTTCGAACTACCAAAAGTTGACAGGAAGCCCTAGCATTGTCAAACCAGCTCCAGCGACAGGAATACGCATAATCAGTGCAAGTCCATCGCATTATCACCTACAGGCGTCCAAGGTTTTGTTACAAGACACTAAGACAGTCTGCCACTTCTCTCTCTCTATGTAGTAATAGTACTAGTACGAAAATCCACCCCCTCCCCGGTTGAATTATGATCCATCAGATCGGGGTGCGAAAAAAAAGTTCTGGTATGATGTGGCGTGGCTAAACTCTACATCTTTTCCCTTGTCGTGTTTGTTGTTCCATTTCTAAAGCTTTCCTGATTAAAACTCTTACGATCTGTCGAAACAAGGCTTAAGAACCAACGTGAACATCCTCTTGGTCGAGGAAGCCGGTTGTCCCTTATGTGACGTGAAGCTGGAGACCGCGAGCCATATGGCTCTCCACTACCCCACTATTGCTCCCTTCTAGGCTGCTGTTGGCGTCTCCATCCCTGACAATGCCCATGTTCAAGACCTGCACCTGCTCCCCATGCCAGCTCGATCAAAGAAATAGCGATGGCATTTGCGCTCCTTTGTTAATGGCATCTCTGGAAGAAGCTCAACGACGTTGTCTTCCATGAAGACCCCCAAGGGACATGCCCGATTAATTAAGGAGAAGGTGCCCGGTTAATTAATAGAAACCGAGGCAAAAACCATACAACAACCCAACACCAAGGGACATGCCCACACTCTCGAAACACTACTCTGTTGGACCAGGTGGCTTTCACCATCGTCAAAGAGAAGATGCCGCGACTGCTATGGGAGGAGCAAACACGGAACGCTCAAACATAGATGAAGAAACCGACCATCCGAGAAGCTGCGCCAAAGGGACGACGACACACAATAGCAATGTCAACCTCGTCGTCCACACGACTCGAGGTCAACACCCTCCACACTCAAAAGTTCCAGGGCCACTGTGACGCCCTGGAACCGGTACCATGAGGATTCCAGCGATCCCGCCGTAATCCGCACGATATCGATTCAGAGACGCCCTCCGACACGACGTGCGCGACGAATCACACACGTGATGCCAGAGGAATTAACACGAGCGGTAACATTACAACAAGATTACAATAGAGCCCACAAGAAACATATATTATAACAACAACTCCAACGAGTCAAGATACAAATATACAATACAAAGATCCAAATCATACAGAAGATCAAATACGTCCGAGTACGGACAAGATACAAATTGGACTAAGAGTCCTGAAGATAACCAGCGGCGTCCATAACCCTGCCCAGGCCAAGCCGGAAGGGTAACCTTGCTAACGTCGTCATCTCGTACCTGTCAAAGTCGGGCCATCGGTTGCCGACAAAAGGGAGGAAGCAAAAGAGAAAGAGAAAAGGCGATAGTAAGTACCAAGGAACGAACTCCGGCACGTACTTAGCGAGACTAGAAACGGCTATGCTCGCCGGGCGAATATATATATCGCCTGGGGCTATATGGTAGGTTTAGCGGCAGCAAAACTATAACCAATAGAGACACGCTACAACATCCGTCTACTCAGAGAAGATAAGAGAGCGCACAAGTTAACAACTAAAATACTACACAAACATAACCCAACCAATTACACATATCCCCTTCAACAAAGCGAAGAGGCAATGTAAAAGGCACTCAACGGTGGACAAGTTTTATTAGGTATCGGTTGTAGTAATGCTATATTACTACACAAGTTATTATCAGATTATTAACAACAAGTATAAGGTGTAAGTTGTTCTATGATCAAGCTATACAATTCCAAGTCGTCCATAACCGCGGACACGACTTATCGATAAGATGTACACCCTGCATGGGTTGCCCAAATATAACCATACGCATGCTCGGCCCACTTACGACAGGTGGATGTCTCACAACAAGACCGTTCCCAGTTCAACAAGAAAGTCTAGGGGGGCCACCCGACTAAGCTATCCGTGACGAAGTCCGGCCGTACTCCGAGACGGACTCAGGGTTTGCGTCGGCGGCTAGGCGTGCAAACCACACGCTTCGCTAAATGTCCCGCGGGGTACAGTACATAATATAAACACCAAAAGGCAACAGGAAGTAAACACCCGAAGGCAACGGTAAGTAAAGCATGGCATACATGGCATAGGCAAATAAAACCAAGGTTGTGGCCCCCTTTTCAACTGACTTGAGAAAAGGTAAAGGGTGAGGGGGTCCCAATAAACGTCCCCACGTACGGGTAGAGTGCTCAATCTCGGAACAGATAACAAGAACTCGGGTCCTAGGGGACATTAGCGAGTCAAAGTTCCGATGCTTTCGCAAAGGGGCTCACAGATGCCTCTGCTTACAATTTTACTTATTAACAAATAAGTAAAGCATGTGTATCTGCAACAACTGCTGTAGCATGTGATAACCTCCCAACAACCCAACATATCCCGATAACAAATCGAGATAAACAACAGAGCCTAAACACGCCTACGACTCGCAAGGCTCAAACATCAAGCAACGGCTATGGGTAAGGAATGATATATATAGGATTATCATGGTAAACAAGTGAAATAGGACACGTGACTCGATAAAGAATCGCAACATAAGGATAGCAATGCGCGGGAGAGCAAAATATAAAATAGGTGAAGGAGGTGGGCTCGCCTGTGAAAAGCTGCAGAAGAACTTGTCGTATCTCACAACACCACTTCGTGATCCTATCCGTGAAGAAGCAAATGCTGGAACACACAACGTATGCAAGTCTTACTACTACGGATAAAGAAGATCCAGCATGATCAAGATGATATGCATGACATGGCAAACATGATGCGGCGGTGCAACTTATCCATATTAATCGGAGTCGGAACCCCGGGCAAATAATTAGGTTGGAGTTGCATTTTCTACCGACAAATATAAGGGTGGATTAGCATAGCAAACATGGCAGGGGTGAGCTACAACAAAGTTAAATGGAACCGGGACAACATATATATAATATCCCACATATTCCATATGTTCCATATTAGGTGATAATGCAAACTATCATGAATTTATATGATGCATGAGGCAACAGCAAGCATTGATGGCATATTCATGTTCCTCATATTTTTCTGAACAATTTTCATATATAAAACATTTTATTTCGAGTTACAGTTTGCAAGATATGATTTATGCAAGATTTGAAGATATCCTGCCATTTTTCAGAGAAAACAGAAAAAGGGTTGTGGCTTTTCTCACCGAGACAGAGGCTAGCCCATGTCGCTGACCGGCGGGGCCAGGGAGATGCTGACTGGACGGGAGCTGCTGACAAGGATGAGGGCCGCGGGTTAGCAAAGAGAAACTTGCAGGGGCCTCGGTGTAAAAAGGACGAGATCCAGATCTGGGAACATATTCTCACCGGACGAAGGGATACCCGCAGAGAATGACGGATGGGGCCCGATGCCACGTTGGACGCTGACGTGGCGGAGCTAGCGGGTGCACGACAGGTGCTCGACGAAAGGGCGCCGCGCGCGTTCCAGGAGACGGTGGTCACCGCGGCCGGCACGGATGCGCGCGGACGTTTGACGGCATCCCAGCAAGCGCGCGTGGGCGCGTTGGCTTCTCCTCGTCGGCGCAGACCAATCGGAGGCGGCGCCGCCGGCGGAGGTCATCGAAGGCTCGCCGGCGACGGGCATCTGTGGTGGAAGTGGTCGGATCAACGAAGAGAAGAAGAAAAACGGAGGCTAGAAAGGAAGCATGGATGTCTGGGGGTGCGCGTTCTCACCCTGAAGCTCGACGTGCCATCTTCAGGACCGTAGGAGGGAGGAGCTCGGCGGAATTGGAGAAATTGCTGCTCGGGGCCAGAGAAGGGAACGGCGGATTGGCGATGATTTAGAGCGCCCCGGCTCGATTGGAGGTACCAGGCGAACAAGGAGTTCGGGGCGCACCTCCTGGCGGTGTTAGATTGAAGAGGGGAGGACCGTAGAGGTGGGGCGCCGGTGAGGAGCTCACGGTGGTTCGGACGTGCTCACAGAGAAGAGGAAACCGAGGGAAAAAGAGGGGGCGGCGGCAGGAGGGGAGGATGAGGAGGAAGCTAGGGTTTCCAGAGGGGATACAAAGGGAAGGACAGAAAGAGGCCGCGGTGGTTGGAGCGGGTGAGGACCACGGGTCACGCCATCAACGTGCTCCTCCCGTCGCTTTCCTGCGTGACGAGGACGGAGGGGAAAAAAAGGAAGCCGAAGGGGTACGGGCCAGAATAAGGAGTGGGCTGGGAGGAGAGGAACTGGGCCGCCGGGTAGAGGAAGAAAGAGAGGGGAAAAAGACCATGGAGAGAATAAAAGATGGGCTGCCAGATAGATAGGTTACTGTTTTATTAAAAGAGTAGAAGGAGGAGATTTATTTGGTAAAACCATATGAGAGGTTAAAACAAAATAGTTTTTATTTAAAATAATTTTTGTTTGATAAAAAAAATCTTGTGGATGATATGATGCATGATGCATGATGATGCAGAAAAGAAAAAGAACAAGCAATTCTATTAGGGGTATAACCCGGGGCCGTTACAGCCACCACCCTGACATCCAATCGTTCCACCACGGCCAGCAGACCACCAACACCACCTTCCGAGAAGCATGATCTGCATTTCTTCGAACTACCAAAAGTTGTAGTAAACACCAGGATTGTCAAACCATCTCCAACAACAGGAATATGCATAAGCAGTGCAAGTCCATCGCATTATCACCTACAATGTCCAAGGTTTTGTTACATGACACTAAGATAGTCTGCCACTTCTATCTCTATGTAGTAATATTACTAGTACGAAAATCCACCCCCTGCCTGTTGAATTAAGATCCATCTGATCGTGGTGCGAAAAAAAGGTTCCGGTATGATGTGGCGTGGCTAAACTCTACATATTTTTCCTCGACTTGTTTGTTGTGTCATTTCTGAAGCTTTTTTGATTAAAACTCTTACTATCTGTGGAAACAAGGCTTAAGAACCAACATGAACATCCTCTCCGTCGAGGAAGCCGACTGTCCCCTCTGTGATAAGAAGCTGGACTGTGAGCCATATGGCTCTCCACTGCCCCGCTATTGCTCCCTTCTGGGTTGTGGTTGTGTAGGATAACGTTGCATAGAAAACAAAAAAATTCCTACCGCGAACACGCAATCCAAGCCAAGATGCAATCTAGAAGACGGTAGCAACGAGGGGATATCGAGTCTCACCCTTGAAGATATTCCAAAGCCTACAAGATGAGGCTGTTGAGGGATAGAGAGGGAGAGAGATATGCGGAATATGATGGATGTATTATTGAGCCTCATGGGCGAGTATATATAGGCGTACAGGGATCATCTTGGAGTGCAAGACAAGACACGAGAGTCCTATCTCTATCCTAGACTATCCGTTTATACGTACACGGAATATATCTCTAACACTCCCCCGCGAGTCGTAGCGGGAGCGTCGTGAACAACATGAACGACGTGGACGGTCAGGACCGGAGATAAACCGAAGTGGACCCCGGAAGGCTGACACTCCCCCGCGAGTCGTAGCGGGAGCGTCGTGGACGGTGTCACGTCGCGGATGCTTGGACCGTAGAAGAAGCTGAGGTGCTCATGCGAGGTGATAGCCCTTTGTGCCGATGTCGAGGTAGCCGAGAGCGTGGGTGCTGCAACCTTGGTCGGAGTAGCCGCGCGAGGGGATGCCGTGGTCGATGTCGTGGTCGGGAGCCGGTGTCGAGGTAGCCGCACATGAAGCCGCAAGCGCATAGTGCGCGAGGAGAGTGACGGAGACGCGTCGAGGCAGTCGTGGAGGTTGTCGATGCCGAAGTCGATGCAGTCCGAGCCGTCGAGGACGAGGTGCTGCCCTAGGTTTGCCAGAACTAGGCGCACGTCGGGGACGAAGGCATACTCCGGTTTTGCCAGAACCGAGTACGCAAAGACGAAGTCGGCGACGCGGTCGAGGCAGTCGTAGAAGAGGCGATGCCGATGAAGACGTTGTCGAAGCCGATGAAGACGAGGCGCTGGCCCGAGCTTGCCAGGCTCGGGGACGCGTCGGGGAAGAAGGCATGCGTCGGTGTTGCCAATACCGGGCGTGCGGGGGTAGGGACCATCATGGACCATGCGCCAGTATCAGGGGGACCAGCAGAGGAGGCCTCCAGAGCGGTGGCGAGACGCAGAGCGGCGAAGAGGGAGAGGTGCCGATGCAGTCCGCGGTTGTCGATGACGTTGGCGACGAGGTCGTGGTGGACGGAGACGTAGAAGGCGGCGAAACCAGCGGTGGCGAGGAGTGGCCATGCTGGATGCCTAGACTGTAGAGGTGGTCGGCGAGACCTGCAATGACCAAAAGTGGTCATGCAGGTTACCTGTGGAGGTGCGGCGGCGGTACTCGAAGTTGGCGAGGAGGAACCCGGCGGCTTGACGTAGACCTTGCGCTGACGGTGGCATAGCGCGCCAAGGGAGGCGGCGCGGAGGTTGCCTGGGACGTCGGTGCGCGGTGACGGCGAAGTAGACTGCGTGCAGCGACATCTCGGCCCGAGGGGCCGGCGTAGCTGCAGGGGTGCGAGTCGAGGCAGCGGCGGGAGGCCACCAGCAACGTACACGCCTTGGAAGGCGCGTCGGAGGCCGGTAGCATGGACCAAAGGCGGCGGCGCTGCGGCCCGAAGGGGCGACGCAGCGGCAGCCTGTAGCTCGATCGGTGGTAGTCGCGTGCTCGGGGACGTGCTTGGCGGAGACGTGCGCGCGGTCGGTTGATCAGACCGACGGCGGCATTGTACGCGCCATGGCGTGGACGACGTGCCGCAGATTGGAGTCGTTGGCGACGTTGTCGTTGATGTCCCGGGCGATGACGGCGAAGACGGACCAGCGATGGAGACCGCGCGGGCGAGATAGCCTGCTGCGTCGCACGTAGGCGTCCCGTGTGTGACGCGTGCAGCCGCGCCGCGCGGTTGATGAAGATGGCCGGTGCAGTCGACGTCGAGGTTGGAGTAGAGGCGCACGGTGACGAGGATGCACGTACGCTCGGAAAAGAGCACAATCGCCGATGCTATTTTGCTGGTGAAGATCGGCCGCGTCCAAGATATGTCCTATGCATGAAGCACAAGAGATCAGGTATGCACATTGCGCATACGCGCATGATGTAGATGGGGCGCGGCCGACACGACGAGTACAGCTAGCATGATTGTGGAGTCTTTTCCGAGCGGAACAAGTCGAAGCAAATCGCAGGTCACTTGATAGTCGGCGGCGGGCGACGCAAAAACCAATCTATGATTGGTAAAAAATTCAGAGAAAAACCAATCTACGATTGGGAAAAAAAAGACTCGAGGGCAGCGGATCAACAGATCGGCGGACGAACCCTCATACGGGTTGCGCTGCCCCCGGAGTAGGCCATGGAGAGACCTCCCCGGGGGCGGCGCGGCGCGGAAGCTTGGGCGGCGGCTAGGTTAGGATCGGCGCCGCTCTGATACCATGTTGAGGGATAGAGAGGGAGAGAGATATGCGGAATATGATGGATGTATTATTGAGCCTCATGGGCGAGTATATATAGACGTACAGGGATCATCTTGGAGTGCAAGACAAGACACGAGAGTCCTATCTCTATCCTAGACTATCCGTTTATACGTACACGGAATATATCTCTAACAGAGGCTCTTGTTGCTGCGGTAGACGTTCACTTGCCGCTTGCAAAAGCGCGTAGAAGATCTTGATCACAATCGCTTCCGGCGCCACGAACGGGCAGCACCTCCGTACTTGGTCACACGTTCGGTTGTTGATGAAGACGACGTCCACCTCCCCGTTCCAGCGGGCAGCGGAAGTAGTAGCTCCTCTTGAATCCGACAGCACGACGGCGTGGTGTCGTTGGCGGTGGAGAACTCCGACGGAGCTTCGCTAAAGCTACGCGGGAGATATGGAGGAGAAGGGGGCGGCTAGGGTTTGGGAGGGGGTGGCCGGCCTCAAAGGGGTGCGGCCAACTTGTGGCTTTGTGGTGGCCGGCCCCCTCCCCTATGCCCCTCATTATATAGGTGGAACCCCAAGTGTTGGTATCCAAGTCTTCGAATAAGACCCGAACCAAAAACCTTCCATATGGAGGGGAAACCTAGCCAAGCTAGGACTCCCACTAGAGGTGGGAGTTCCACCTCCCATATGGGGGGTGGCCGGCCCCCTAAGGGGAGTCCACTTGGGACTCCTCTCCCACTAGGGTTGGCCGGCCATGGAGGTGGAGTCCCATGTGGACTCCACCTTCCTTGGTGGTTTCTTCCGGACTTTTCTAGAACCTTCTAGAACCTTCCATAGAACCTTCCGCGACATTTTAATTCACATAAAATGACATCCTATATATGAATCTTATTCTCCGGACCATTCCGGAACTCCTCGTGATGTCCGGGATCTTATCCGGGACTCCGAACAAATATTCGAACTCCATTCCATATTCAAGTACTACCATTTCAACATCCAACTTTAAGTGTGTCACCCTACGGTTCGTGAACTATGCGGACATGGTTGAGTACTCACTCCGACCAATAACTAATAGCGGGATCTGGAGATCCATAATAGCTCCCACATATTCAACGATGACTTTAGTGATCGAATGAACCATTCACATACGATACCAATTCCCTTTGTCACGCGATATTTTACTTGTCCGAGGTTTGATCTTCGGTATCACTCTATACCTTGTTCAACCTCGTCTCCGACAAGTACTCTTTACTCGTACCGTGGTATGTGGTCTCTTATGAACTTATTCATATGCTTGCAAGACATTAGATGACATTCCACCGAGAGGGCCCGGAGTATATCTATCCGTCATCGGGATGGACAAATCCCACTTGTTGATCCATATGCCTCAACTCATACTTTCCGGATACTTAATCCCACCTTTATAACCACCCATTTACGCGAGTGGCGTTTGATGTAATCAAAGTACCTTTCCGGTATAAGTGATTTACATGATCTCATGGTCATAAGGACTAGGTAACTATGTATCGAAAGCTTATAGCAAATAACTTAATGACGAGATCTTATGCTACGCTTAATTGGGTGTGTCCATTACATCATTCATATAATGATATAACCTTGTTATTAATAACATCCAATGTTAATGATTATGAAACTAATCATCCATTAATCAACAAGCTAGTTTAAGAGGCATACTAGGGACTTCTTTGTTGTCTACATATCACACATGTACTAATGTTTTGGTTAATACAATTATAGCATGATATATAAACATTTATCATAAACATAAAGATATAAATAATAACCACTTTATTATTGCCTCTAGGGCATATCTCCTTCGAGTCTCCCACTTGCACTAGAGTCAATAATCTAGTTTACATTTGTAAAGATATAACACCTTGGCCTTCTGGTGCTTTATCATGTATTGCTCACGGGAGAGGTTTTTAGTCATCGGATCTGACACGCTCAGAAACGTATGTATTTTGTAATTCATTTGTGTCTCAACGCATCACTCATTTCCAAATGAGTCGGTATTAAATATGTTTTGGTCTTTTGGTGGAACCTTAATTCCGCGGTCTGAAATATGTCACTAATATTGTCACACACAATATAGCTTCAAAGTTACGACTGCTGTCGGAAAAACACCAAGTTCTCAAAGAACCTCTTGACTTAACATCCTTTGTCATTGTCAAAATAATGACATACTCTGCCTTCTTTTGTAGAATCCGTCACAATATTTAGAACTCTTCTAAATCTAGCATAGACAACTTCTAGCTCATTGTGCTACCTTTTAAACAACACTTAGTCTAATTTGAGATTGAAATTATATTTTATATGTGACAAAACCAATATCGGTGTAACACCTTACGGCGATTTGTTTGTCATTTCTTCATACAAAAAAAATATATATCCTTAGTTCTTCTAAAGTACTCAAGGATATTCTTACTTGTCGTCCAATGATCATCATATGAATCATTCGGTATATGCTCATAACACTTTATAGCATATGATATCTGATTGTGTACATATTATTCGTGATCTATAATCACTCATGTGTTTTTACTCATTGAGTGTCGGATACACTCAAGTCTTGTTAAACCTTCACATGACAAGAACATTTTCTTAATATTTCTATATTGAACTACTTCAATATCCATCATATGTACTTTGACTTAAACTTATTTATGTGTTTCAATCTATCTTCATAGATCTTGACACTAAATTTGTTTCAGTCCATATCCTTTCATTGAAGTTAATTCTCAATGAAACCTTTTAATCAAGTATATAATTACATCATTTATAACCAACTATATGTCACCTACATAAAGTATTATAGATATGTCTCAGCGCTCCCACTTAATTTCTTGCAAATGCAAGCCTCTTCATTGTCTCTTGATGAAATCAAAAACTCTTTGACTATTTCATCTGGTGAAGATTCCAACTCCGCGATACTCACTTCATCCAATTGAAGTTTGTATACCAATCTAGTACTCCACGGACTAGCAAAACTCTTGGTTGTATCTTGTATACATACTTCTGTTAAGTAGTGTATTTTGCCATCCTACTAGCATATCTCATAAAAGAAATATGTAGTGATTACTAGAATAATCCACATAGACTATAAGCATTGCTACGGAAGATCTAATCTTATCGTATTCAACTCTTTGAACTTTGTTGTAAACAATTTTTCGATAAGTCAAGCTTTCTTCAAGGATATTTCATCCAAGTCTATCAATTTCATAGATCCATTTACTTTCATAAAGTATTCATCTATCTTGGATTTCATGGCGCATGGCCATTTTAACGGAGTCAGGGCCCATCATAACTTCTTTGTTTTGTAGTTGGTTTATCATTGTTCAAAATCAATCCTTTGTCCACAAATCATTTATTTGATCACAAAATAAACCATACCTACAAAGGTTCAATATGTACTTCGATCTCCATGGCTAAAACACTTTGTAGTCATGAGAGCCATGATCGTCGTGGCCGCTTCCGACACCAATTCCGATGCTGCGCTACTCTGATCATTATGCTCAGGTTCATAAACCTTATCAAATTATATTGTCCTCCCACTCAAATACTTCACTCGATACAATTTCTCGGAAATAAGAAACATTGACAAACACTTTTGTCTTTGTCTTGTGGGAAGAATTCCCAATTAAATCTCTGGGATAACCAACAAAGACATTCATCCGATTTTGGTTGACTATTAGGGTTTATACCCATGCCATAACTTGTATGGTGTCATTTCAACGGATCATGATGATGCTCTATTCAGTGTAAAAGCGGTAGTCACTAAAGCATAATCCACAAAAATATAATGGCATCAATATTTTATCTCATCATTGATCCAACAAAGTTTGGATATATCTCTTGGATACTTCATCATCACTATGATACTCCAAGAAACGTAAGTTGTAGAACAATTTCATAACTCTCTTAGATGTTCGCTAAAACTCGTAATTCAAATATTTCCATCATAATCCAATCATAGATATTTGATTTCTATTACGATGATTTCCACTTCATACTGAAATTTATTTGAATCCATTCAAATGTTTCAAACTTCTTCCTTATCGAATATATCCACATATATATACTCAATTCATTGTTTGAAGTTTTCATGAAGTAGAAGAATCTCCCGCACACAACTATGCCTAGTGAACCACATACATCATCATGTATTTTTCCACTAAGTTTGTTGCCCGTTCAACTCTTGGCCTATGAACGGTATTTTAATCATTCTCTTTTAGAAAAGATTTGCAAGCGCCAAATGATTCAAAAATCAAATGACTCCAAAAATCCATTTGCATGGAGTTCCTTCATGCGTTCCTTTCTAACATGACCTAAATGGCGGTTCCACAAATAAGTGGAATTCAAATCATTTGCATTATGGCATTTTAGCGTCAGTTTTATGTATGTGTGTTTCACCATTAAGATTTATAATAACTTATCCATCGTACATGGAGTAATGTCATAATTTGAACAACTCATTGTTTTCATTTGACCAGAGCAAAATAACAATTATTAAGTTCTTTATTATAAATTCTAAGGGCTAGATAGAATGCCAACGACGAACACAAAAACACTTTATTTTATTCCAGACGTGCATTCCTATCATATTCTTTGTCAGTCACTTAGGCCATTGAATTCTTGTATTGCGTTATTTTGTATGACACTTCATACCAACCAATATGGTACTAATACCCAAGAATTTCATTGTGTGACTTAACTAGGAATACAACCATAACATGTATATCATTTATATACACTTGAGCTAGACTTTCTAGTCTTTTCTTTCTTTCTGCCAAAATATCTTTTGCAGTTTCTCTTTTAGCTTTCCTCATTATTCAGAAAAACACTTCAACATTAATAACTTCTAGGTTTGTTGGTCTAATACCAATAACCTTGAGGTTCTTATTTTGAAGTTGATCATCATATGATCAAAGTGTTCTAGATTTCACTATTAGTAACTTTGTAATATGATGAACAATTTCACTCATAATTTTATCCATCAATTCATAACAACTTTCTGAGACCATGTCTGTACATGCTAGGCTCATAAAGTTTAACTTTAGTATTTTCATGTGCAAATCTGGCTTGCACCCGTTGTAAGCACACGTAGAATCTATAACACCCGATCATCACGTGATGCTTCGATACGACGAGTCTTAGCAACGGTGCATACTAAGGATGATAACTTCATGGATATGCGAATATTATTAGTGCCCCAATAGTTGGAGGATTGTGACGCCTCGGCGTCTTAAACCTTCATACATTCCCATAAAACTTATGAGTTTATGTAGTCTCACCAAATTTATATTCTATCATCTTGCAATAAGGTCTTAGATATCACATATATCTCATACCTTTGATTATTTCGAAAACTAAATTTTCAGCTCCTTACTTTTCAAACAGATTTGAACTTCAAGTTTCACGGAGACAAGATGACTTTAGGTACTAATTGAAACCATAGCTCTTTGAATCAACAATGTGAGGTTTACTAAAAGTTTGCAATAGGACTTAATTAACTCTTGATTCTTTAACAATACGGTACCAATCCGTAAAGTTTCGAGTCAGATTTTAACGAGTATTTATATCTCAATTACAAGACTAGCGCATAGTAGTAAACGGATGCCAATACTACAAAATTAATTCAAAATACTACTCAGACTATGTTTATGATAATTAGTTCATGTTTTAATCTAATTACTAATGAACTCCCACTTAATACAACATCCCTCATAGTTGTTAAGTGGTACATGATCCAAATTCACTACACCAAAAACCGATCATCACGTGAGATGATGTAGCTTCAATGGTGAACATCAACATGTTGATCATATCATCCATATGACTCGTGTTCAACCTTTCGGTTTCCGTTGTCCCGAGGCCATGTCTGTACATGCTAGGCTCGTCAAGCAAACCCAAGTATTCTGCGTGTGCAACATGGCTTACACCCGTTGTATGTGAATCGTTGAATCTATCACATCCGATCATCACGAGATGCTTTGAAACGACGAACTGTTACAACGGTGCATACGAGGGAGAACACTTTATTATCTTGATATTAATGTGAGAGATCATCTTATAATGCTACCGTCGCGTTCTAAGCAAAATAAGATGCATAAAGGATTAACATCACATGCAATTCATATGTGATATGATATGGCCCTTTTGTCTTTGCGCCTTCGATCTTCATCTCTAAAGCACGGACATGATCTCCATCATCAACGGGCATGATCTCCATCATCGTCGGCGTAGCGTCAAGGTTCATGGCGCCGTCTTCATGGTTGTTCACCTCATGGAGCAACTATTACAACTACTTTGAAATACTACTCAACATGAAAATTAAAGACAACCATAAGGCTCCTGCCGGTTGCCACAATACAATAATGATCATCTCATACATATTCATCATCATATTATGGCCATATCACATCACCAAACCCTGCAAAAACAAGTTAGACGCTCTCTAATTTGGTTTGCATATTTTACGTGGTTTAGGGTTTTCGATATAGATCTAATCTACCTACGAACATGAACCACAACGTTGATACTAATGTTGTCAATAGAAGAGTAAATTGAATCTTTACTATAGTAGGAGAGACGGACACCCGCAAAGCCTCTTATGCAATACAAGTTGCATGTCGAACGAGGAACAAGTCTCATGAACGCGGTCATGTAAAGTTAGTCCGAGCCGCTTCATCCCACTATGCCATAAAGATGCAAAGTACTCAACTAAAGATAACAAGAGCATCAACGCCCACAAAACCATTGTGTTCTACTCGTGCAACCATCTATGCATAGACACGGCTCGATACCACTTGTAGGATAACGTTGCATAGAAAACAAAAAATTTCCTACCGCGAACACGCAATCCAAGCCAAGATGCAATCTAGAAGACGGTAGCAACGAGGGGATATCGAGTCTCACCCTTGAAGAGATTCCAAAGCCTACAAGATGAGGCTCTTGTTGCTGCGGTAGACGTTCACTTGCCGCTTGCAAAAGCGCGTAGAAGATCTTGATCACGATCGCTTTCGGCGCCACGAACGGGCAGCACCTCCGTACTTGGTCACACGTTCGGTTGTTGATGAAGACGACGTCCACCTCCCCGTTCCAGCGGGCAGCGGAAGTAGTAGCTCCTCTTGAATCCGACGGCACGACGGCGTGGTGTCGGTGGCGGTGGAGAACTCCGGCGGAGCTTCGCTAAAGCTACGCGGGAGATATGGAGGAGAAGGGGGCGGCTAGGGTTTGGGAGGGGGTGGCCGGCCTCAAAGGGGTGCGGCCAACTTGTGGCTTTGTGGTGGCCGGCCCCCTCCCCTATGCCCCTCATTATATAGGTGGAACCCCAAGTGTTGGTATCCAAGTCTTCGAATAAGACCCGAACCAAAAACCTTCCATATGGAGGGGAAACCTAGCCAAGCTAGGACTCCCACTAGAGGTGGGAGTTCCACCTCCCATATGGGGGGGTGGCCGGCCCCCTAAGGGGGAGTCCACTTGGGACTCCTCCCCCACTAGGGTTGGCCGGCCATGGAGGTGGAGTCCCATGTGGACTCCACCTTCCTTGGTGGTTTCTTCCGGAATTTTCTAGAACCTTCTAGAACCTTCCATAGAACCTTCCGCGACATTTTAATTCACATAAAATGACATCCTATATATGAATCTTATTCTCCGGACCATTCCGGAACTCCTCGTGATGTCCGGGATCTCATCCGGGACTCCGAACAAATATTCGAACTCCATTCCATATTCAAGTACTACCATTTCAACATCCAACTTTAAGTGTGTCACCCTACGGTTCGTGAACTATGCGGACATGGTTGAGTACTCACTCCGACCAATAACTA